>NW_025335606.1:66858-595978 GCF_004798865.1 Varanus komodoensis | reverse complement strand
AGAGAGAGAGAGAGAGAGAGAGAGAGAGAGAGAGAGAGAGAGAGAGAAGTGTTTTGGCCTCCACTCCTGGGCTCTTGTGTCTTTACTTGCTACTCTCCCCCTTCCCTGTGACTCTCCTCCTTGCCATTATTATTATCAGCATTATTAGCAATCGCAATTCTTATTGTTGCGCAAATGTCTGTGGAGTCAATCAGTTCCAAACGATCTTACCCGGAAGCAGATGTTTGGTGAGGCATTTTGAAGCGCGTCCTCCTTCAGTCGTGCGGCTTTCCCCCACCTCCAGCGCATTGGAAGCGTCCTCCGATGCCTCCCTTCCCCTCCCCTGCCCCTCTCAAAATGTCTTTAACTGCCGAATACTCGCTCCCACTGGGTAGACTAATGGTGTTGGACACAATATGTACAAACATCTCTTCAGAGGCTGCGTCTGTAGGCACTTTTCCTTCCCTTTAAAATCATTGTTTATTTAGTCCTTGGGCCTCGAAACCATCTGCAGTCCTTCTAGCTCCTGTTGTTTTTAAAGTCCTATTAAGTTTCCGAACTTCTCCTCGGAGCATTATTCTATTTCTAAACAACCAGCAACAGCTCCCTGTCAATGCGAGTGCCTGCCAAGCAAATTAAGGATGGCAGTTTCATCCTTTCGCCGAGGCAGGCTCCTGTCCAACATTCCTTCATGCAGGAGCAACTGTTATATGTGCTCTTCAAAGATGCTTATTGTATTTCTGGAAACAAAGGAAGGGCTCGTAG
This sequence comes from Varanus komodoensis, assembly GCF_004798865.1. Taxonomy (NCBI): domain Eukaryota; kingdom Metazoa; phylum Chordata; class Lepidosauria; order Squamata; family Varanidae; genus Varanus; species Varanus komodoensis. Next base: position 595,234 of record NW_025335606.1, on the reverse strand, counting down.
GGGACGGTCCATGAGCTTAGGTCAAGGAATTGTGGACAGCGATAATTTCATCGGGAAGCCACAAATGAGTTGTGACCACTTGAACCACTGAATGGGCGTGTGGGAAGACCGTCAATTTGGTGTCGTTCCAAGTTATGCCTTTGTTGGCAGAAGCAAAAAACTTGTTTTGTTCGAGCTTTTTCTCCGAATATCATTTCCTCCCTGCATGATGGCACCCTCCCCACATGCATCTCAAATAATCATGAAGTCCGGGCATGTAGCGAAAGAAGTTTCTACTAGCCTCAAATTCGGAATGCCTTCCAATTGATACTGATATAAACAGGAGTTGCTGGCATCATGATCATTAATAATACATGCAGTATATTATCATTTCCCATAACTTACTTTAAAAGTGATCGATTGCAAAGTGCCGTGAGTATTTTGAGCAGAAAGGCAATTAATTAATTTTATAAAATAATTACAGTGACATTGGCCTGCATGGAGATCCAATAGTCAGGTTTCGTTTTAAAGTTCCCATAGGTAAAACCCTTTACAACTGGAATAGTTTTAAGTGGAAGACTGAGGAAAAGGAGAGGAGGAACTAAGTCAAAAGAGGGCTTCTTTTTTTCAGTAAGTAAAAGTATTCTTCGCTTACTCCAGCTGTTGGTGGGTGTTGTGTTCCTGGTGGGTTGATATGGAATCAACCAGAGGAAGGCAGGACGCGCCCCAACGGAGCAAAGCTCAGGGAGCCAAGGTTCCATTTGGATGCCAGGAAGCACTTCCTGACAGTCAGGACCCCCAGGGTGCGGAACGAGCTCCCACAGGAGGTGGTTGAGGCCCCATCGGTGCGGGTGTGCAAGGATAGGCTGGACGTCCACATGGTGGGCATTTCATGAGCAGAGCCGGCTGGTGCCAGAGGTCAGACTAGATGGCCCGGGAGGCCCCTTCTGACTCGCTCTGTTTCTATGTTTCTATGTGTTCTTATCCAAGGAAAGAACAACATCACCTGAGGTGCATTTGGCCATCACGGATTTTCATGCCGGAAGGCCTGCCGACTCAGGTTCAGATGCTCTGTGTTAGGTATCTGTGCCACGGAAAGCAGGAGGTCTCCCTGGGCAGGAGATCTGCATGAGCACCACCCTGACTCCATCCAGTACTAGCTCCCACGTCTTCCTCTTCTTGCCAGTCTTCTACCAGGTCTCCCGTGTCTGTCTGGTTTTTCGTCTTTGTTATCTCCAGATGGATAAATCCAGCACAGTAGTCAGAGGACTGGCCTGTGGCTCTTCCCCCTGGTTTTTCTTGTGGGAACATCGGTTTCTTTTCTTAGTTATGTATAACCAAGTCATCTCTGACTTATATGATTACATGGAAGGAATCCTATGAGCGAAGGCCTTCCAAGATGCCCTGTGCAGGACAGCTGTGCTCAGCACTTACAACTTCAAGGCTGTGTCTTCCTTGATGGACTCAATCCCTCTCATGGTTGGTTTTCCTCCTCTTCTTCTCCTTCTTACGGAATTCTCACGACCTGCAGCCTTTGGACAAGGAACCCTCAGGGAAGTTCTCATACCGGGAGCCCACCTTCTCACTGCCATGTGCACCCGCTGCTTTTGCTCCTCTGCGCTTTCCCAGCATTGTTCCCCCTGGCTCGCTTGAGAGGAGGAGAGCCAGGGAACAAGCAGCTGTGGCACCCGAGCGTGGGGCAGCCCTGCAGCAAAAGTTCCTGAGCAGCTCTCCAGAGCTTCCAGCTGCACTGCAGAATCACCATGCAGCTGTTCCCTGGAAGCGCCTGCAGGGGTGTCCCTGATTCTGCGAGCACTTGCAGTGTGGCTCAGGCCATGCTCCTGACAGAGCAGCACCTCCAGGGGGTGCTTGTCAGTGGACTCTGCTGGGGTGTGGACCCCTGCAGCCGCCCCCTCCCCTTGATTCTGGCACTGATACAGCCCCCTTTACTGCCTCTTGCTGCTGCACGTGGGGAGACAGGCCAGGCCATTATGAACTAAAGTGCAGATCCCAAACATGGATCCCCATTCTGCTGCTCAGCAAACCAATTTAGGATCTTTTTTGCTCCTCCAAACCTGCCTTACCATTCTGAACTACTTCTTGGAACTTGACTTCAGGGTGACTTGCTGGTCCAGTCGTTTGCCTCAGCCTCAGGTTTGATGTTCCATGCATGGAAGTCCCCAGGGAACCCTTCCGGGACACCACCGCTTGATGGGAGAGCAACTCCTTTCATAGAATCATGGAATTGTAGAGTTGGAAGGGGCCATGAAGGCCCTCAAGTTGCACCATCCCACTCAGATGGCTGCCCAGTTTCTTTCTGAATGTCTCCAGTGTGGGAGAGCCCCCCACCTCCCCAGGCAGCTGGTTCCACTGCTGTATTGCTCTGAAGGTGAGGAAGCTTTTCCTGATGTCCAGCCTGAATCTGGGCTGTTGAACTTGAATTGATTATTCCATGTCTTCCCCTCTGACATCAGCAAGAAGAGATCTTGAGGTTTAATGTAGAAGAAATACAATGTAGACCTTTGGTTTACATTATATGAGGAACTGACCTGATTTGGCACTTTCTAAATAACATCTGAAACTACCCTTTGCATCTTTGAATTGTGCGATGAATTCTATATTCATTCTAAATTCAGAATGAACTGAAGATTAAGAAAGCATTTGGGATGAACAGAACCGCCTGAAAAAATTAGAACTGGAGAGACTCCTTCCCCAACAACAATAAGCTTCTTCCAGCAAGCCAACTCATAGAGAAAACACAGATGGGAATTTCCTAGGGGAAAATAGTTGTTGTTATTATTATTGTTGTTGTTGTTGTTGTTGTTAGAACATTTCTATGCCACCCCTTGCCAAAGCCTCGGGGCGGCTTACAACACAATAAAATACAATACAATATAAAAATAGCAATATAAAATTAAAATTAATAATATAAAATAAATAAAAAATATAAACGATATGAAAGAAGTTATAAAGGAAAAGTTATAAAAGAAAAGAAAAGAAGTCACCCTGGCCAGATAAATAAGTAAATATTGTTAACAATTAAAATGACGTTTAAATAAAAAGGTCTTGGCCTGGCGCCGAAAAACAAATAACGAAGGCGCCAGGCGGACCTCTCTGGGGAGCGCATTCCATAGATTGGGCGCCACTGCAGAGAAAGCCCTCCTTCGAGTACCTACCCTCCTAATTTCTTTCATGGAGGGTTCCCGGAGAAGGGCCTCTCCCGCAGATCTCAAGGGGTGGTCAGGCGGTTCCTGACTGCTTGATACACTAGGAGGCAGTTCCAAAGATAAGTTGACCCCCGGAGTCTGCTGTCTGCGATTCCCAACGTGGGAATCCCACTCGCTCTTTTCCTCCTTTCAAGGAGAACTGTCTAAGCTACCAGGAGCTATTCCAACCCGTGGTCCCCTGACAAGGTTGGATAGCAAGTAAAAAAGAAGTCTCCTTCTCTTGGGATGTTTCTTCATGGTGGTACTCGTGGATTCCTGTTGCCCCTTGCAAAGAGGCTTGTGCAACATCATTATTATTATTATTATTATTATTATTATTATTATTATTATTATAACATTTCTATGCCGCCCCTTGCCGAAACCTCAGGGCGGCTTACAACACGATAAAATACAATGAAATACAATAGCACATAATAAATTACCATTAAATACAAAATACAAAAAATACATTGGTTTACAAATATAAGATTAAAATTATCAGTATAACTTAAGTAAATAAAACATCCTCCCACGCATCGCTAGAATCGGCCAAGCAAGCCTTTTCCGGCCAGCTCACTGCACAACGAGTCAGCCCGTCTGGGATCGCGCTTCCCCTGGACGTTGCGGCCATGTCCATCTTCTCCCTGTGCTCCTGGCTGGGGGAGTATGTTCTCCAAGACCGTGTAACTGAACAAAAGGGGGCGGGTACTGCGAGTCAGTGCAATCAAAAGAGAAGGAGTCTCCAAAGGGAGGGAGGCATTGGGGCTCTTGAAACCCAGGTGAATACAGCTTCCTATATTTATAGAGGTGCGAGTACATTGTCTGGGCATGGCTCACTTCTGGGGCAGGAACGGAAATGTAATTAACTAGATACCTCCTTAATGCAAATTGACTTTTCCTTGCTTCTGTCCCGGTCTGTTCTTTCTCTGCTGTTCTTTCTCTTCTATTCTGCTCGATTCTTTTCTTGAGACTGGCAGTGCCGGCCTCCTCAACTCCCTCTGGCTCAGTGTAATTTAACAAAGGTTGTTCCAGTAGAATTTGAAATTAATAATTTCTAATAGGCAAATCAATGATAGCTTAAGAACTCTTGTCTTGTGTATTTGCTCAGGTATAAGCTAATCACATTTTGTGAGGGAAGAACATTCATCAAATGCTTTTAGAACAGGCTGCCAGGTTTTAAAGGAAAGATGTCTTAAAAGAGGGGGGCAGGCAAGGGCGTCCAAGCAACGCAGCTCTGCTGAAAAACCTTCAGCGGCTGGTTCAATGCCATTCATCTTCCAGGCTGCGACTGCTTTCTTCCCCCTGGATCAGGCACACGGAGATCCAGCCGTCGGGGATCAACTAATGAACAGGACAGTGTTCAGACAGCAGGTATGCCCAGTGCTTTTATTGTGAGAAAAATGGTGCCGGAACTCATGAAATTCTTTACCTTTTGCACATAGTCAATCACTGTACACACACCCACACACGTCAGTTGTGTAACAGAACATAATGGTCGCCGCCCGTAGTAAGCACTCAGTGTGTGACCACACAACCGATCACAAGCCAAGCAGCGCTACAAGCCAAGCAGCACCACAAGCCGAGCAGCGCCATCACAACCAGTGTGGACGAAGCACGCACGCATAGGATTCGACACACAAGTGGCCCGCAGGCACCGTTTTAATGATTTTGCCGCCGACCTGCTACGCTCGACAGGGCGATTCAAATCCACGTGGACCAAACATCACATTTTCAAAAGTTATTTTTAAAACTTGGAAAATCTGTCAAAAAAAGGTGCCAGAACTCCGTTCCGGTGCGTTCTATGACAAAAAAAGCACTGGGTATGCCAAAACAGAGATGTTTGAGTGAAGGCATTACTAAAGGAGAAACATAGAAACAGAGTGAGTCAGAAGGGGTCTCCTGGGCCATCTAGTCTGACCCCCTGCTTCAGCTGACTCTGCTCATGTCCAGCCTATCCTAACCTCACTGATGAGGCTTCAAACACATCCCATGGAAGCCCACTCCATAGCTGAGGGGTCCTACCTTCAGGAAGTACTTCCTGGCATCCACCTTGAATCTTGGTTGCCTCCACTTTGCTCCATTGGAATGTGTCCTGCCCTCCTCCTCAGGAGAAAACAAGTCTCTACCCACCTCCATGTGAGACCCCCACACAGCCTATCCTTGAACACCCGCACCAATGGGGCCTCAGCCACCTCCCATGGAAGCCCATTCCACACCCTCGGGGTCCTGACTGTCAGGAAGTGCCTCCTGGCATTGAAATGGAACCTTGATTCCCTGAGCTTTGCTCCATTGGAGCACATCCTGCTTTCCTCTGCAGGGGAGAACAGATCTCTTCCCATCTCCATGTGACATCCCCTCACATACGTGCATGTCGCCAACAGATCCCCTCTGAGTCTCCTCTCCTCCAGGCTGAAGAGACCCGGTTCCCTCAGTCTCGCCTCATACGGCATCCCCTGCAAACCGGCCACCAACCTTGCGGCCCTGCGCTGCACTGACTCCAACCTGGCTATATCCTGTCTGTAACGAGGGGCCCTGAGCTGAGCACAATACGCCAGTTGCGGGCACACCAGAGTCACACAGAGTGGCAGTAATCCCTCCCTTGATCCAGAAGCCACACTTCTTATGCATCCGAGGGTGGCAAACATGAGGGCCAGCTGCCACCTAAGGCGGCCTTTCCCAACCTTGTGCCTTGGAGACAACACCCAGAATCCCCAGTCACTGGCCCTGCTGGACAGGGCTTCTGGGGACTGTGGCTCAAATGCCACTGAAGGCCACCAGGTTGGGAAGGACTGACCTAAGGACTTCAGTGTCACTGCCTCAATACATGTGGCTGGAGGTGGGCATCACATGCCCTGACCCAGAGAGGTCAGGACTTGTACATACAGCTGAGGGTCTGCTCTCTGCAGCGTGTTTGCTTTTAATTTTGTTGGAGGGGGAAACATCTCTGTTAATACAACCTTCATGAAGAGGATGAAGAAAGGGGTCATGTCCAGACTGAGGTCCACCGCAGGGCAGGGATAAGAGTCAGCACACAGATCAGATATGGTGTATTTCAGCCGAAGTTTGTGTAAGTAGGTGAAATGGTTTCATTGGCATGCCGATATCAGAAGAAGAGTGTTGATCAAGACCAGGATGAAGAACCAAACTACGGATCTTGGAGAAATCTGTAATGGATTCAAGTGAGTTTGAACTTGTAAGAATCTTCTAACTTGCTAAGAATCTAGCACAGAGATTCCACGGAGGACTGGCCTCCTCCAGCTGCACCAATTCCATACACCTGCAGCCCTTTTGCTCTTTTTGCTTTCTAAATTTTTACACAAATTTAGTCATTCAAAAGTAGAGAACAAGCTTCCCCAAAACACACATTTCTCCATGTAGTTTCAAGCAGGAAAATTCTTGGAGAATTTGCCCATTTGGGGGAGTGAGGACTTTTGCAGCAGCAAATTCACTCAAATGCATACAAATCTGTGCAAAATGTGAATCTTTTCCTGAGGGGATGCCTGGCACAAGAAGCAAATGTGTCAGACTGGCCTCTAAGGTGGAATCGGGTGTTTGTGGAACCCTTTTCCACTAACCCAGCTTTTTTGGCCACGAAAGGTGTGGTGTGTCCATCCAAAGTACGGCATTCCCCTTAGCCCTTGGCTTTGCCTCACATGAACTGTCATCCGCATGAAAGTGCCAGTCGGGGGTGTGTGAGAACATCACAGCCCCGTTGAGAGGCCCAATCTCCTGGTTACAGCTCACTCCCTGACTGGGAGTACGGGTGGAACCTGCCCTGGTCTAGCCCTCTGCAGCTGGACTGGGTTTTACTGGACTGGGTTTTACTGGACTGGCTTGGCTCTCTAGCTCTGGAGTGAGAAATTCATTCGGTTTGCATTTCGCACAAACTTGGCACATTTGCAGCTCCTGAACCTGAACGCAAATTGGAACACCCTGAGGCACAGCAGCGTGTGCTTCCTAATGTTTGCGATGCCATCCACCCAGCAAAAGGCAGGCTGGGGGCGTGTTCACTTGAGGAAGACACACAAAAATCTGTATGAGACCATGAGCACCAGAGTTGTGCACACTGAGCAGAAAGCACACAAAATGCTTTATCAAACTGAGAAGTTGTTTGCAGAGATACATTTGAAATGGAAGATTTGTTCCCTAAATGTATCTCTTGTAATTGGGAGCAAAGAATCACAATCAAGTGTGAAAGCAAGCTGGACCAAACTTTAACAGAAAAGAAGTCTAGTGAGACAGCCACCTGTTCTCACTTCCACATCCAACATCAGAGCTTTAGATTGCCTAAACTTGTAGATTGTCATATCCAGGTTCAAATTTCATCTGGTAGATCTCAGGCAATGCAGTATTTTCTGAGTCACAGCACCTTATCATGAATATCCCTGCTGTAATATAATGATAATAATACTAGTCGACCTTACAGGATTGTTGTGAGGGCTGCAGAGATCATGGATTGGATGTGTTTTGAACACTGGTAAGAAACACCGGTGAGGACTCCACTCTCACCCCCAACTCCAAAAACCATTTGCAAGCACAAAGGACAAATGCGCTCCCCAGAAGACACTGTACAGTAAAAGTTGCGAGAAGAAGGAGAAAAGAGGTGCTATTTGCATTCCCCTTGCAGCATCTCTTAATAATTTAATTCCCATTAGAAGTGCCTGTGTTTGAGGCGGGGGGGTGGGGGAAGATTTATAGAGAGATTTCACTCCAGGTTGAGTTTTTGTCTTTCCGTGTTTTCTTGGCATTTATCATGCATGTTTTAATTTAGATCTGAGACTTGTTACCATCTGGTCATTATTGCAAAGAAATATTCATTTTCTCTGAGTGACAGGGGCTCCATTCATCATGGAGGGAGCTGATGGCCCCTTCCTTGTCCAGCCTCCTCCCCTCGGCTTGAACTGAAGCCGAAAGGCACTACGCAGACTATAGCTGCAAAGCTGCTCACAGGAGCAGCGATTTCTGAGGAATCCATTCAGCTCATTTTAGGATTTTGCCAGTTTGCACTGCTTGGACTGAAGGTGAACTGCGGAGCAATCTGCAGTCAAAGGCCATGCATTTTCAAGCATGGGTCAGTCTGAAAAATGCCATGAAACATGTGTAACTTTTGGAGAAGAGCACAAAGGCAATTCCATGAATGGGCGAGTTTCGAAAATGTGCACAACTAATCTGGAAAAAAAGATGGGTGAACATGCAGGTAGTTTTTCACGCAAAAGGAGGGAGGGAACTTTCAATCTGAAATGGACTTCTGCTGGAATGAGCTTTGAGATGGAATCGGAAGAGCTTTGCTGAGCTCAGAGTTTGCTGATTTGCACATCCCCAGTTAGTTGCATCCAAACTGTGTGTAATAGAAAAGGGGAAAAATGAGTCTATCCAGTCGTTGTGGCAAAAGGAAAAAGGGGGGGAAAGCAAAGTAAAAATGGCTTGCACTTCTGCAAAGCTGCTTTATGGACTGAAGCCTGTGTAGTCTATAATATCTGAAAGAAACCCTTCTCACTTGACTCTGCTTACTGACATTCAAATTGATATTTGATGCTTGGAGCTCAGCTAAGCAGCTCCGTTTCAGGGCTACTGGCAGCAAGATGGACTAGACTGCTACACTTTCCATACCACCTCAGCAATATCTGCTGAAAATATCCACAAATTCACAGTGGCTTCTCTTCCTCTCCCAGCTCACACTTGTCTGGCTTTGTTTGCCTACTCCAAGGCAAGCCAGACCAGGGATCTGTTCGATCCCTGATCAGCTGAGATCACCCAGATGATCAATCCAGGTAAAAGAAAGAAGCCGTAGCCAGCCAATCAATCATAGGGGAACCAAAGGTATCCCGTGGGATCTGTGCATGATCACAGAAAGGGACATGTTTAGGAAATATTTCTGCCTGCACCTACGGGCATTTTTCAGGCTGAAAAATGTTAAGGGAGAATATCTGAGAGCCAGTGTGGTGCAGTGGATAAGAGCACAGGATTGGGACCCGTGTGATCTGGGTTCTAGCCCCCACTCAACCATGGAGCCAACTGGGTGGCTTCGGGCCAGTCACAGACTCTCGGTGCAGCCTATTTATTTATTTAATTTATTTAAGGCTTTTCTGTTCCATCCCCTACAAACATCTCGGGGTGGTTTCCATAAGCAAGTAGAATAAAACAAACCCCGCAGCATCCGGCCATTAATATATTAAAACCCCAGTTAAAATCAATGAAACATTAAAATAGTGGGAAAATAAAAAGGGTTTTGCCTGATGTTGAAAAGAATAGAGCATTGGCACCAGGTGAACCTCTCTGGGCAGCATGTTCCACAGCCGGGGTGCCACCACAGAGGAGGCCCCCCACCCTCCTGATCTCCTTCAAGGAGGGCTCCTGGAGCAGGGCCTCCATCTCAGATCTCAAAGTGGGGGAGGGTGTATAGGGAAGGAGGCACTCCTCCAGGTATCCCAGACCCACGCCATTTAGGGCTGTATAGGTCAGCACCGGCACCTTAAATTGGGCCCAGACTTCAATTGGTAGTCAGTGTAACCAGTAATGGACCAATGTTATATGTGAAACCCGGCCATTCCTCAGGGTTGCTGTTGCAGGGACAAGATTGAGGAGAATGATGGAAGCCGCTTTTTTAGACAAAAAGAAAAGGCAGGATATGGATCTAATAAATGCAATTAGAAATAATAAATCTGATGAAGCAGCAGCATCGATACAGTCTCCAACAATGAGGAGAAGGGAGAACGGATGAATGGGAAGGGAAGCAGGGTGTCGGAAAGAGCAGAATGACTGAAGGCTGTTCGGAATACCCTGACACACGTCGCCCCTGTCCTCACATCACGCTTTCCATGCAGACGCTCTCTTTGCGTAAGACTAACGAAGGGCTGGCACCAGGAAGCCCAGCTCCTTTGAGCTTGAGGGCCTTGCTGCACGCTTCTGATCAGAGGCCTGGAAGTTGGCTGAGGTGCTGGAGGGGGGTGATGAGGGATTCTGCAACTCTACAACAGGGTGCAGGCTTCGCTTTTTTTAAAAAATGCAGGAACGTTGGCGCTCTTTCCACAAATGGCAACACTTCCGCTGTTTGCCCAAATTAGAAGCAGAAGGATGGCCTGTTGCAGTGCGCTGTCCACACCTTGAGCTGGAACAGCATCGTTTTCAGCTTGCAGTTTCTCCAAACAGCACAGACAGGATAATTCTGCAACTTTCCTTGGAGGACGCAGCCTGACCCCTGCCTCGGGCATGAAAGGCCACAGACTGGCTTGGACAGCGAGTCAGCGCCGGCATGGGACTCATGCACTGGGAGGAGGGAATCATGACAATCCATTGGTAGGAGAGAGACACGCAGCGGGAGAGCGTGGTGTCGGCATGTTTGGGGTGGGAATTCCCTTGTCTCAGTGGCCCAGGCCATGAGTCTTGGCACGGAGGGTCCACGGGGCCCCTGCCAGGCATCGAGCCCATGCACAAGCTGTGCAGGCCGCTTTCCACTTTTGGGTGCACACGCCACAGCCTTTGTTCATGCTCAACATGTTGCACACCCAGAGTTCAGCGAGTACCTGCAGGCTTCTCTAGGCTCGGCTCGTTTTCTGAGACAGAGCTGAGCACGAGAAGTCTGGTGGCCCGGAGGCAGCGTCGTCACACGCGAGGGAATCGTCACACCCCCAGGTGTGAGCGCATGACTCAGACCCCTGCTGCTGCCCGTGCAGAGTCTGTACGCCTGGGTGGTGTGGCGTGACCCAGCGTGCGAAGGAGGAGAAGAGTTTTGGGATGGGTGGCTCAGGCGGAACACGGAGCCCACGATGAAGGAAGGAAGCCCCAGATGTGGCCGAGCGCACAAAGGGGATCGCTGCCATTCCTCTTTAATGCGCGTGCCAAGTGCAATTTTGTTTCTCTGGAAATCATCCTGTGACAGGCCCTGCCTGAGGAACATCTGCTCCCGCAAATCCAGGCCTATAATTTAAATAAATTATCAATATCTGGCACTGGCCCATTATTAATGCTTGGCGTCTTTGAATATTCTCCCCTTTAATAGGCAGACCAGAACGAGCAGTTGGCACAACGGCTTTGGTAGGATTTCCAGTGGTCCTCTCTCATCCAGACCCCCACAGTCCTCTTTCCCTTTTCGGAGTCTTGCCAAATGAGGCTTTTTTGGTCATGCTCCTGAATTCCAACAGAATGCAGGGAAGGGAAGGGAAGGGAAGGGAAGGGAAGGGAAGGGAAGGGAAGGGAAGGGAAGGGAAGGGAAGGGAAAGGGAGTGTTGTCAGAGAAAAGCCAGTAGGAACCTATATATTAAAAATAAAAATGACATCCCCCACTCCAAGGGCTCCCTTGAGCATTTGTCTATTATTACCTGTACAAGGTAGCACATGCTTCGGAGGCATCTTCTTCCATCAGGCAGAGTTTTCTCAATTGTGCACCAGAGACAAGTTTTATTAACTTTCTCTTCAGCACCCACCCTGCTAGTTAATGATGCAGGGCACCTCTGAGGTAGTCTAATGTAGGCCGTTTATCAAAAACCAGCACCGTGCATAAATAGCCCGGCATACTTTCAATATGATAAATCAGAGCAGGGACCCGCCAGCCTCTTCTTACAGCTCTCTTTTGAAGCAGAATAACGTCCTCTAATTGCTGACTGGAGCGTCAGCGCTGGACGACCCGCCGGTGCTGGGCTCCAGGCCACTGAAGGCAGGGACGACCGGGCCAGAGTGGGATGGAGCCTCGGGGAGGGATGAGTGTGAGGGCAGCTCCGGAACAGGGAACTCTGCCCAGGAAGCAGGTGGAAGTGGACAGAGCTGAGAACGTGGGAGAACGTGGCTTTGGCTTGCTCCTGTTTGGCACACCCAGGGACGAAGAAGAGGGCGAGCACAGTGCTTGTTTCTCATCATAACGTCCCCGTGTGGCATCCCCCTCGAAGCCACTTTGTAATCGAGGCTGCAAACCTGGATTCGTTTGAGAGGACGGTGACAAGAGCCATTCATGCGCTGAGCAGTGGGCTGGGCAATGGCCAAGAGCTCCTTGCCACTCCGCTATTCTTTGCGTCTCAGAACCCCCGAACCCCAAACCTCCGAACCCCCAAACCATTTCTTGCTCAGTATAAAACCCAGCTGAGCAAAAAATGCGTATAAAAAGGAATGCTGTAAAGCAGCCTCTTCTAAAAAGAAGGAAAAGTGTTCATCTGCAGTGGAGACACTCATTCCCTGCCACACCTGGAATGAATGCCACAAAAGCAGCCCACGACTATTGGGCCCTGATCAATGTCCATCAGCACACCTTGGCCAGGTGCAGAAAAGATGACAGCCTCAGCACCAGGTGAACTTCCTTGAGGGAAGTGTCGCAGAAGCCTGGGGCCAGCACTGGAAAGGCCTGTTCCTGCACTTGCGTCTCCCGAGCATCTCTCAGAGGGGCTGCACAAAGAAGGACCGATGAAGCCATCATCCTCAAGGACCAGAAAGTCCCACACGGGAAGAGATGGCCCTGGAGGCATTTTCACAAGCAAAGCTGAAATGTTCCTAAGCTGGGTAGCTAAATGCATTCTTGGGAACTGCTTGTTTGTTTGTTTGTTTGTTTGTTTGTTTGTTTGAAACCCCTGGCAGCTCACAACATGAGATAACACAATAAAAACATAATAAAAACCATAACACATGACCCATAAAGACAACAATAAAATACAGCAAAATTACAGCAAAGGGTACGCTTTTGCACTTCAAAAGTGTACCCTTTGGGGAAAATGCATGCTTTTTCTTCTAGTCAATACACATGGGAAGACTGCATACCAGTACACCCTTTTTAGAAATATGCACCCAAATGCAAACTCCACCCATTTGACAAAACCAAGAAAGCCTGCACTTGGAAATGGGAATGGGCTTCATTTCAAGGCAGGAGAACTTCAAAGATACTCGCATCCCCAGGGAGGGCAGTGGTGGCCACCAGCTTAGAAAGCTTTTTGTCAGAAAGTGGCTTTAGGGATCAAGAGGTGAGGATTCCGTTCTAACTAACAACTGTAGAAACTATGCATTCCTTCTTAAATGGGTTAAAAAGACCTCGAGGGCCTTTTGGAAAAGACACGAATGCGAGGAAAAGCAAAACGAGCTATTTCCCCCATTGCAGCCCTGGATTGGAGCACATAGCAATTGAAAGGCTAAACTTGAATCCCTGTGTATTCGGCCACACTTGCGATGCTGCGTTGGTCTTGCTGCGAAGGATGTGTGCACTTTATCACATCCATTCCCTTTGCAGATTGTCAGGTGCGTCTTCCTCTGTCGTCTGCCCATGGGCAGGCGCAGATTTTTTTTTTGCCATTTCCTGAAAACACATTCATGTGCACTTGCAAAAACTGGGTCTTCCAAAGTGTTATTTTCATGCTTTAAATTTGCATAGAATTCTGGGAAGGAAAAATAAGCCAGTCTGCAGATCCCTGGGATCTGTGCAGATCTGATCCACTGCAGGAGCCAGTGGCCTGGTTTCACAGGTCCACAGACTCATTGAAAACTATTGTGGATTCCTCTGACCTCCACAGTTTTCACCTCTTTTTCTCCGACAGGCTCCTTGTACCTCAACCTGGTTCTCATGCTGGAGACAGCTATAACTATCCCACTTTGATAAAGGGGATTGGTGAACCGTTGGTTTGCATCATTCTTTGATAAAGCATACCAACACTAGGAAAAATATTGCTGATACTGAAAATAATACTGACCAATCTGTCCAGCCCCAGGAAACTGACTGTTCTTGCCCAGAACAGAAACATAGAAACAGAGCGAGTCAGAAGGGGTCTCCCGAGCCATCTAGTCTGACCCCCGGCTCCAGCCAGCTCCACTCATGACATGCCCACCATGTGCATGTCTAGCCTATCCTTGAACACATTCACTGATGGGGCTTCAACCACCTCCCATGGGAGCCCATCCCATACCCTAGGGGCCCTAACCATCAGGAAGTACTTCCAGGCATCCACCTTTAATTTTGGTTCCCTGAGCTTTGCTCCATTGGAACACATCCTGCCCTCCTCCACAGGGGAAAATAGGTCTCTAGCCACCTCTGTGTGACGTCCCCTCACATCTCTATATGTAACTAGCAGATCCCCTCGGAGTCTCCTGTTCCCAAGGCTGAAAAGACCCCCTTCCCTCAGTCCCGCCTCATATGGCTTTCCCTGCAGAACCAGGACTTCTAGCTCCACACTTCCTAGCAGGAAATAGATGTTTTCAAGTCACTGTCATCCTAGAGGGTCCTCTTGCTGGCAGAAAAGATGTGGCTAGCATCAGTTTCCCAGTGGGGATTCATCCATCAGCCAGCCCCCGACCTTCCTCAAGCCTATTCCAGTGGGGCAAAGGGAGAACTCACTTCTGAGAATTTGCATGCCCCCCACACAGGTCAATTAGTGGACTGGGGAGTGGGGAGAAGAAAAGAGAGCAGGGTGTCCACGCAGGACTGCTCCCCTCTGCCATGCCTGTGAGCGCTTGGATTGCACCCATCTGCAGTTACGTCCATGAGCAGCCCTAATCAGAAGCTGGGACCCTGTTTGCGTGTCTTTAGTCTCACTGGGGCCTGGGCAAAGACGGAGCAGAATGTACAGCCCAGTTGCCACTCACATGTTGAGCCAAAAATGTAAAATAAAGCAAGTTGGCTTCAAATGCATCCTGAATGACTATCCAGCCCCTTCCCCACCCCTACCCCAAAAATCCACGTTTACAGGGAACATGACAAGGCGGTGGGGAGAGAAAAAAGAACAAGAAAGGAGGTGTCAGCAGAGAGAAGCCCTGGGGGTGGGTGGCATGAAGTCCATATCATGGATGCATCTTCCTCGTTGCATTTCAGCAACCAAAGGATGGGCATTATGGGGAGCTTGGTCTTGGTTGTACCCACCAGAATTTTGGCACCGTGCTGATCCTTAAGAGCTGAAAGTGGACTGAGAAGAGTTGGGTGGCACTTCTGATTTTAGAAGAGGCTGTGATTTGTGTATGTTCAGGCAGAAAAATTTGCATAAATTTCCATTGCAGATTATTCAAATTGCAGTTCAAATCTACGCAAATTCTCCTAGTTGCTGTCCATTTCTACAGCCAAAAGGCCTCATGCTGTGGGCTTAAACAGCAGCAGGGTAAGGACATCTCAGCTGGGATGACGGGTCAGAATCAAGGAAGAGGGCAAAGGGGGCATTTCTGGTGGCTTTTTGCCTCCTTGGGTGTTTTCCTTGGGCATCTCTAATTTTGATAGATCAAACTTAAAGCAGGCCATGACAGTATGATCCTGTGCGGGTCTTCTTGAAATTCAACCTCACTGAGCTGAATATGGCTTCTTCCCTAGTATGCGCATACAAAATTGAGGCCTTTTCCACATTTTATACATGCATGGCCTGATTTCCTTTCCACTGTCATCGTCTCCCTGAGAGATTACTTGACAAAGTGGAAGTTCCAATTTCAGTGGGATGGTTTCTGGTCCTCAGCTCACGCTCTTCACTTCTGCTATGATGGTCCTCAAGGCTGGGCTGGAAACTACTTCTTTTAGTGATCCTTCTAGTTGGGGATTCTGCTCGCTACACAAGGACGTTTGAACTCAGTGGTCCATGGAGAAGACCCTCCAGCTCACAGAAACGGCAAACTGCAACAAAACCACCAGGAGTGGCACTTGGGAAGAGCTCCTTTGAAGAGCAGACAAGGAACTCTGCTGAATCGGACAAAGAGACGGCCTCGTTTAGCATAACGTATCTTGCAGTATCCAGCCAAGTCCCTCCGGAAAGTTCACAAAAGCGAGGTTCATCCACACCATTTTGTATGAAGAAGCACCTTGTTCTCTTCCTCTGTCGTCCCTGGAGGAATTGTCCTCCAGTTCAGTGTGCAAAGATCTACGGGAGAGGATGAAAGTTCCCTTCTCTTTGCTGTAATCCCCCTTCTCCAGCCCATAGTCCTGACTGGTGTTGTAAACCCATATCAGAAGTGTACTGCTTCAGATAGCAAGGAGAGGCTCACGTCTTAACATGTTAAGCTATCACAAACATAAAATGTCATCCTGTCTGCAGAAAGAGAACCTGTCAGGGTTAGAACTGCGTCTGCCTGAGCCCTTCTCCCTGCATTGCTTGCTTTCTGGGTGCTACCATGGGTTTGAGGATAGGTCCACAGAGCTGAAGATTCTGCCTTCGGTCCAGCCATGCACAGCTTTCCCTGCATGGAGAAAAACGCCCCTACACCCTGTTCATATTCATCCTTTCTGAGACTTAAATCCCACTGGGTTCAAAGGGGCTTATTTCCATAAAGAAGATGGCCGGTTTGATGGCAATCTAAGGGGCACACAGTCCTAATCACAGGAGGGCAAGAGAAACAGAAAAACATCAGAAGAGCCCGGCTGGACCACCTTTCTGTTCACAAAGCAGCCAACCAGCTGCCCCACTGGGAAACCCTTGGGCAGGGCAGGAGTGCAACAGCTGCCTCACACCCATGTGCCCCAGCAACTGCAGCACAGAGGAATTCGGCTTCTAGTGGTCTTTGATTGCCTCCTTCAGGAATGTGTTGAATCAGCTTTCAAAGCCATCCCTGCTTCTTGGGAAAGGGAATCCCATGCTCAGACCAGTGCAAAGAGGCACTGCTTTGCCTCGGCCCTGAATCTGCTGCCCACCAGCTTCATGCGAGGGCCGTGGCTTTTGGGATCCTGAGAGGGAGAAAGAGTCATGGCTTCCTTTATGGAGCCGATGTGTCTCCTGTTCGGTCTTCTGCTGCTGCTTCTGCCTGTGAATTTCCTAGCAGGATTGTCGTCTCCAGGGAACCAGCCTTCTCACAAAGGGCCCAAAGAGCAACAGCTTCCAGGGACCCCCCTGTCTCTTTCTCCCCCTAAGCTAAGCCTCCCTAGATGTGGTAACCTGTCCTCAAAGTGGAGTGGACTCCAGCCCCATGTTCATTTCAGTTGCTCTTGTGTGCAAAGGTAGTTTTTTTCATCTCCCTCCTCACAAAGGGCAAATTTTGTTAGAGGGGTTTCAGGACCCATCTCAATCCCCCTCTATTCTGTGGGGGAGGGCTGGGAGGGTTTAATACCCCTTGGATCTTCAGACACTCTCTTTTCCCACACATCTGTTTGCCCCCAGCACTCCAACTTCTCCTCTACGAGGACAGACTTCCAACCTCCAAAGAAGCTACGATGCAGGTTTTGGCAAGGAGTCAGAATCCATGCTGAAAATCTCAGACAATCTCTCCCAGACTGGATCTGAAAGGCCTTGCAGGGGGCTTTCTGGAGTCTGGAAAGGGGTGAGATTTGAGGAAGGAAATGAAAGATAGCCCAAGTCACCACAGGTTGGTGGAGGAACTTCTGAAGGCTGGAATAGGCCCAAGGAATAGAGATCCTCCTCGTCCATCCTAGAGAAGCTGTCAGCTTCTAGGATGCTGCGTAGAGAATATAGGATTGTCGTTAGGGTTAGGGTTAGGGTAAGGCCCTATAGTTCCCAAAATTCTGTTAGCTGTGGGATTTTTTTCCTGTCTAAATACACATGCAATTCCAGCCCATAGTTGTCTAGTTTCCCTCAAATTAAGCTAGAACAAAAACAACTCCAAGACTGACTATCTTGCAAAGTTTAATACTTTGGAAAAGGGAACCAGTTCAGAAAACTATTTTTCTTCTCTTCCTCCCCCACCCATTCCCAATAATGTTCATAGGCATTAGTGGAAAAATTGGCCCATGGTTATTTCTCAGTTAGTTTTATTTATGGTAAATCTATTATAATAAGGATGTTCTCTGCCATTGTCTGGCATGATTATTTATTGTAACTCCCTTTTGAAAACTGCTGATATTGATTGCTCCAAGAGGTTGCCTCGAAGGAAAGGGGGAGAAAGGGGGAAAACCAAGGGAATGAAAAGAAATGACCATGTTGTTATCAATTACTTCATAATGAGATGAGAGTGGAGAATTTTAAACATTATTCCTAGCATTACTGTGGGGAAAAAAACAATATATTTACAGGAAATTATCCCCGGGTGATGAATGGTGTGTTTTAAAGTGAGGGGATCCCTAATGAAGGCCTCTCTTGATGGCATGGAAGCTTATTTCTAACTACTCTGTGTTTTAATTAAAACAGAATTTAGTGTGCATTTGCCAGAGACAAAAATAAACCCAATGATTCTGCCTGTAGACACTCTGCCCATCCACGTGAGACTCAAGTAGAGATTTCCCTCTTTTCATTTCCAAACAGGTGAACAGGGAAAGACACAGGGAGGAGGACAGGTGAGGTCCCTAAAGTTAGGACAATTGCCCTTAAGGGGGTGCAAGAAACTTCAAACATGGAAAATGCCCCTTGCCAAGTTCACGGAAGATTCCAGTTCAGACGGAAGCGCATTACAAGTCACAACCTCCTGCAGCACCATGAGAACAAACACACGCACGAGAGCATATTTTATTTATTTATTTAGCTAGCTTCTATGCCGCCCCATTCGCCGAAGCCTCGGGGCGGCTCACAACAATAAATAAATACATATTAAACATATAAAAACAATATAATTGGAGACGTCCTGGCCAAAGATATAAAATCAATAAATAAAACTAACGATTAAAATGATGTTTAAATAAAAAGGTCTTGGCCTGACGCCGAAAAACAAATAACGATGGCGCCAGGCGGACCCCTCTGGGGAGCGCATTCCATAGATTGGGCGCCACTGCAGAGAAGGCCCTCCTCCGGGTACCAACCCTCCTAATATCCTTCATGGAGGGCTCCTGGAGGAGGGCCTCTGCCGCCGATCTCAAGGGTTGGGAGGGCACGTATGGACATAAGCGCTCCTTTAGGTGCTTTGCTTCCCATGGGCTACGAACAACTTTTATCAGATGCATCTGGCAAAAAAATGGGCTAACAAAGTCAAAGTATGGCTAGCAAACGCCAGCATTTACTAGATGTCTTTCAAAGTGTTACACTGAAACCATGAGGACTAGACCAGGGTTTTGAAACCCATTCCAGCCGAAGGGCCAATTCAGTTTCAGAGAGATGGTCGAGGGCATTGGGATGGAGCCAAACTGCTAAAACTGGTAGATCTCCACAAAGCCTTAGGAGAGGAATCTTACCTTTTAAAATGGGGAGGGAGTACACAAGCTGTAAGAATGCCAAAGACTAGCCATCAGGGTGCAGAGGGGTGGCCCGGAGGCGTCACCTTCTTGGGAACCCAGGTGGGTTAGATTTGGACCTTTCGGGAAACCATCCATCTCATATTTGGTCTTCCCCTCCCCTTTGACATTCCCTTGCTTTTATAGGGCCGAAGGGTAAGTGGCCCTATATGTTAGTCTTTCGGAAAGTAGTTCTAGGGACAGAGAGCTGTGAAGAACAAAGATCACAGCTCTCTGAAGGCACACGGGACTTCGGTGGGACTGAAAATAGCCCCATGATTCACAACACGGTCATGGTAACACAGCCAACAGGAGGCCAAGAAAACTGGAATCCACTGGAAACTGTTGTAGATTTCAAACCTACATCTGTAGGAACCATTCCAGATTTCACATACCCATCTCCTCCTTTCCATTCTGCTTTAACAACTTTCCCCGTCGAGCAAGTGTCGCGAGCAAGGATCAAAGGGGACCTTCTATGCTGCAAGCCACAATGGCCCTTTTCTGGTCGATCCCTCCACTGCTGCTTCCTCAAGGAACATCACAGGTCTCGGTCTTCATGGTTCCAACACACTTTTGCCCCTATATCACACCGTCTCTCTTTCTGTCGCTGCCCTTCCTTAATCGCCACATACTCAATAGAGACAATTTAAACATTCGCTTTCTGCATCACCCGCACTCTCCCTTCATGATGCAGAATAGGGAATTATGCATTAGTTGCTTCAGCTCCTGGCTATGACAGACAGTAATTTACCATTTTATTGGGATTCAGTGCCTTGGACAGAGGCAAGGTATGCCTGTCATACCGTGTTCGTCACCAACAGTTGAGACAAGCATTGCCTGTCAACCAGAAGAGCCACTTTAATGAGGACACCTAAATTTATAATTTTAAAGATGCACAGGCACTGAGGAACTTGAAAAATAATTCTAGGCAAGGCAGGCTGGTGAAATAATATATTTAATTTTTTTTAAGTAATGCATAGGGATTCTTCTTTCGTCCCTCTGCATACATTCTTGCAACTACTTACCAATCTGTTTGGAAGATGTCATTGGCACTCAAAGGAGAAACAGACACAAATGCACAGTAAGAGAGCCTGCTCCCTTCTTAAGAAAAGCTCTTGGAAAACTCCTGAGGAGACTTTCCATCTTTGTAGTTGATCTGCATTTCCATCGAGCTT
Source organism: Varanus komodoensis (assembly GCF_004798865.1). Classification (NCBI taxonomy): domain Eukaryota; kingdom Metazoa; phylum Chordata; class Lepidosauria; order Squamata; family Varanidae; genus Varanus; species Varanus komodoensis. The sequence goes on along the minus strand of NW_025335606.1, from coordinate 574,847 downwards.
CTGGAAGGTAGTTTAGGGGTACGACCACTGACCGAAGCCCACAAAAAGTCCTTGTGAAATGAGCAGCAGCGGTCATTGGGCAGAATACAGACACATCTCAGGGAACAATTGTGTCTCTGATCCAGTAGGGGGGATCCTGGCTCAGATGCTCAGAAGAAAATGTCCTGGAAACTTTCTTCTCTGGAAGCAATGGAGAAGTTAGATGATTTTGCAAACAGACGCACTTGTCCAATGATAAGTCCAGGAAGATGTGATTCTTTTTCACAATTTCAGGAAACAGCACCATCAAGAGCCATGGACACACAGAGTCGGGAAGCAGGGAAGTTCAAACTGTGGACAAGTGAATGCAAATGGCGGTCCACCGAGGCACAGGGAGCTCAGCAACCAGGCATGAGGAGGACCCCTTGGGAGCAGGATGAGCCTCCTGGTTTTGCGGTCCCAGCAAGGTGGGAAAAGCAGGTGGCGTGTTCACAAGGGATGCCATGCTCACTTGCCATGGCAGTGTTAGGCTCAGCCATTCAGCCAGCAGAGGAGCAAAACCACTGAGGAGCCACTGAGAAAAGGCGGCGAGCAAGCAAAAGCCGAAAGCAGCCTGATCAGTCCATCACAAGTGCCTTCCCAAAGCAGGGGCTTATTGGGAGTTCAGTGCTCAGCAGTGCAAGACATCAGAGGCACTGGTAGCTGAAATACAGAGAAAGATAGAAACAGAGCAAGTCAGAAGGGACCTCCTGGGCCATCTAATCTGACCCCGGCTCCATCCGGTTCCACTCATGACATGCCTACCATGTGCATGTCTAGCTTATCCTTGAACACCCACACCGTTGGGGCTTCAATCACCTCCCATGGAAGCCCATTCCACACCCTCCGGGTCCTGACTGTCAGGAAGTGCTTCCTGGCATCCAAATTGAACCTGGGTTCCCTGAGCTTTGCTCCATTGGAGCGCATCCTGCCTTCCTCTGCAGGGGAGAACAGGTCTCTACCCACCTCCATGTGGCATCCCCTCACATACCTGTATGTCACCAACAGATCCCCTCGGAGTCTCCTCTTCTCCAGGCTGAAGAGACCCAGTTCCCTCAGTCTCCCCTCATACGGCTTTCCCTGCAATCCAGCCACCATCCTTGTGACCCTACATTGCACCGATTATAATACAGATGTTAATCCAGCAGCTAGAAGGTCTCGATTGAAGGCCTGTATAGCCAAGTCTGCCAGCCCACATGGCACATTCAAAACATGGTGCTGAAGGAGAGCTTTGTGAGTACCCCAAGCCTATTCTGGATCAAATCAAGGCACAGCATTCCCTAGAAGCAAAAATGAAGAAACTGAGGCTATCATACTTCGGACACATCACGAGAAGGCAGGACTCCCTGGAGACGTCAAGCATATTAGGGAAAGCTGAAGGCAGAAGACAAAAGACCAACTGTGGGACGGATGGACTCCATCAAGGAAGCCACAGCCTTGAACCTGGGAGAGCTGAGCAGAGCTGTCATGGACAGAATGTCCTGGAGGGCGTTCATCCACAGGGTTGCCCTAAATCAGAACTGACTGGGAAGCATATCACAGCCATGTTTGGCCAGGCCTTCTCCAAGCATGTGAAATCAGAGCTGACTTCTGCTGCAGACTGACTAGGTAGCTAATCCGGCCACTGTGGGTCAAACAAAACATGCCATTAAATAGGACTTCCCCTATCTGGTGCCCTCCAGGTGGTTGGGAGAAAGAACTGCTCCCCATTGGCTTGATGGCTGAGCATTGAAAACTACAACATCTGGATGACTCCAAATGCTTGGCGGGGTTTTGATCAGAAGCAGAGCCTGATGGTTGAACCTCTCAGTTGCTTTTCCCTGCTGAGAACAGCATGACCTGGAGCTCTGTGTCAGAACTAGTCCCAGTACTTTTACTTTGATTTTTGTTATCATTCACTTCACATCAAGAGACCTCAAAACAATGGAAAAGTTAAAACAGCAAAGCACAAACAATTATTAAAACAGAAATAACTCACACTCTCGGCAAAGTTGCATTATCAAATCATAGAATCATAGAATAGTAGTGTTGGACAGGGCCTGAAGGCCAACAGGTCCAAGCCCTGCTGTTGCAGGTCATCAGTTTATACCATCCCATTCAGATAGCTGTCCAGTTTCTTTTTGAAACTGGCAACTGGTTCCACTGTTGTATTGTTTTGACTGTGAGTGAGGAAACTTTTCCTGATATCTAGCCTGAATCTGGGTTGTTGCCACTTGACTTGATTATTCTGTGTCCTACACTCTGGTATCACTGAGAAGAGATCTTGACCTTCCTCTTTGTGGCAGCCTTTGAGGTCCTTATAGAGGGATATCAAGTCCCCCCTCAGTCTCCTCTTCTCAAGGCTGAGCATGCCCAGTTCCCTCTGTCTCTCCTCATAGTCTCTCCTCCTTCCTGCATCATTTTTGTTGCCCTCCTCTGGATCCTTTCCAATTTTCTTGCATCTTTCTTAAATCTTGGTGCCCAGAACTGGACACAGTAGTCCAGATGGGTTCTGATTAGTGAGGAGTATGGGGGAACTACTACTTCTCATGATGCGGAAGTAATACTTACGTTAATTCATCCCAAAATAGCATTTGCTGTTTTGGCAACTGCATCGCATTGTTGGCTCATATTTAGCCTGTTGTCCACAATTACTCCGAGATCTTTTCTTTTTCAATTCTATTGAGCCAAACATTCCCCATTTTGTATGCTTTGCAGAACAATTGTGTACAAGTTTAGTCAGAAAAAGGGCCTCTGATCAGAGCAAGCTGGGAGCTGGAGCCCTTTTTGCATAAAATTGAGCCTTTGGTATCCTACAATCTGAAGGGGATAGATTAGTATCCGTCCACGTGTCCTGGGGAGGAGCAGATGATAAACAGATAAATAGACAGATAAGTGACAGATGGATAGACTGACAGACGGATATTAAAGATTTTATGATGTGCTGTGTTTTATTCTTTAGCCTCCTCGGGTGCCTTTGCAATAAAAATGCAAAGTAAGATTATTTTCATATTTACCTTAATTTCATTTTGTATCTACATCCCACATTCTCCTCCAAGGAGCAAGGCAGCATACATGAAACTCCTCCTTTTCATTTTAACTTTGCCGCAACCCAATCAGGTAGGTTACGCTGAGCGTCTATGACTGGTCCAGCATCTCTCAGTGCTGGGAATGAAAGAGGCGGTTGTTCCTGGCATGCAGCGAGACTCTGAGTCCTGGGAAACGGAGCCTCCAGATTTCAAGATGGAAGCGCTGGCAATGCTCATCCCCAGGATGCCGTCTGCCAGGTTCAGCTGGACCCTGAGAGCAGCCCCAGTCTGCAGCTGCCGGGAGGAGGCCTAGAACAGGAGCTAGAGGAGTTTGGTGCAGACCTGGAACCCACGGTGCACCAACAGGAGGGCAGTATGCAGCCAAGAGCGGGGGGCCCAGGGGAACCCTAAAGGAGGGTTCTCAGATGTAGTTCATAGTGTGGGCTCTGAGCAAACTGTTCTGAGCATGTTCAGATGCTCTTTCTTTCTGGGCGTATGTTGGAGGAAAAAGAGCTTCTGCCAAGGAACAGTCCATTGTTTTTAAAGAGCAAAGTGAACCTCACTTTGAACACCCAGAGAGCTTCATGGCTGAGTTCTGAGTTCCCATCCAACGCTTCAGCTACTGTGCCTCACTGGTTCCTATATGTAACGTGTCACAAAGACACACTCAGTTTCGGCAGTAGAAAGGACTGGCAGTTGGGAACGTGGGAAACACATAAACACTCGTAGAGATCAGTTAAAGGTAAATCAGAAGCGATGTGACATGCAAAATTCTGGCTACTCTTGTTCCACCAGGTAAGCCACGCACCTGAAAGGGGGTTGGTTGTCTTCCGGATATACTGAAAGGTTTGTGGACTATCACATCCTGCCAGAGGGAAACACACCCTAATCTTGCAACCTGTACACAGACACATTGAGGAACAAAAAGAGAGATTATCAGGAGGAAATACAGAGCAGCTATAAACTCTTAAAAGCAGCAAATATTCCTATTGCATTTCCATCTTCTATATGTCTGAAGAGCTTAAAAAGCCTTCTGCCTTAAGGTTAGATAGCAGCTGGAAGGAAAAGAGTGAGACTCGAAGGTTGTTACCTGTCCGTCAGTTGTGCTGTGCACTAAACTCTCATTAACAGTTCCTTCTGAAGTCCGGAGGGGGGCAAGCAGCCCATGTTCCAGGCTGGTGCCAGGCCTGTGTTTGCCCCCAATCATTTGCTAAGCTTCTGGCTCTTCCGCTCTTTTCCCTGGACTTGCTTCTGTGGGAGTGGGAAGGTGTCTGGTTGCTCAGACACATGCAATTACTTGATGGGAGCTTGATTGCTCTTGATGGCCTTAGCTAGCAGCCATCTGCTATGTGAGTATGTCTGTTTTCAATGGGCCAAAGCCGCCGCCTTGGCCTGTGTTGCCTGGCCGCTGTTGATGGGGTGGTTTCCATGGGTCTGGTTTTCCTCTTCTCCTCTCATTACATCATGGAATCGTACAGTTGGAAGGGGCCTAGCAGGCCATCAGGTCCAGCCACCTGTTCAGTGCAGTACTCTAGTCTCCCATCCAGATTCCAACCGGGCCTGACGCTGCTTATCTTCCAAGACGAGGCAGGATCAGGCACTTCAGGCTACGAGGAAGCATAGTCAGTTGACTTCTTTGCTTGCTCGGGACGGTGGTAGCCATTCCTCGCGGGGTTTTTTGCTTAATCTCTTTCAGGGAACTCTCTTCAGGTCAAGCAAGGTCTTTTCTCCTCATGGATTTCAGCTTTCACCATTCATTCTGCATCCCATTCACACTGGCCGGCACAGGTCACTGGTTCACACAGGCTCACCCAACACACCTCGTGGCTTGTGAGCTTTTTCTTAAGGCCCTAGTGTTGATATTGCTTATACAGACACGCTACACTCTGCCAAATGGGAGAAACAGCCATTACTTTAAGTAGGCCTCTCACAACAACAAGCTGTCTCTTGCGCACACTGCAACGGGGGCAGGAATTGCGGCTGCTGATCTGATTTATGTGGCTTCTGTGCTTATGGCATCATTTGCCATGAGCAAATGGACGGGGTCCTTCCCCTACTGCACACACACACCCCTTGACCACCTTGAGTTTTCTGGTGTTTAATTTCAGTTCTGTGCAAAAGGTGGGCCTCTGGTCTATAATTCATGAGCATGTGTGCACTTTGCTGGAATGGTGTGGCTTTGCACGCCAGCCGTCCCAGTTTTGGAAAGAAAATCAGGTGAATTGCATCCCTTTTGAAAAATGGAAGCCCGCACAGTGGCTCCATGCACACGCCACCACGCGTTTGATGGAGAGGGAGCTTCAGGCCACGTTAAGAAAATCTGTCAGAGTTTCACCACTGTCAGATGTCTCAAGTATCACTGCCTTGGAGGTGGCACTGAGAAGAAGTCTCATATGGTGCTGTCCCAGCAGATTCAGGTTGGTTCTGGCCACCTTCGATGGATCACCCATCCCCTTGGTCTTGCCACTCATTCTTCCCTTCCAAAAACTAGATCACGTCTCATACCGAGCTGTGATCTGCCTTTGGCATCTTCTCAGGGCCACCTGATCTTCCAAGCCGGGGCTTGTACACAGATGCAACCACTTGTGTTGTCCCGGCCGCGCAACAGGGGACAACGCTCTGCCTGGTGCTTTGGCCAGCCTGTCCTGCTCGGCCTCTGCCTCCTGCTGCCCTCCCTTGCCCAATGGGCGGGTTCTGCTGACCTCATCTTAGGCACCCATCCGCTCTGTGTTCCCGTGCAATCAGCTGCTTACGAGGCCTCAACGGTATTGCCATTCGTAGCCTCACCGATACTCTGCTCCAGACACGTGCCTCCTGAAGCGGCGTGGCATCTCATTTCCACCAAGACTCCGTTTTCTTTTTCTGCGAGGTCCTGGAAGCACCTGCCGATTACAGATGCAGGCACCCATGGAGGGAAGGGGGCTGTCCTAAATAAATAAAAACGATGCTGAAGCTGAGTAGCACTCAAACTTCCCATTCTCCTCGATGCCAGCTCTGATTCTGAGCATTACTGAAGCTAAACAGATTGATTGGATTACATCAAGGCCAACGAAGGCACGACTGGGACAATTTACTTCCCGTTACTATTGCATTTACCTCCCTGGAAACTTTGGAAATCTTGCTGATTCAATTGGAGGTTAAAGGTAGCTGTGTAAACATTTGTATTTGCCTTATTGCTAAGCAAATCTATTCTCCCAGACATCGGGTTCTTCAGTGCCTGTTTCCTGCCCAGTTTAAAACAGAAAAACACTATATTGCACCTGAAAAATGGTGCCCACTGAGGGTTTTCAATACATTTTTTAAAAAATCCAAAATATATTTTAAAGGTCAATTTCAGCCATAATTATGTTATAATGGCAGAGCCTTTTAGAGAAGACAAAACACAAGATTAATACGTTGCCAGATGAGACGTGTCAGAAAAGTCGATCTTCTTGTTTGTTTTCCAGCTTATGAAGCTGAGGTGCATCACCCAGCAGTCTTGGAGCTGTGCAAATGCTCTTCACTGCCTGTGGGGCAATTTGCTATCCTTGGCCCTCGAGGAAACTCCCCTGTGAGGTCCCATTGTCTTCCCAGAAGGATATTGCAGAGCGGGAGGAGATTCAGGGCTTGGGGAGCTTCAGGGGGTTGGAGCACCTTCCCAGTCAGGACAGGCTCAATCGGTTGGGGCTATTGCTGTGAGTGGGGCACAGCCACAGGGATGGAGACCGCTAGAGTGGGGTCTGTAGGGCCATGCACCAGTTTGACCCAGCACATGAGACCTCTGGCCTCAGACTTTCCAGGGAGCGGCAGGAGGCTCCTCATGAGAAACAGGTACAGATTTTTTCTGAAGGTACAGCAATCCGTGCCTTATTCAGGAAATGTCTCTCCAGAGAACAGGGTCCTGGCTTTGTCCTCTGGCTCAGGAGATGCGCCCCTTGTTAATAAGCACATCTCCAGATCTCTGCTGTGCCTCTGGCAATAAAATGAGGGAGGCGGTCCTTTGATAGTTTGGTTGGTTCCTCCAGCCAGGGCAAAGATGGCCACGCAACAGTCCAGGTCGGCCCATGTAAGGCTTTCGTAAACATCGTCCTACACTCTTCATAGTGTAAGACCAACTAAGGGTCATGCAAGGTCTTAATTCTTCTCCTTTCATGCTTAGACCTGATTCATTACTGGATGGGACTTAACCTACTTGAACTGACAGTCATCAGTTTCCCCGAGACTGCAGATAAACATTCTGCCTTCCTTCTGCACTAAGCCATGTTTTAATCAGCTTCGACAGTTTCCTTTAAATATGCATTTAAGGGGTTTTTACCTAGAAAAATAAGCACTTCTAAATATCCCTTTTTCTAAAACTGTGCCTTTAAGCTGTATTTTGGTACCTTCTTTGAACTGAGAACCAACCTGCAAAATTCAGAGATGTGAATTCTCAAGGATAGTCAAGGGCTTAATCCTGTGCCCACTAGACAGAGTAAAGACCAAAATCATTAACGCAATTATATTATTGTCTTGTATGTGCGTGAAGAAAGCCGACAGGAAGAAAATGGATGTATTTGAATCATGGTGCTGGAAGAGAGCTTTGCAAACTAACAGAAAGCCAGCAAGTGGGTCCTGGGGTAAATCGAGCCAGAGAAGCCTTGCCTAGAAGGAAAAATGGCTCAGTGAAGCTGCCATTATCAAGACCAACTGTTTGCTCTCAGGAGCTTCTGGTTGGCCGCTGCTCGAAACAGAACACTTGACTAGAAGGACCCTTGCACTGATCGCTTCTCACAATAGAAGCGTACAGATGGAAAATAGGACCCTGCAGGTGGACTCCAACAGGTGGAAGAGAGAAAAGATCCATGCATAATTTCCCCCATCCTCCCCAACATGAGTGCAGAGGCTGGCAAGGAGCAGGAAAACTGCACTACACACCTGGGGGAAGAAAGAATTCATAGCTGACTTCACAACTGGAAGAGCAGCCCGTGGGAGCTAGAACAAACAGAGGAGGACCTGGAACCGAAGACGAGCAGAAGGAAGCATAGCCCATCACTCTCTGCTCTCTACCAGATCCCACACTGTATCTGGGCAGAACTTCCAAGAAAAAAAGTACAAGGATGGATTTTTACATATAGCAGTAAGTGCAGATCATCCTTTCCTATACCCTTACCATAAATACTGCATTTTTATTCCATTAATTAAATGCCAACAACTTAAATCATTTATAATAGAGACCCAAGGACTCCACAGGCTATTAGTGAAGTCGGCCTTGTTTCCTTCCAGAAAGATTGGACAAAGATGAATTGCAATGCAAGAATCTGAAACACTTGCTGGCTTCCAAATGTTTTGGCTCAACTGTGTTAATGAACATATTAATATTGTGCAGATTAGGAGCGGGACTGGACAAGCTGTGCGGAGGCTGGGCCAAAGGGCCTGAAAAGCGTGCTCTTTTCACCAGTGTGCCGCTCCTTCATACCTGTGCCTGCACTCACACACATGCAGGGGCTGCTGGAAACATCCCAGGAGGCTTGCATGGTCCAGAACGCCTTTCCCTGCTGCTGCTTCCATTAACCAAGGCAAGGGAACTGTGGCAGGTGAGGAAGGTTCAGGGCTGAGGGTCTCCCATACGGGATAAGGTGTGGAAACACAAGATTCTAGGGTCGGAAAGGACTACTGAGCTCATCTAGTCCATCCCACCCAGAGAAAGAGTCTTGCATCTGCAGAAGAAGATGGAGCTGCTAGGGAATGGGTCTGGGACAGCTGTGGGTCACAGATGTTTGACCTGGAGCTATGGTCCATCCTTTGAGCCAGAATGCTTTTCCTCTGGAGAGCAGAGCTTCAGAACCAGTCCAGTCCAGGAATGGGTAGAACTGCTGCTGGCGGTCAGCATTCACTCAGAAGAGCACAACTCCCCTAAAATTTCAAGGGCTGGGAGAGCAATCCTGTGGCCCCGACCTTCAGGGCTGGGACCCGAATCCAGGGTCCCATGGATTCCAACCCCCGGACAGCTTCCTCACACATCTCTAGTGCAGCAAGAATGCAGAGCAGAAGTAGGGAGGCAGAGCTGTTCAGAAAGCTCTGGCTTCTGGACTGCACCTTAAGGTGACCATTCTTTGGGCTTTCGGCATTGGTCCCAGGGCCTCATTGGGAACCAGACGGCCAGAAGATACAACCCTTCTGTACTGAAGTTATCCCAGTTTTATAGCTTTATCACACACCCATCCCACCTTCCTTCCAAGACGTAATAGTGCACTCACTGACCAAGACCAGACCTTGTTGTTGTTAGTCGCAAAGTCACGCCCAACCCATCACGACCCCGTGGACAACATTCCCCCAGGCTCGCCTCTCCTCCACCATCCCCCAGAGCCCTCCCAAGCCCACACCCACCTCCCCAGTGACCCATCCAGCCAACTCTTCCTCTGCCGTCCCCTTCTCCTTTTGCCATCAACCATTCCCAGCATCACGGTCTTCTGCAGTGAAGACCAGCCCTATTTAGCCTTATATTTTTACATCCCATGCGTTCAGACCACACTCCAGGATCATATTCTAGTTCCCAGAGTTTCTCTCTGCATAAGAAACTTTCCTCCAGCTGCTTTGGTGGAAAAAACAGCTTCATTCATCCCAAGGAATTCATCTGGTTCATGCATTTCCTGACAGTCGGGACCCCAAGGGTGTGGAATGGGCTTCCACGAGAGGTCGTTGAGGCCCCATCGGTGCGGGTGTTCAAGGATAGGCTGGACGTCCACATGGTGGGCATGTCGTGAGTGGAGCCGGCTGGTGCCGGAGGTCAGACTAGACGGCCCGGGAGACCCCTTCTGACCCGCTCTGTTTCTGTGTTTCTATGCATGTTCACGCTACAGCTCTTTCTGTAGGTACCATCCAGGACCAGCAACATCTGCCTCTCCCATTTACACTCTGCCATTGCTCTCATGTCCTGCATTCAGGGTTTCAAGCCACAGGTGTGCCGGAGAGACGTGTTTCGCTTGGTGACGCTGCTGATGTTTTGAGTGGCTTGTTCTTTAAAAGGCGAGGTTAAAGCATCTTCTCCGGAGATGATAAAGCATTTCTCCAGGGAAGGAACAGAAGGAGAAGCAGAGGGGGGCTTTATTTTCAGGCTAGCGCAGCAGAGTCCTGGCACATGCAGGGCACCACTAGGCGTGATGGGCCGAGGTCCACCAGCAGAATGCCTGCATTTTGTAAGGGATAAATGCACCTACACATGGCCCAGTTTTGGTGCCAGAGCCAGGAGCAGGCAGATGGGTTGGGCGAATGTGCAGTGATCGAGATAAACGGAATTCCCCGCGTGTGGTCTCACCATCTAGCTCATTCTCGGCATCCATTTGTGTTTCTTGCTCACTCAGAGTGAACAGGGAGGATGTGCAAATCGAGTGTGACTGAATGGGAGTCAGATTCGGACACGTTTCCTCCAGTGGGACTCAAGCAGGGGTTTTCAGCAACCCGTCCATGAACTGGTGCCAATCCCCAGATTTCCTGCCAGTCCATGTGGGGGGGGGGGGCACTGTGTCCTGCTCGCTGCAGATAGGTGCAGGGGCTGGCTGTGCTCCACCACCTCATCCTCAGTTTGCACCGCATCCATGGGGGGTGGATTGGTGCTGCCGGGGAGCCACAGGATCCTGTATTATGCACACGGTGTTTTTTGTTTCTGCCTCAGTGCTTCCTGAGGCAGTTTCCCTGTTCTTGCCGGTCCCCAGCTGTGGAAAGGTAGAAAACCACTGGTCTGCTGGGGATGTTTGCACAAATCAAACTGGAAATTGGAGCATTCAGTTAAGTATTTTGTTTCCCATAAAGGCAAATGCATCATTTCTTTACCCATCTGAGTCAGAGCGTCATCCAAACTAGACCCTGGAGAAACCTGTTGGAGGAAAGAAGCTTGACATGCTGCATAGCACCCCTCTCCGACCAAAGCCCAGGAAGAGCCTGCAGTAGCTCAGAAATGCCATTTCAGAAATGCTTTTCCTGGCTCCCCTATCATTCTTCCAATCCCATCCACAACCCTGCCTTAATCCTTGGTTCTCCACCACCACCACCACAGATCTCAAAATGGAAGTTGGCACTGAGCCTGCTGGGAAGCCCAGAGGGGCACTTTTGCATGGGTCTACCCAAGAGGAAGGGTCTACCTGGGAAGAGGAAGATGATCCAGCAGAAAGCAATGACCCACCTTGGGACTAGATCCACGACTGGAATTTGGCTGGTGTATTTGAGTGGGAAAGGGCTTGAAATTTTGAAATGTTGAATGGAAGAGCAAATGAAACTCATAGACTTTCCCATCCCGGGACCCAACCTTGCGATTTCTTTGATACTTGGAAAAGAGAAAGCCAACTCAGCAATACTGCTCAGTACAATGCATTATGGGATCTTTCTCACCACCTTACATCTAGGTAGCCCCTAGTGAATCATCAATAGTTCTCTCAACTTCATGCATCCCAGAGATGATAAGAAGCTGCTTTTCCTTTGGGTAAAGCAACTTCCTCAGTGGCTTTTGCTCAACCTCAGAGTGCTTTTTGACTATCCTATCTGGGGTCCAAGGTTTCTCCCAACTTTGCGCTTCCTTCCTGTTCTTTCCTCTGTCATGCCTCAGTCTTGCTGAATAATGTACCATCTAGTGCTGCCCTAAATATTCCCCATTCTTGTTTTTTCACCTGGACTCTTGCCATTTCAGTGGGATAGAGATGCACACGCACACACGCACAGAGAGAGAGAGAGAGAGAGAGAGGATGGTGCTTGGCTATTGCTTTCTAGCTGTGCTTCTCAGTGAGGCTGTTTCCCCTCTCAGCTATTCTCCTCCCTCCTCATCTCCCAAGCTGGGTGAGCTCAACCAGCTGGGGACCAAGCAGTGAACTCCAGTTTGTGCTCTGGCCACAGTATTTGATTATGTGATGACTTTGCATGTGGAAGCCATGAAATGACTAAGCCACCCTTTGTGCCAAGAGCACAGAGAAATCAACGAGGGCATGGAGAGGCTTCTTCCAGCAGCGCCTAAAACGTTGGTGGAAAAACCGTAGAGACCCGAGTGATTCAGCTCTTCTATTGATTCCAGCGGCCTCCCAGCACATTCAAGCTGCCCCTTGACTTTGATCTTTTGCCATTAAGGGTCCAATCTTGCCAGCCATAAAAAGAGGAGGGAAGCAGCCCTGACAAAGTTATTTCCCATCCCCACCTTCCACAGCAATTTAAGGGGCCTGACAATTTTCCCACCCCTCCACCAAATTACATTTCCCATTTCTCTCTCCCTTCCTTTTGCCAAAACAGCAGAAAGCCCCCCAATACATCTTCCGATCGAGATAAAGCCATCAAGGAAATAACAGAGCGTGATTAGAAAGGGCCTCTCCTTAATGGGGAAAGAGGCATGAATTAGTTCTGGCTGGGCTCCAGATATTCCAGTGCAATCAGCCAAAGACGGGTGTTTGAGAAAACAGAATTGTAAAAGTAACTTTGAAGAATCGGTTGCCTTGGCAACATATCTGTAAATACTTAACTGGAGACGTTAAGTAACACCACAAGAGCCCTGGACCCAAGATGGTTTAGAAGAATGGCAAATTTTCACTCAGCTCTCTGAAGAGTCCCGTCGCACTGAAGATCCCCCTTTGCATTCCTTAATTGCGTGGCATTCTGCATGTTTGCTTGTCTTGACAAGATATTACCACTAAACGATGCTTGAGATCAATGCGATTTGGCTCTTCTCTGCGTCTCGAGCCCGGTTCGGCAGTCTGCAGCATCCCAAGGCGTTCCAAAGCAGTCGTATTTTGAGGGAATCTGCATATTGAAATACATGCCCAAATGCAAAGGCCCGCTGATTTTTGACACACGCCCAAGAGGCGTGGGCTGGGGAGGCACCGATTCCCCCCGTGTCCTGGGCCAAGACCATGCCGTGGAAGCGAACTTGGGTTGAACTGTCCCTTAGACTTTGCGTAGGATCCAGCTACACAAACCAATTCCCGAGTGTGGTTGCATGACGGGCTTAGAAGCCTTCCATAGCAGAAGCCCCCAGTGGTACCCTGTTTTTCTCTAGGTTGCCGTTTTGGCCACCTACATTTAGTACCAGGGAGGGGAAGGGGAAGGGACTGGATACTGTTTGGAACAGGTATAACTCCATGCTCCTGCAACCCCCCTCTTCCCCCATGAGACCCCCCCTGTGGGGGTGCAGCTGGTACACTTTTTTTCCAAAATGGCTGCATGGGTGGGGGTCTGGTATCCAGTTTCCCAGCACACAGGACTTCAGTCCTGGGACCCCAAAGGATCCCATGGCCACCCAGACAATTTGGGAGGGCATATAATTGTGTCCTTCTTCTAGCTTAACTGCCATGTTCTTTTTGCAGAAACCTTTGGATTGTTTCTGCCCAGGCTGTGGCTGCTAGACTGTTAAATGCAAGAGAAAACCTGACCTTCCAACAGTTTATACATCAGAAAACAAGAGGAAACATTCGTAGGTGCCTGGAAAATAAATATTCTGCCCAAAGCATTTTGAAATGAAATTTCCTTCCTCAAGGGCTCCAATTAAGGTTCTACCATAAAACATTGTGAGCACTTTGTAATACTTAGAAGAAGCTAAACATATATGAAAAGTTGCATTAATTAATGTTGTCATGGAATCTGCAGTTTGTAACATTTATAAAAGAACCATTAAAATAAATGGCTATATTAAAACTATCATTTGATAGAACCTCTTTTTGTGTGTTTCCATCCACCTATTAGGATGTAGAAATATACAGAAATGTTAAGTTGGAAATGCTTCCCATTAAAAAGGCTACTTGTAAAATTATTTGAGGCCAGGCTAATGCATCATTGCAAAATGTTATTAACGGTGTACAGCACCCCTGTAATCTGTACACACGCCTAAAAAGTTACAACAAATGCTATACTAAAATGTACCCACCAATCGCAGCATTTCAAAGACCGCCATTAAGATTTTTCCCCCTTTTTTTCTTCTTCTTTTTTGGTTCGGATTATTTTAAAGTTCTAATTCATTACCCTAGCCTACTGATATATTAAAATACACCCAGGTTTTTCCCTTACGCCAGACTGCTTACATATGTAACAACGATGAATCCAATTCTGCAGACTCCTTTAGCTGATAAGGAACAAACTCCTTTGTTACCACCACACCTTGATGGCCTTTTACCACATTCCTCTACACAAATATTTCCTTCATCCATTATCTTTCTTCGGATGCATCTAAAGGAATCCATCCACGCTTTCTTCCGTCTCAATATGCTTAAGGAACACAAAGGACCAACCTGGATTTTAGAGGCCTAACAAATAAAGTGAAGGGATACCATTTTGTTATGCAGTAGATTTCTTGGTGCATCGTTCAGCTCTCCTCTTGAATAAGCTCACGAGGTTTCCCAAAGCTACAGGAAGGGTGAGCACTCTAGGTCTTCATCCAGACCCTGTGGGACAGGACCACCCAGCAGCAGAATCCAAAATATCTCTCTTCTTTGAGATTCAGCACGAGGATCAGTCGCTCAGAAAGTCAGTCCTTCAACAGGATGGCTTGGCTGTTAAAAGTGCTTAACTCAAGGATAGCAGATCATTTGCTATGCATTTCGTTCAAGTGCTCACTCCGATGTTCTTGACTTACCCTTGGATTTGACCGACGTACATTTGGTCACGCACACTTTTTGGTTGCGCGTACCACTTGTGTGTTGCTGCACAAGTGGAAGCATGTCCATTCCCATGCGTTCTATTCTCAGTTCTCTTGAAGTGACGGTTGGGGGATGTTACCCTCTGTGCAGTGTCCACATGGATCCCCTCGAATGATGGGTTGAACTATCCTCGATCTATCCTGAGGGCACCATGCACCAGCCACTCCAGTGAAAGTGACGCAAGGTCTATTCTCTATACAATACCAATGTGCACACTTACATACTGCTCTGGAGTCTACTGGTAACAGCATCATCCACGAGGCCACAAAACACGTTGTCCTTGCGTCTTGTGTTCTGGCCAACGCCAGTGCCGCAGGGAGTCCATTGGCTTGTAGCCAGAGTTGGATCAGACGTGGTCTGGAAGGGTTGGGGCTATTCAACCTGTGGAAGGTGAGAATTAGTCAATCTCTGTCAGTGTTCTCAGGAAGAAGCTTGCAGGAGTTAAGTTACTCCCACCCAGGTGCTGGGTTTGACCTTGGTGGGAAGAAAGCTGACAGCTTCTTTGCAAGAACCCAAGAGAAGATGGGGGCTGGAGTGGACGTGTCACACAGGTGCAAGCATCCACGCACAAGGACTGGACAAAATGCCCTGTGTGGGCAGAGGCCTCCCTGATGGGCTAAAACTCCTGGACAGCAGGAGGAGAGCACTTCTCGGCCAGAACTTTTCTTGCAATCCACCAAGGGGCTTTGCTAGGAACATGTTCACCTTTGCTCCCCCAAAGACTGTCAGTCTGAAGTGACTACAGTCTGTCTTTCTTGAGCCATTCTTCACATGGACTCTCCCCTCAATTCAGATTCTTGTCTCTTGAACCAAACATGCCATGAAGAGTAATGCTAAAATGGGGGCAGTGGCCACAACTGAGGAGCAGGTGCTCCAGAACCAAAAGGATCTGGACAGACTATGGAAGTGGGCAGGAGACAACAGGATGGCATTCAATGTGGATAAATGCAAGGTCTTGCACTTGGGGCATAGGAATAGGTGTCATAAGTACAGGTTAGGGGACAAGTGGCTGGAGAGCAGCACCTGTGAAAGGGACCTCGGGGTGCTGGTTGACTGCAGGCTAAACATGAGCCAGCAGTGTGATGCGGTGGCCAAGAGGGCGAACGCCACCCTTGGTTGCATAGCCAGAAGTGTGGCTTCTCGATCGAGAGGGGTATTTCTACAACTCTATATGACTCTGGTACACCCGCAACTGGAGTATTGTGTTCACTTTTGGGCCCCTCATTACAGGAAGGATATAGCCAGGTTGGAGTCAGTGCAGCGTAGGGCCACAAGGTTGGTGGCCGGTTTGCAGGGGATGCCGTATGAGGCGAGACTGAGGGAACTGGGTCTCTTCAGCCTGGAGGAGAGGAGACTCAGAGGGGATCTGTTGGCGACATGCACGTATATGAGGGGATGTCACATGGAGATAGGAAGAGATCTGTTCTCTCCTGCAGAGGAAAGCAGGATGTGCTCCAATGGAGCAAAGCTCAAGGAATCAAGGTTCCATTTCAATGCCAGGAAGCACTTCCTGACAGTCAGGACCCCGAGGGTGTGGAATGGGCTTCCATGAGGGGTCATTGAGGCCCCATCAGTGCGGGTGTTCAAGGACAGGCTGGACATGCACATGGTGGGCATGTCGTGAGTGGAGCAGGCTGGTGGCGGAGGTCAGACTAGATGGCCCGGGAGACCCCTTCTGACTCGCTCTGTTTCTATGTTTCCCTAGAATGTGCATTCTTGTTTGTTCTGACTTAAGTGGCTTCTTTTTTGATTGTTACCAGTTGACTTGGACTATTCCTGACTCTTGGAATTCTCTATGCCTGTAACCCAAGTGGCATGGAGATACCAAAGTGCAAGCTATGGCCCTCGAAACCTATGGATGTATGGGATTATTCTGAACGTGTTCACGAGCCCTTTGGGGCTCATATACTGTGAAGCGTCCAGTGAAGATTTCAAGGTTGAGCTAAATCTCTCTCTGTGTGGATTTATCTAGGTCTTATTTCCAGAACCCTTCTATTCGATTGCCTGGCTTACAACAGCAACCTTCAAGCCCTGCCCTGAATTCTGGGCACAGAAATTACCACAGAGAAAACACATTGCCTCTCACGCAGCTCTAGTTCTTAGCTTTGCACTGTTGTAGAGTGAATTGTAGAGACTATAGTTAACTGTCGCCAGCTATATGATTCCTGAAGTGTGTGACCTTTAAGGTTTTATCGTGAGATTTGCTACAGTCAGAGAGTCTCACTGACTGGGTACATTCTGCTTCAGAACCCCAGACGGATTGGGCCCATGACGCCTCGGCCACTGGCCTTCATTAGTTAGTTCTGCACTTTGAAGAGGTTCTGTTTTGTCCTGCTTTGTCTCGGAATAAGGGCACCCCCACTGCACAACTGCTCTTGTAACAGTTCGATCTCCTTTCTAAAGACTGAAGAGAAGAGCATCTCTTCTTAGAAATCACCCGTGTGGCCAGTGGTATTTTATCCATGTTTGGTGAAAGGCATTCTATTCCATAAAAGGCATTTTATTGATCCATTTTATTTATTTATTTATTTAGGGAACTTCTATGCCGCCCCATTCGCCGAAGCCTCGGGGCGGCTCACAATTATAAATAAATAACATAATATAAAACAATATAATTTAACAGTATAAATTAAGTCACCCTGGCCAAAGAATAAAATAAATAAATAATATTAACAATTAAAATAACATTTGAATTGAAAGGTCTTCTCCTGACCTTCTGTGCACTGAAGTGTGTGTGGTCCCGCTCTGCTGTGATGTGTGGAAAGTGCAAGATCCTTTTGTCCACATGCATTTCAAATTCTAGATTTCTATCGCAGGTGTTGAGTCAAGTGGGGGGGGTTAGCATTGTATGGAACCCCCCAGATAAGAAGATCATCCATTTCCCATCGATGCCAAGTATGCTAAAGACACCGCAACGAGAAGTACTGGCTACTTTAGATGTGACGTTGCTTTATACTAGTGCGCCATGGGTCCAGGCAGTAAGAATCAGAGGAGAGAGCCTGGAAGAATATTTATTTATTTGTTTGTTTGTTTGTTTGTTTGTTTATTTGGAGTATTTGTATAACGTCCCATCGCATAGCCTCGGGACGGCTTGCATAAAATAAAATAAAACATAATACAAATAAAATCCAGATTCACCCTGGCTGCAGATTAAAACCTATAAACTGACGTTAAAAGTTATTAAAATATTGTTGAAATAAAAAGGTCTTAGCCTGGTGCTGAAAAACAAATAATGGCAGTACCAGGTGGACCTCTCTGGGGAGCGCATTCCATAGATGGGGCGCCACCGTAGAGAAGGCCCTCCTCTGGGTACTTTGCTTCCTAATGTCTCTCACAGAAGGTTCCTGGAGGAGAACCTCTGCTGCCAATCTCGGGGCGGGAGGGCAAATACGGACGCAGACATTTCTTTAGGTAACCAGATCCCAATCTGTTAAGGGCTTTGTAGGTGATAACCAGCACCTTGAATTGGGCCCGGACTTCGATGGGGAGCCAGTGAAGCTGGTAGAGGACTGGGGTTATGTGAGAGTAACGCCCAGTCCCCGTCAGCAACCTGGCTGCTCTATTTTGCACCATCTGAAGTATCCAGACTGTCTTCAAAGGCAGCCCCACTTAGAGCGCGTTACAGAAATCCAACCGGGAAGTAACCAATGCATGCATCCCTGTCGCCAGGCAGTCGTCCTCCAGGTAGGGACGCATCTGATGGATTAGCCGAAGCTGATGGAAAGCACTCCTCGCCACCGCCGACACTTGAGCTTCCAAAGTCAGCTCTGGGTCGAGGAGCACTCCCAAGCTGCGGACCCTGTCCTTTAGAGGGAGTGCAACCCCATTCAGGACTAGGTTCAGGTCACCTACCCAGGAGCTTGAACCACCCACCCAGAGAATAATCCCTGACAGTACCGCCCTCAACCCCCCAGCTGGGGATCTGGGAGGAATCTGTTTTACTGCTTACACTGGCTGGCAATTGAAGTCCGGGCCCAATTTGAGGTGCTGGTTTTGACCTATAAAGCTCTAAACAGCTTGGGTCCTGGATACCTGAAGGAGCGCCTCCTTCCCTATGTGCCCTCCTTGAGCTCTGAGGCAGAGGCCCTTCTCTGGGAGACCTCTTTGAAGGAAATTGGAAGGGCAGCTACCCAGAGAAGGGCCTTTTCTGCAGTGGCGCCCCAATTATGGAATATGCTCCCCAGAGAGGTTCACCTGGTGCCAACATTTTTTTCTTTTCAGCGCCAGGTGAAAACCTTTTTATTTTCCCATTGTTTTAACGTTTAAAAACAATGTGGTTTTATATGGTCTATTATCAGATGCTGCGACATTTTTTTCCTATTTTAGTTGTTGTTTGTCATAAACCGTCCCAAGGCGCCAGTAGATGGACGATCTATAAAGCCTTCAAATGAATAAATAAATAAATAAATAAATAAAATTTTGGGGTGGGAATCTGTCAGATTCCCTGGGGTTGGCTTCCCACACTCAAGCTCACTCTGTCATAAACTTGGGCCCAAGTTCCTCATGTCCAAGTTCCCCCAAGTACCCCAGGAATTGAATCCCACATGGCTGCTGCCCAAGTGCCTCGCTCTTCCGTGTTCTTAGTCGTGTTGCTAGTCATGAAGCTGTGCCCGACCCCTCGCGACCCCATGGACAACACTCCTCCAGGCCTTCCTGTCCTCCACCGTCCCCGGAGTCCACCCAAGCTCACACCTACTGCTTCAGTGACTCCATCCAGCCACCTCATCCTCTGCCGTCCCCCTCTCCTTGAGCCCTCACTCGTTCCCAGCATCAGGCTCTTCTCCAGGGAGTCCTCCCTACTCATGAGGTGGCCAAAGTATTTGAGTTTCATCTTCAGCATCTGCTCTTCCATATGGCATGATAAATTTTTGTTGGGGCTGCACATGACTTAGCAAGTTACACAGAAGGAGGTGGCTGGACACATGGCCTTCTTCCTGTAAATGTTTGTGGACTTCTTGTCTTGGCTTATTATTTATTTATTATTTATCTGGAATTTTTGTATGCCGTCCCATTTGCATAAGCCTTGGGACGGCTTCCAACATATAAATAATTATCTATACAAATACATATAAAAACTGGAAACATCCTGGCATAATAATTTAAAACCAGTAAATAAAATCAGCAATTAAAATATTATTGGAATAAAAAGGTCTTGGCCTGGCGCCGAAAAACAAATAATGATGGTGCCAGGCGGACCTCTTTGGGGAGTGCATTCCATAAGTGGGGTGCCACCGCAGAGAAAGCCCTCCTCCGGGTACTTTGCCTCCTAATGTCTTTCATGGAGGGCTCCCGGAGAAGGGCCTCTGCCGCTGATCTCAAGGGGTGGGAGGGCAAATATGGACGCAGGCGCTCCTTTTCCACTTGCTTTCTGCGGAAAGCCCAAGCATGAGAGCAAGTCCTCAAATGCTAAAGGGCTCGATTCCCCAGAGCTTCATCATACCTGGTGTTCTTAGCAGAAATATCCCTGAGTAGCCATCATTTCCTCTTCAATGACCTTGTCTAATGGCCAAAGAAGAGGGAATCCCCATGACCCTGGGAATGGCAGGCATATATGTGAATAATTTTGATAATCCCATTTATTTATTTATTCATTCATTCATTCATTCATTCATTCATTTTTATTAGAAACTTTTGTATGTCGTCCTATTATACAAGATCTAGGATGGCTTACAATCTTTAACAAGACAATTAAAACAACAATTTCAATAAATAATAAAACAGAACTAAACAGTAAATCACAAAACAAACAGAGCGACTAAACTTAAAAACTATTAAAGCTTAAAATACTGTTTAAATAAAAAGACTTTGGCCTGGTGCCTTTAATGAAGCAGATTCTTAGACATCAGACATAAAAGAGTGGTGGTTTGTTGATATTTTTATCTTCAGAAGCAACCTTTGGATGGAATCTTTTAGATACATCTGAAGAAAGATAATATCTGAAGAAGATGTTTTGGTGGAGGAATGTGCTAGTTAAGTCATGAAGGTTCAGGGTTGGGATGGTAGGTTCCGCTCTACCCAGGGTGTCTCCTGTATCAAATATTTTGCAAGCAGTCTCATGAAAAGGAAGGTTTTTTTAGAAACTCAGCACATGGGTGGGTTTTAACCTATGAGTAGGTAAAGGGAGTGTGTGTGTGTGCGTATTTCCTATAATCCAGAACAAAGAGAAATACTTTCTACAGACTGACCAGGTGGTCCCTAGAGAGCATCTACACAAGGTTTTTTGGAGTTCCATCTCCAGTGTTACAAAACAGCTGCAAAGTTGGTGAGACTCCACACTCAGGGCACCTTCCCCACCCCTCTTCTGGCCAAGCACTGCACTTCCTGTTTCTTTGGGGTCCCAAAGTGACCCCAAGAACAGGGTATTCTAGAAGATCGGAAGGAGAAAAGATTGACAACACCAAGATACCTTATATTCTGACAGCTCCTTGCATGTGTTTCACCCACTCTGAAGCTAAACACTTCGGTGGTTGAAAATGGCTGTTTTTCCTCTTTCCATGTGAGAGAAACACAAGATGTCCTTCGGCTCCACGCTCATCCTGCCCTGATCAAGTTACCCACAATCCCCCAAGATTTGAAGGCTTCAGGCCACTCCAAGAACTGCACCCTGAGAGGTTATGTCTTGGAAACATTTAAATTATGGTGCATTTTAGTACAGCATTTGTTGTAACTTTTTCAGCGTTTTACGAGTGTTTTAAATCATTAATAATGTGTTGCAATGTTACATTAGTTTCACTTCACATCATTTTACAAGCAGTCTAACTAATGGGAAGGTTTTCTAGCTTTCTGTGTGCTCCTGAACACCAGTAGAAAGATGCAGAATATAAAAAAGAGTGCATCGTTTTAATGTAACCTTTCTTCTCATGTTTATGTTTCATAAATGTTTCAGAGTCTGGATGCAGTGGACAATACGAACTAATGCAACTTCTCATATAGGCTTAGTTTTGGAGATGTATTATAAAATGTTAGCAATGTTTTATGGTAGAACTTTAACTACAGCCCCTGAGGAAGGCCATTTTTTCCGATAAGTGTCATGCAGAATAAAAAAGAGAATCTTTCTGGCATCTGAGAGCTTCTACGCTTTGGTTTTGGGGGGTGCGCCTCCTCCGCTCTTGCTGTTCCCCATGTATGGAGAGATCTCTGGAGACTGACTCGGGGTTCAGTACTTCCCTTGCTAGAAGAAGATGGCCAAAGTGGCAGCTCTTTCTTTCCCCCCTCCTCATCCTTGGATGCTGTGTGTCTTGGACCCTCCCCATCTCCCCGCCAGGTCTTCCTCTCTTGGGGGATCCCTCTGCAGTTGTCAGGAGGGGGCTGTTCAAGACAAATTGGGTAAATTGCTCAAGCAACCAGTAATGCTGCAAAGGCAGAACAGGAGGGCAGGAAGACTGATGCCACAGATCCTTCCCTTCACGATTTCTTTCCAGTAACGGAAGCTCTCTGAGACATTTCTGCAACATTCTCACCGTCCCAAGGAAAGATCCAGAACAAGATCTGCTTCACTCATCAGGAAATGAAGAGACTGGGCAAGAGCGGGCTGGGTTTTGGCACGATGCTATTTTTTTGTCCAAATGCTTGGAAGAGAGCTAGATGGAGACACGCAGATCCATCCTTGCTGTGACAGCCTTGCAAGGCCAGCATTCCTGTTTCCATTTGGTCTGGAGTGGGTGGACCCCATGAGAGGCTGTGCATCTGGTCCTCAGATTTTCGGTTCCTTCTGCAGGCTGGATGGTTCTTATGCTCTTGCACCCTGTGCCACACGCCTGGGCTCCCCTGTATCCCAGGGCCCCGCAGTAACCTCCTGGACCACAACCACGGTCGTAGGGTGAGACAGAAGTCACGACTAGAAGCAGAGAAGGAGTAGATAAAAGGTAGATTGCAGCTTAAGCTCTTTCAGGACCATGGCATCCACTAAAGAGGGGTTGTAAGGCCTAACTGGAGACAAGCCCTCTTCGCAGCTCCCCGTACGGTCCAGAGGTCAGCTCTCTGGTGCTCGCTTGCTTTCCTTGCCATGGATGGAGGAGATGTGCTCGGTTCCCTAATGCCGCCTTTCCCAGGTTTACCCTTCCAAGCCAGTGCATCAAGCAGAAGCCAGTGATCCTTGGAAATGTGTGCCCATGTTTTCCATAAGCAGCTCAAATTTCAGGACAAACCACCTTTATCAGGGAAGAATGTTTCAGTTCTCGATCGCAAGAGCTGCAGACTGGAAATATGGGAAACAGAGAAAAACCAGAATTGACATATTTATCAATACCTACACTTATCCACAGAACTGCTCCATTTCACCTCCCTGTAACCACGGCTAGAAATGTGCAGCACTGGAAAGTGTTTCCTTTGTGCTCATCAGACTTTCGGCACATTTCTAACCCGGCAGGCAAGAGAGGGCCAGGTTCGGAGGGGGACTTGGCTTCCGTGAAATTGCCTGAAATATTTGTGCTCATATGGAAGTGAAAACTGAGCCTCTGTGGTGCAGTATGTAGAAATGGCATTCATTTGAGCAAACGGCGCAAATTGGAGCCAACTCATTAGATTTGAATTGTGTCCCTGTTGCACCATGGGGCATGGGAGCCCCCTCCCTGCAGTGCTTATGCACACCTTTTGCCTTGGCCTCCGCCATGTTCCCGACGGTGAATTTCAGATTAATGTTCCACATTGTATGCAAATGTACACACTTTATGCAAATTGTGGAATGCAGGTCTGAATTTTGCACAGCTTTCCCTGTGCAAAGCACAGCCCGTTTAGAAAATGGATGTTCTCATGATGGTTCAACCTGCAGGGGCTGACAAAATGGAATTCACAGGACTGAGTCAAAAAAATCCACTGGATCGCTGCTGCCCCAGTGGATTCCTCACCCGTCCCTTCCTAAGACTGCAGGCACATATTTTAGTCAGTCTCGTGTTGTGGTTGTAGCTGTTGCTGTTTGTTCCATTTCTACACCACCCCATAGCCAAAGATCTCTGGGCATTTTACAGCAAGGAATAAAACAAAAAAGTAAAATACAATGCAAATAACATGGAACAGCAATGTTAAAAGAGTTAAAATTAATTTAAAATGGCTTAAAAGGACAATGGAAAGGTTCAGCAGGAAGAATTACCAGGTTAATCCTCTCAGGTTCTTGGAAGACCAAGGAGATCTCGGTGGGGGTCTTGGGCTGCACACAGCAGGAATGCGGTTCCCTTCAAGCGCTCCTCTCTGGTTTTCCCAGGGACATCTGGGGGCTGATGCAGCCCAGTGGTTAAGATCCTGAGCTACGAACCAGGAAGGGCCCAGCTGAAGCCTCACCGCCCCCACGGCACACCTGGTGGTCTTTGGCGAGCCGCCCTTTCCAGCCTCAGGGCTCCATCTGCAGCTTTGGAGGTTCACACTGCTGGCTTCCCTCCCAGGGCTGTGCTTGCTTTCTAGCCGGAAGCAAGATGGCAGGCCAGATGGTTCCAGCGAGGTCATGTGTGGGTTGTGTTGGCAGTTTCTGCGGCCTCCCAGGTGCCGCACCTCCAGCGCCATCTTAAATCTGCACCCAGATTTTCAGATGGGAGGAAGAAAAGGGCTAGTTCATAAGAAAGATGAGGGTCCTTCATGCTGGCTCATATTGGAGCCATGCAGCTCTCTTTCCCCCCTGCTCCTACTCTTGAGGAAGCACACTGATCAGATGCATGCAAGGAAGCCATTCCCACAGTGACCCATGGGACCTCCATGGGGGTGGGGCATGCAGACAGGGAGACCCCCCACAGCCCACCCCGATACGCTTCCCATTTGGAAGCTCGAGAGAAAACCAGTTTCAGTTTTGGTCAGAAATCACGGTAAGAGCAATGGATGTCTGTGAGCCTTGACTCTTTCTATCTCAATTTGGTTTTAAGCCTTTGGGAGTTTCCTGCACAGCTTCCTTCCAGCTCTTTGGTGGAAAAACATGGATATTGTGAGGAGGCTGTCGAGAACACAAGCAAAGATGGACGTGTTAATTAGGCCTCTTGTGTGAACAGTATGGAAATGAAGGCATATTAAGGACTTAAGTGTGCATAGTGCTTGAGCTGGAATAAAACAGCTTAAAACAGCGGAATAAAAATTATTGGGTGGGGAGACTGAAATAGAGCAAATCTGTTGAAATGGCGATGCTTGTTGCAAGGGAGGGATGGGAAAATGAGGGCCTGTTTTTTATATTTATCTTGTGGAAGTAGAGGTTCACATCTAATGTAGCAGTGAGTTCCGCAGTTCATCATCAGGTCTACGAACTGGGCAGATTCAGGTAAATGGATTTCCCACTGGGCACGGCTAAAAGCAGAATGATGGAAGTGGTCAGAGCAAGCAAGGCACTTTAATTTTAAGTTGCCCAGGGAGGAAGGGATCCTGTTGAAAGTTGATGTTTATAAGTAAAAGTATATTCATGTACGTACATTTTCTGGTGCAGCCACCTTTGCTAAAGTATACGTGTGTAGTTAAATGAAAAGCCAGTTAAGCAGTGGAGGAGAAGGAAAGATAGAGAGTTCATGAAATACTGGCAAGTTAGAACTTGAGGCAAAAGATTGGGGTCTATGAGGACAACTGCATATATTTGAGGGGGAATCAAATCATGCACCTCCACAAAAAAACCCAACTTTTATCCTGGGCTTCCTCTCTCTCTCTCTCTGATTCTCCCTCTCTCTCTCTCTCAACACTTTATGCAAGATCATAAGTGTAGGTGCAGCTTTTCTTCTCCTAGAGGAGATCAACCCTGACTGCTCTTTAGAAGGCCAGATCCTGAAGATGAAACTCAAATACTTTGGCCCCCTTATGAGAAGGAAGGACTCCCTGGAGAAGACCCTGATGCTGGGAACAATAGATGGCAAAAGAAGGGGAGGGCAGAGGATGGGGTGGCTGGATGGGGTCTCTGGGGCGGTGGGTGTGGGCTTGGGTGGACACCGGGGGATGGTGGAGGACAGGAAGGCCTGGAGGAGTGTTGTCCTTGGGGTTGTGATGGGTTGGGCACAACTTTGCAACTAACAACAATTGTAGGGAGACAACAAATGTGCCAGATTCCACCCCAGATGTCCGATCCAATGATGTGGGTCAGGAGCCCATGTGTGAGAACCTTCTTATCCCAGAATCCAACTTAGTTCTGACTCATACCATTGGGTAGACCAGGCTGAAAGGAAGGCAAAAACCTTTGCAGGAAATTGGACGCTTTCCGGGGTGGGGGGCCAGGGCAGGTAGGATGCTGGCAGGGGCTGGGAGGGAAGGGGAAGGGGCAGGGGCAGGAGCTGCTTTATCCCTACCTGAGCTCAGGTGCCATCAGGCAAATCTCAGCCGAGGCTGCCCTTCACGACTTCACCCAAGTCGCTCGTTGCGAGTGACTTTTGAGATGGATGACAGCAGGCTAGGAATTATAATTTGTTGCTGCAAATGCCTTCTTCGTGCAAATTAGTTATTTTCCTCGGATCCTGGCTGGAGTTTGCTCTGTGTGAGTGTGTGAGAGAGAGAGACAGAGAGAACAAAATGCTTCTACCATACAGATGTGTGCGCACGCACGCACACGCACGCACGCACGCACACCGTAGTTGTGTTCCTCGTTCAATTTTTAATCTCTCCTTCAATCAGCATCACTTTTCTTAATAGTGACTTCAGGCTTTGTTTCAAATTGAGTCCTCCTCAGAAGGAGGAGGAGGAAAGAGAAAAGAGCTGCAGGGGTTCCATCCATCTCACCGCTGAAATTGGAAGTGATGTTTGGGGATCCAGTGCTGGAAAAGGGAAGCCAGGGCAGAGGGGTGGAAATGGCGTGTTTTCAGTGGGTTCTGCACGTCCCTGAGTTGAAAGGCTGGCTGTGGAGCAGCGAAGTGTCGTGTGAGAGTTGCAGCTGTCTCCGTCCCGGAGGCCACGGAGACAAGCGATCTGCCTGGGCGACACCGTCCTGCCCCGGGGGAGCTCGACCATCCATAGTACCGTGCAGAGTGCAAAGGGGATTTTGATGCAACCGCATGTGGAGTCTTGTGTTCGGTCCTGGTCACCTTGCCTGGAAAAGGACATGGTTGAGTTGGAAAAGGTGCAGAGAAGATCAATAACAATGTTCAGGGGACTGGAGCAGGTCCCCTCTGAGGAGCACCTGCGACCACTGGCACCATTCAGCTCAGAAAAAGGGCAAGTAAGGGCCAAAATGAGGGAGGCACTTAAAATAAGGCATGGTGTGGAAAGTGGAGAGGGAGAGATTTGGTGTCCTGCCACAGCAAGGGGTTGGACCCGATGTCCTTCTTGCCTCCCTCCCACCCATCTTTGAGGTGAGTTGAGGCCCCATCGGTGCGGGTATTCAAGGATAGGCTGGACGTCCACATGGTGGGCATGTCGTGAGCGGAGCCGGCTGGTGCCGGAGGTCAGACTAGATGGCCCGGGAGACCCCTTCTGACTCGCTCTGTTTCTATGTTTCTGTGTTTCTAACTCTGCTCTCCTGCTGGTGACTTACCATCACAATGAAGGCTGCTAAAATGATCCCTTCCCCACATTGTGAACGGATGTTCTCCCTTATCCTTCCTTTCCTGTAGCTCTCTCCTTATTGATTCCTGACTGTCCATTGCACCTGTTACTCACGCAGCGTGAATTCCCTTCCGAGTCCCGTGGTGCTGCAGGGAGGCCGGTTGCGGCCGGGCCTCTCCCGAGGGCTGCAACGAGCAAACACAGGAGCCTCACCTGAGGCAGGCAGCAACCTGTGCTCCCTCCGCACCTGGACATTGTTCCCCATCGTTCCTCTGCAGTCGCTGTTTAACATTTATTTAATATTAGCACCATTCCTGGTCAAAGGTGTACTATTTGCACTAGGATTTCTTGATCTGTTGCGCGGATTGAGAGCAAGGCCCCGGAAGAGCTGCTCGCCATGTTGATTTCGTGGCCAAGAATTCTCCACCCATGTTGTGAAATGTTTGCGGTATGCTCAAGGACAGGACAAAGCTGATGTTTTGCACCCAAACCCCAGCATCCTAGATCACAGTTCCACTCTTAGCAGTTCTCCAGGTGGCCGACAGTGGAACAACTGGGACTAGAGCCTTTTTTTTTCCTTTTAAGTTAAAGGGATTTTGTTTGGACATGTCAAAAGTTGCAATGTCTCTCTCCAGGTGCACCTCGGCTGTTTTTAGCAATTAGCTAATCAGCGCAAGGGGAGGCTATGGGTAAAGAGCATTGTGCCTTCCCCTGAAGCATTCAGCTCATCATGAGAGAAAGAAAGCTGGACTTTTCATGATTCCTCATCTATTTTCCTGCTATTCCATGGAGCAGTGAGAGAATCCTTGCTCCTGGTGCCGAGTTGATCAAAAAACACCTTCGTACAGGTAGCAACTAGCTGCTCCAGTGGAAGCTCCCACCTGCAGGGGCATCTTCCTTTCTCCCACAGCTAAAGTTGCACCTACAGATCAGTTAGCTGCAGAATGGCTTGGAGAAACCACCCTTCGTGAATGTCTGTGCAAATCCACCCCACCCAGATCCATGTGTGGATTGGATCACGGTTTCCCAACGGATTTTCCCCTTATCCACATTTCATGATGTGGTTTGTGGCTCAAGAAATTCTCCCAGGTGTATACTGTATGCTAGCATGCAGTTATAAATGCACTTTTTGAGAGAAAATATCATTAGAAAAGCTTGTTTTCTGAGGAAAACAGTTTAAAATTCATTTGAATTCCACTACATTTTTGTGCAATTTTATTTTTTTAGAAAGAAATTGGCAGATGAATGCAGGAGCAGGATGCATAAATGAACACAGGTGGGATCATCGCAGAATGGGAGTAAATGAATTGGCTGGCTCCAGGCAGATCAAATGTTAGAACTTCCACGAGCTGCTGCTTTGATGAGCCTTTCTTGATCAGCGCAAACAGCGCTCACGTCCAATCTGCATTGCTGAGCCCGTAAACGCTTGAAATTGAACTAAGAACGCAGATTCTCCAAGTTGCGCTTTTCCAGCCCAGGCCTCCTGCACCGGCACCTAGTCAGGCAAACTGAGTCGCAACCACTGTTGTGTGATGGGTGGATCTTCACGTCACCCACCTTGGCTTGCCCTGCTTTTGGTGCCCATCTGCATGGGGGTGGGGGCTTCAGGGACCTGTTCTCTCCTGTGCAGGGGGCAGGATGCGCTCCAACAGAGCAAAGCTCAGGGAACTCAGGTTCCGTTTGAATGCCAGGAAGCACTTCCTGACAGTCAGGACCCCGAGGGTGTGGAATGGGTTTCCCTGGGAGGTCGTTAAGGCCCCACCGGTGAGGTTGTTCAAGGATGGGCTGGACATGCACGTGGTGGGCGTGTCATGAGCAGAGCCAGCTGGAGCCGGGGGTCAGACTAGATGGCCTGGGAGACCCCTTCTGACTCGCTCTCTTTCTATGTTTCTATTTTTATATGACCCCAAGGGTGTGGAATGGGCTTCCACGGGAGGTGGGTGAGGCCCCATCGGTGGGGGTGTTCAAGGATGGGCTGGTAGGCATGTCATGAGCAGAGCCAGCTGGAGCCAGGGGTCAGACTAGATGGCCTGGGAGACCCCTTCTGCCTCGCTCTCTTTCTATGTTTCTATGACCCCGAGGGTGTGGAATGGGCTTCCACGGGAGATGGGTGAGGCCCCATCGGTGAGGGTGTTCAAGGATGGGCTGGTAGGCATGTCGTGAGAGGAGCCGGCTGGAGCCGGAGGTCAGACTAGATGACCCAGGAGACCCTTCTGCCTCACTCCGTTTCTCTGTTTCTAAGTCGGCTAGAATGGTGGGGTATAATTCACAAGGTCAGGAGTTCCAGTGGGGTGGGGTGCTCTTCACACAACTGACTACTCTTTCATTCTTCCGGCATGTTTCAAGGGGGTTTTGAGCTAGTTACTTCTGTGAAGGGGTTCCTTGTTCCTATTCAGGGCTTGGAGCCGATTGTAGTATCACCGTTAGTCACCTGCCCCATGTTTCCTCAGCCTTGGTCAGGTGGATCGGTTGACCCATAATCCACAACTGCCTCAAAGAAGGTTGTTTTCTGAGAATCTGACCCACAGTTTCTCCAGCACACCAACTTTTCCTGAACCACCCCGCCCCCCATGGAATTCAGACTTGCTTTTGTCTTTTGGTAAATTTGCTCAGATCTAGTCATAGACAAAGCAGAAAAAAACAGAAAACAAAAATGTCCATTTCTCCCCATAAACTAAGGCTTGAAAATAGACATTTAAGGGGAATCCCTCCCTGAGCACTGATCAAGACAACATGATGCAAATGCAGCGCTGGGCAAAATTTCTAAATTTAGATTATTTTAACATTTTAAAGAGACTGAACTTCAAGGATAGTGGATGAAATTTAAATTTGAATAATGGATTCAGCTGCTAAATTCGGACTTTCCAGCTTGGTGGGCATTTTCTGCCCTCCATTTTAGGAATTCCCTCCAAAACCACCTTCACTCCTATGGTTGCATGATTAAGAAAAGAATTGTGCACCTAGAAATTCAAAAGTTTTACATAATAAATAAATAAAATACAAACTGTCTTTCCTCCAAGCCAAACTGACTGGGAATCATTGAAACTCAGTGGTGCCCTGTTTATTATTTATTAAATTTGTATCCCACTGTTCCCTTTTTTTTTAAAGTATCCAAAGCAGTTTCCATCATCCCAGTGTAGAGCCAGTGTGGTGTAGTGGTTAAGAGCATGGGACTGGGACTCAGACGACCTGGGTTCTAGTCCCCGCTCGGCCATGGAGCCAACTGGGTGACGGTGGGCAGTCACAGGCTCTCAGCCCAACCTACCTCACAGGGTTGTTGTTGTGGGGATAAGACAGGAGGAGGAGAATAATGTAAGCTGCCTTGAGCCCTTTGTAGGAAACAGGCAGGATATAAATCCAAAAATAAATAAATAAATAAATAAATTCCCTTCCTCCTGCTCTCCATCTTATCCCCCCAACAACAACCCTGCGAGGTAGTCTGGGCTGAGCACCTGTGGCCAGTGCAAAGTGGGCTCCAAGGCTGTGTGCGGAGTAGAACCCGAGCCCCGGTCCTTTCTCTCTGAACCCCGAGACCTCACTGGAGCAGCATACCTGGTGATCCTCGCACCTCAACCCCGCTGCCTCCTTGGCCGTTCAGCAAGTGACAGAAACGGCGATGACGCGGAGAGGACAACGCTTCCCCTCGCTTTCCTCCCGCCTCGCTGCCGCACAGGTTAACACCTCTGGCTCAGCAAAGCCGCGTGTTCTGCCTCCCTTATTTAGTCCTTCCCTTTATGTCACTTTCGGGCACTCGGGTTAGAATTGACATTTCTTTCCTCCTCGCTCTCGCGGCGCTGGGTCTCTGGGCACACGGTTAAGCCAGATGGTGGAATGGACCCGCCACAGAGAGACGGTTGATAAATTGGGCAGATAACGCCTCCGCGGTCTGGTTTACCCCCGCACGCGTGGTACTGAACAGGCTCTTCTGCCTTGGAAAGGTCAGCGTATCGACAAGGGGAAAGATCACGGGGCGTCTTCTTGCCAGACGCCTGTCTCTGCGCGACACTCACCAGCTCCGAAGCAATGCTTTGGGAGGAGATGCATGTGGGTCTCTCCCCCAAGAAAAAGAGACTGAAATGGGGCAGAAGCGCAAAACCAAGCATCCCAATTCTGCGTCGTCACCTTACGCAGGTTTAGGCAGGAAAGGGACTCTGCACCGGCTGGAATTTCCCAGCCGGCCTTACTGGGTCTCAGAGAGAGCTGGAACAAGGGGTATGCAAACATACATCGACTGCACACCGAAGGGTCCTGTCTTACACGCCCGTGGTAGGGGTTTCAATCATTCCACATCTAAAGTGGAGCAATAGAACTGATCATTCGAGCCCACCTAGATACTACAAAACTGTGCAAGCTTCCAAGTGTATCAGGATTCTTCATCGGGCTAGGTTGTCTTCTTCAACAGGCTAGCAAGCCACCAGCACACATAAGATTCTAAAATACTGAACGATACCCTATTTACTAACAGTGACCTTCAACCCAGTCTTAATATAATCAAAGCATCTCTGTTCAGGCACAAGAGGGACAGCTTGGTGGAAACCCAAGTTTGCAAAATACAGCAACAACAACACCTGGGGATACCACAACACACCAGTGGGGGCAATGGCATGGGGGGGGGGTGGAAAAACAGCAGGAAGGAAAAATGGAAAGGAGTTCTTGGAGGACTATCCTGTGCCGTCACATGGATTGGATATAGGAGATTAAAAGATCAACTACCCGGAGCAGGGCCTTCTCTGCGGTGGTGCCCAGATTATGGAATGCGCTCCCTGGAGAGGTGAGCCTGGCGCCGAGTTGATATTCTTTTCGGCACCAGGCCAAAACCTTTTTTTAATCACTATTTTAAAAATTAATATTTTAATTGTGTCAAACAGTCGCTTTGATGTCGTCCTTTATGTAAATTTTTATTGAATTATGTTATTTCTACATGTGATTTTATTGAATTTCAATTTTATGGATTGTGAGCCGTCCTGAGATGCCAAGGCATAAGGGACGGCATACAACAGTTTTAAATAAATAATGCCTAAATAGTACTACGAGGCCAGTTTACTCAGAAATAGGTCCCACTCAATTCAGCGGGGCTTACTTAAAAGTAAACGTGTGTCTACCTGCATCTTCCCTCGCTCTTGCATTGTCTTTGGGCTGTTATTGTCGATTGACATCCCGTGTTCTGCCTTCCATGCATAAAGCAGAGGGAGATCTGTTGTAAAAGCGAAACACGAAGAACCTGTAAGAGAGGATACACAAGGCAGGGGAACACCAGCGATCCTCTTGGGCTGCAGGGCTGGGACTTTCTCCTGCCTAGGTGCGGGTGGGTTCTTGTGAACAGCTTCCGAAACAGCCACGCTGAACCTGAAAGCAAGGTGTGATCCCAGGGGGTCTTACCTGGGAAGGTGCCGCTGCAAGATGGATGCCAGGTATCACGATAGCTGCCGTTCGTGTGACCAGAAGGTGCGGCGACCACGCGCCAGGCGGCTGCCCAAAGGTCCCAGGCCTCAGCGTTGCCCGCACTATAGAAATGTAAATAATATTTGTTGGGATAATGGAAACTCCAGATGGGGTAGCCAAGAAAGCTGTGCTTGGCTCATGGGTCGCACCTTTTCCACGCCCAGGGGGCCCTGGAAGATGGGCCCAATCCACTCACCCCACCAACGCTCGCATGCAGACAGCAAATTGAGAAAGAGGCTGGCAATGTGTTGAAATTCATTCAAAAAATAGTCCAAGCTCCCCTCTGACTTATAAGGACACCCACACTGACTATCCAGTCCTGTCATCCCAGTGCCCACCCCCCCACAGCTCCCCTCGGATGCTCCTGAGGGACCTCACCTGGTTTCTTTTCCATGTGCTGCTGGGCACCGTCTCTCATTTTAAAAGAAAATAAAATCCTGTCTCAGAACGCTTCCCTTCCATGAAGCCTTTGGCTAGAATGCTAATTTATTTTGGTTAGATTGTAAGATCATTGCAGCAGGGACCTTTTGGCTTAGGGTCCTGTGTCAGGTACCATGTGCATTGACAGTGCTAAATGACAATGATCGCTATCACCACAATAATGATCGGCATCCAATTATTCAGAATAATACATCGTTAATTCATCGATATGGATAAAGCTGACAAAGGGTGGCTTCTCTTTCACTAGCATTTCCTATCATCATCATCACATTACGTTGATATTACACATTTTCCTCTTGTGAGGCATCCAAGGCAGCTTACCTAGCTCCATTTTATCCTCACAACAACAACCCTGTGAGGCAGGCTGGGGCTGAGAGGCCGGGCCTGGCCCGAAATCCCTCAGTGACGCATTATGGAGGGTGTGCTTCTTGGATCAGAGCCTTGTTCTGGAAAACTCTTGAATGCTGTAAAACTCCACATAACATCATGCAATCATTAGTATTCTCGATAATAATTCATTATGTTCTATCCACAAAATAGACACAGGGCTGTACTTTTTTTCTTTTTGCATTGTTGCGCTTGCTTTTCCTTCCCTGTGCTGCCTTCCTAGCACCACCTCATTCACTCAGACAACACGAAAGCAATTGTAAGCTCCTTGGGGCAGAGGCCCATCTTTTGTGAGGTGCCCTGGAGGTGCTAAAGGGAATGAGGAAGCCACGAATGGCTTGATACCTTGTTTTGGAACTCTGCAAAGTCCAACTAGCGACACAAGACCTTGCATTTTCCCTCCCCTGGAAGTTTGCTGCCCCTTCTAAACATTATCCTTCTAATGGGTTTTAATATGCATGCAGACCACCCAGGAGCAATCACAGGTTTGCGCCAGAAGTGACTTAAGATGGAGGGGAGCAGCTCTCCTGAAGGTGTTGAGAATCCTGGCACATTTATCTTAATAACTTTTATTACAGCCTGCCAGTTTAAACCTAATGACTAATTTATCGTCTAAAATACCAGCAATATATTTTTTGATTTTGCTAATTAATTATCTCAAACAAAGGTGATATTTATAAAACTGTCCAGAAATGGTATGTGCAGTAAAATTGGCTTGCAGCAGGAGATGAAATTATTACTAATATGGGATAAAATTATTACTGTATTGACTTAGTTACTTTATTACTTGGTAATGGATTTCTTCATTATTTTTCCCCAGGACTGTCGCATTCATGAGTGCATTAAAGTCTGTTAATCTATGCAAATATCATTAGGAACTGCTAATAACCGCATCGACATTCCTCCATTTCAAGGAAAAGGCTAAATACTCTCTGAGCGCATTGTTATGTTCTGTTAGCATGATGGGATTAGCCCAGGCTCGGAAGTGGCGGAGTTGTGGGTGGGTGTGACATGCCGGTGCGGAAGGAGAGTATTTAAACAAGGAATGGGGTGAAGTCCGTTGTGCTGGGCTTCCTTTCCAGAGTGACCTTCCCCAGCTGAGTTCCTTCGGCACACGCATGACGCATGAGGAGCGGAGGCAGCTGTGTCCAGCCAAGGTGTCTTGATCAGGAGTCAAAAAGGTTCCATTTATTTTCCGTCCCACCCATAGCCAAAGTTCTCTGGGTGGTTTACCGCAATACATTAAAATCCAGCATAAAATACACCACGTGATAAAAACATCCTAAAAAGTTTGCACAGAAAAAAATTAAAAGCACACACAGCACTTCCAAGAACTTAAGCCAAGTTGTGTGTGTATATATACATATACATATACATATACATATACATATACATATATATATATATATATAATTATTATTATTCTAATGTCTATATTTTAATTTATGTGGTTTTAATTTATTGTTGTAAGCCGCCCCGAGGCTTCGGCAAATGGGGCGGCATAAAAATGTTTTAATAATAATAATAATAATAATAAATAAATAAATCCTAGGATCTCTTTAAGCAACGAAGGAAGCCCCAGTAAACTAATCACACGCCCTGCAGTAGAGGATAGTCTTGATCTGCCACCAAAAAGATAGTAAGGTTGGCACCAGGTGGGCCTCCCTGGGGAGCTTGTTCCACAGCTCGGGAGCCACCACTGAAAAGGCCCTTCTCCTTGGTGCCACCAACCAAGCCTCTCTTGGAGGTGTCAGTTGGAGGCAGACTCCAGATCTTGGTCATAGTGTCTGGGAAGATGGAGTTACATCAGATACTGTGGTCTCATGCCATGCAGAGATTTATAGGTTAAAAGTAGCAGGTTTAGAGGCAGTCTAAGCTCGGAATCCAGGCCAACAGAAAGTTCAAGGAATGCAGAGCAAGATCAAGGAACCTGGAGAGCCAGGTTGGCAGGTGGGTGAAAGTGTTGGATTGGGGTCTGGGAAGATCTGGGTTCTCGTCCCCACTCAGCCAAGAAGCTCATGCCCAGACTCTCAGCCCACAGGTTATTGTGAGCATGCCAAAAAACCTCCCCAAAGAGGTTCGTCTTGTGCCGTCACTTTATTCTTTTCGGTACCAGGCTAAAATCTTTTTATTTTCCCAATGTTTTAAGGTTTGACTGGTTTTAAAATGGATTTTATTGTTGATTGGTTAAGAATTTAATTAGGATGCTGTGTTTTATCTTATTTTGTCTTACTGTTAAACCATCCCGAGACCACGGTAAGCAACAGTCTAAAAAAGTTTTAAAATATATTTAAAAAAAGTGCTCCGTAAGCAGCCTTGGATTCCTCACAAGAGGAGAAAAGGTGAGATATAAACAGAGTGCAATGCTATTTAGAAAAAGTTACTTATTTCATAGAAGTAAACTCCGCAGGAAAAGGTATCTGAAAGGAACCAGCAAGGAACTTCAATTGTGCAAAGGAGTTGAACAGAAGGAAGGACTAGAAAAACGGAGCGGGAGCAGCTCTGGGACCAGAGGGTCTGACTTCAGTCCTGCAGGTCCATCCCGCCTACATGGAGTATGCATGGACGTGGTTGCTCCATTCTGTCTACATTTTGCAGATTTCCACATAAGGTATGTCCTGCTAGCTGTTCATTGACAGAACCAGGTTTGGGGCAAAGGCATCCCTATGTATTTGCAAAACCTTGCTCCTCAGAAAATGTCCACTTCTGAAAATGGGCAGCCCCCCCCCCCCCAATATGCAAATCCTCCCAAAATTTCCTCCAATGTCACGCTTTAGTGGTGATGGAAATGCACGTTTTATTTTTCATATATTCCCATGCTAAATTTGCATACACTTCTGGAAAGGGTACCTTTTAGAAATCTGCAAGTCCAGAGAATGGGTATGACTTGGGGAAAGCTCATTTGCTGCAGAAGCCAACTGTCAGATCCACAGAAATGCAAACTCATTGGAGTCTGTGGTAGATTCCATCAACATCCCTACTCTGGAGTAAAACAGATGGTCCAACTCCTTTCCCCGTCCCACCAATTCTTGGCAGTAAGCTAAAATCCAGTGGCCCTTTTAATGTTTTGCCCTTTGCTCTTTTGCTCATCACTGTCATTTGGGTGAGAGTTTATCCCAAGCTGAATTGCCCTCTGGGCTGAAAGTACCCCTCCCCAGGGGCAGGTTCCAATGAAACCCCTGGCAGCTCAAGGGTCCCATGTCTGCTTTCCAGACCCGATCAGTCTGGCATGCTTCCAGCAGCATGGCAGAAGCATCTTTATTTAAAATTAATCTAAAATTAAGACTGATCCAATAGTTCTGGCTGGTCTGTTTCTGGCCAGCCAAGGATGAACGGAAGTGATAAATGCCCTCCCACATCTGGAAGAGAACCTGCAACATTTTCCCTTCCACAGTGCTCTTTGCTATTTTTGGATCTGGATTCCATGAACAATGAAGTTTAGGTATCTTTAAATTTTAAACATCAAAAATTTTATCTTCTTTAAGTTTAAAGGAAGGAGAACCCAGCCCGGCCATCTCATGGAAAGGCCATTCATTCCCACCTTCTTAGGGATCTCAGAGAAAGCAGAAACAGAACCAAATGACTGGACTTCTGCGAATTCAACTGATAAATTTTGCGCCCGTTGCCCATCTTTCAGTCATGCACCTTCTGTTCATCAGTGGAACAGGGTAAATTTTTCAGACCAGGACACAAATCTAGCCTTACAGAAATGCTGATATTACTAGACAATATGTTAACAAATGCACCTTTTTCATTTGTTTTATCTTGTGAATTTCACCAAAACAAAACAAATTCAATGAAACACACAAAACAGAAACAAGAGGAAAAACACTGAAATTAGCAGTTACTGATCGGTAATATACAAATTTATTTATTTATTTATTAAAACATTTTTATGCCGCCCCATTCGCCGAAGCCTCGGGGTGGCTTACAAACAATAAATAAAAGCAATTATAAAATAAATCACAACACATATAAACATTAAAAATCCAAAAAAATACAATATAAAATAAGCCGCCCTGGCCAGATAAAATCAAATAATATTAACAGTTAAAATACTGCTTAAATAAAAAGGTCTTCACCTGGCGCCGAAAAGCAAATAACGACGGCGCCAGGCGGACCTCTCTAGGGAGCGCATTCCATAACTTAGGCGCCACTGCTGAGAAAGCCCTCCTCCGAGTAACCACCCTCCTAATTTCTCTCACGGGGGGCTCCCGGAGAAGGGCCTCTCCCGCAGATCTCAAGGGGCGGCCAGGCATATATGGATGTAAGCGCTCCTTCAGGTAACCAGGACCCAAGCCGTTTAGGGCTTTATAGGTCATTACCAACACCTTGAATTGGGCCCGGACTTCAATGGGAAGCCAGATGAAATCACATCATAAAACCAGATGTACCCATTATACAGAAGCTTCAACAAAGGCAGGGCAAATACTGTATCCCTATTCAGGAGTAGTGTCTGTATGTTACCCACTCAAATACTGAAAGTGTTGCCAAGTCTAAAATCCATCACATTGTAGGAAGTGAGCTGTATCTTTTCAACATTGTACTATTCATCCTTTAGCTGTCAAAAGGGCATGAAAAATCCATTTGCATTGACCAAACTAGCTTCCAACTTTAGAGAAAAAAACCTGTTACACATCTCTGATCTCTCTTTGGCCTCCATTTTTTAGCACTTAGAAAAATGCATGAGCTGTTCCATACCAGAGCACATTGCATGCATTGTGGTGGACTTTTCTATAAACTTCTTTTATGCTGTGGAAAAAAAATCAAATTCCATCAATGAATGGACAATACCCCCCCCCCCAATGCCTGAAAACCTATAAAACAGCTATGGAATGGATTAGACAAAACATTTACATCACTATAGATTACTGTGCATGGGAGAAAAGAAAAGGGCAAAGTCTTGAAGTCATAGCTGGAAAGTCAATGTAATTTGGGACATTCCTGAAGATAAAAAACATGAAAGATGGCCCATTCACAATCCCAGACAGGACTACAAGCAACAGAGCATGTTCGCTGGAAATGTCTTCAGTTGCTTGAGTGCATGCTTGCATTTAACAAATGCGCAAATTCACAACTGAAGTTCTCAGTCGTGCAGTTTTAATACTGACATTTCAGGGTTTCGTTATGGTGGGGATCGTGCAACTTTGAAAATTTGTGCAAAGCTGAGATGGGTGCATAGCTGTGCCGATTTGTGTTTGCATAAATTGATGCTTCCCAGGCGCGCATTCACTCTGTGCGATTTTACCATTCATGGAACACAAGCAGGTGGCGCAGCCGCAAGCGCAAATCAAAGAGAAACAAGCTGTGTTTTGATATCTGAAGAAATTTGGGGAGTATGATCACTGCATGTTCTTACATCCATAAGTGCAATATGACAGTGCTGTGTTAGAAAAAATATGGATTTCGTTATATGATCTGAAAATTCAAGCAGACAGAATAGCAAAATCGAAGGCAATCCAGAACTTTACTGAAAACCTTACAGAAATGCTGTGCCCTCCTCTAAAAGAAGTAGGGAATATCCCACGTGTGGTAGGGGAACAGTCTTGAGAAAACGTGCAATATTTTCAGAAAAACATTTGCTAAATTGATTTAAAAATAGATTTCATAGATCTTTGCCTGGTCCTGGAAAAATATAAAACTCTGTGCCAGGTGAGAAAATATTCAGGTGACCTGCAGAGTATTATTTTCATTTTAAAATCCATATTCTGGGGCACTTTGCACATTTGGGGCCTTTTTGAACCTTTGGGGGTCATGAATTGTGCCAATGCAAATCAGCACGATTATGTAATTGTGCAAATTGGCATGATTGTGTAAACATGCACACATTGGCACAATTATTTAAGTAAGCACAAATGCATCTGTGCAAATTCTGACTCTGCAAACCGGTGGAAGGCCAAGTAGAGTTCACCAAAACTCTGCAAATTGGCATTGGGTTCGCTCGTCCCCACCTGAGATGTTGAAAGCCATTCCCAGAGCAGTCACTCCTGAACTAGAGGGGCAAATACTCCCACCTATCCCAAGACAGGTTCCTAAGGCCGTTCCTAAACTAGAGGGGCAAATACTCCCACCTATCCCAAGACAGGTTCCTAAGGCCCTTCCCCATGTCAGAGTATGATCTCGGCCCTTGAGCAAGTTCATGTGGAAGTAGGTTGCCCATGGATGATGGGATTGATGCTCATCTTTGGTCAGTATTTTGTAGTGAAAAGCAGGACAGTGGCACTGAAGGACTTGCATTGGGCAGCTGGAAACTCTCCAAGGCAGAATGTGCGTATGAGCCGATTTTAATTTGTGTAAGGTGTTGACTTCAGTATTACTGGGGCAGCAACATTTCATCGTGGTCCAAAACAGGGACTTGCGTTCACACTTTCCGTGCATTGTATGCCCCTGCTCCACGCCGCAAGCTCAGGGCTGGCGTTTCCTCTTTGGCGGGCACTGGATCGTTACGTGGGCTCTGATGCCGGCCTCCCTGGCTATTGCTTCATTTTCAAACCTCCCCACTGCCTTTAAGTACAGATGCAGAAATGGGTGAAAAATCAATCGCAGCTCATTTTCTTAGCACAGGGCACTCCATCGGCACCTCCCAGAACCAAATGCAGAGCAGAATGCAGAACGCAGTCTCACGTTTCCACATTCAGGGGCTTGTCCAGCAAAGAGTTTGGCCAACGTGCAAAAGGATGCAAGGTTTTGAGGCAGAGATGTCATGTTTTCAGTTCACGTTTATGAACCGTGTCAGCTATAGCTCTTACCCTTGTGCAGCTCCAGTCCAATCCTGAAGATCCACATGCACATTTTGGTGCAAAGCAGCACCAGTGGGAGAAATTCACGGTGGGATAGTAGGGGTCATCCAAAAAGGGGATCCAACCTTTTAGCCAGGTTGGCCACTTTTCTGAAAACACAACAAGAGAAAGCTGTTTTCTTCCTGTTTCCTACTTTAATCCCCTTCATTTTCATAAACTTTGGAGGTGGAGATCTTCGGACAATTCCACCCGCCACAGTCTGGTTCATTTTAATGAGATTCCAGCCGGTGCAGCACTTTGGCATTCGGCTTGCGGATCTCGCCTCCACCTTCTTTAGGCTCCAAACTGATCTCTTATGCCAAGCAAGGTGCCCTGAAGCCAAGGCACCCGCCCGTCCCGTGTCTTCTGCTTCTGCGCTGTCTGATGAATTTGCCCCAGTGCTGCCGCGTATCACCTGCATATAGATATTCAAATTGACCTTAAAACTACCCCCTCAAAAAACTCATCTTAGGTCCAATTATGAGAGGCACTGAACTCTGCATTCCCCGCTCTTCCTCCATCAGCGTTCGCACCAAAGCCCGAGAAAAGAGACTAGACTTGAAAATGCGAAAGCCTCCCCATTTTGACACGACGCCGCGCTCAATGCTCTTAACAGACAAGGCAGGGTTCAGGGGGCAAGGAGCAATCTCGCAGCCTCGGGAGGTGACAGGAATTTAGATACATCCAGATTTCCATAAACACTGAATATATCACTGCAGGCTCCACACGCAGATACACGTACACGTTTATAAAAACTCCCTCCAGCTGGTGTGAAATTCAAAGCCGGGGAGGAAGGCATTGGCGAAGAAGCTGGATTAGCCATTTACACCTCTGTAAATGGATTAACGAAATTTGATTGTTGGGTGTTTGCTGGCAGTCTGCGTTTGTCTGGAAATAAAGGGCAAAGTTAACCTGCAACCATGTTTGGAGGTTGTCCTCCAGACTCGGCTGTATTTCTTATCTTAAATTTTCCCTTGGCCACTCTTCCAGGAGCTGGTGGCCCACTCAGAACATGTCAGTCCTGCTGAATCCCCGGGGAATGTGCTCTAATCACGGGAGGAATTCTTCTTGGAAAGTCATATTCCTCTGTTGAGACAATAGTCTGCTGCTGAAAATGCGCCAGCCAGCCAGCCAGCCAGAGATCTGCTGGTTCTCATCTGCCTATGTTGCCGCAGCTCTGGGTGTCTGGCACACGTCCACGTCACTTGCTCACAGTTGTTGGGTTCAGGAGTGGCGATGTGACCGCACCCGAGCCTGCAGGATCGTTCCCTCAGGATGCGGCAAAGTGAGTGTGGGTAAAACTACAGAGCGAAGCAAAACGTTTGGGAGCAAATCTCCACGGTTACATTAAGCAGGAGGGGGGCTCTCATCCCGGTGGTCCCCAACCTGCTGCAATGGCTCCCACAAATCTCTCCACTTGCTGCTCTCTTATACGAAAACTGCAATGTGCAATTGAAAACTGGGAGGGGGCCAGGTCCCCCACCCCCGCTGGTGCCAATGTGTTGCGCATTAGACAGGGTGAGAAAGCAAA
This sequence comes from Varanus komodoensis, assembly GCF_004798865.1. Classification (NCBI taxonomy): domain Eukaryota; kingdom Metazoa; phylum Chordata; class Lepidosauria; order Squamata; family Varanidae; genus Varanus; species Varanus komodoensis. The sequence continues at coordinate 533,191 of NW_025335606.1, read as the reverse complement.
GCAAAATATGGGGATGGAGAAGGGGGAAAGCGCGAGGCTAGGGATGAGGAAGAGGAGGAACAGCAAGGCCAGAGTCTAGCAAGAGAAATGGGGGAAGGCTGGGAATGGTGCGGGGAGGGGTTGGCTGCAGGGAAAGAGCACGGCGAGGAGCTGGGAGATGAGCACAGGGGTTGGGAAGAGAGGAGAGTGCTCCATGCGAATGAGGGACTGTGCAGCCCAGGAAGCAGAGAGGTCCGCCTGGCGCCGTCGTTATTTGTTTTTCGGCGCCAGGTGAAGACCTTTTTATTTAAACGTCATTTTAATTGTTAACAATATTTACTTATTTATCTGGCCAGGGTGACTTCTTTTCTTTTCTTTTATAACTTTTCCTTTATAACTTCTTTCATATCGTTTATATTTTTTATTTATTTTATATTATTAATTTTAATTTTATATTGCTATTTTTATATTGTATTATATTTTATTGTGTTGTAAGCCGCCCCGAGGCTTCGGCAAGGGGCGGCATAGAAATGTTCTAATAGTAGTAGTAGTAATAATAATAATAATAATAATAATAATAATAATAATAATAATAATGCGACCTTCCCATTTTCGCCTCCTTCCCAGCCACTAGTTCCTCTGTTTGTGTCCCCAGGCAGCCCCATGACTCACGTGCCATTGTGTGACTAGCCACACCCTCCGTGGCAGTCTTTGTGTGGCGGCGCCCAAGGCAGTTGCTCAAATTCCCTGGTGTGTCCACGGGCCCAAAGAGCGCGCTCTACTCGGTCGGTAGCTCTTTGGTCCATCTCGCTCGGTATTTCCTTCATGGGCTTAGCCTAATATGGTGTTCTCCAGATGTGCTGGATTACAACCCCCATCGTATGGGCCGTGCTGTCTGGGGATCATGGGGGTTTAGCCACCACCTCTGGAGGTTGTCAGGTTGGGGAAGAAGCTTTCAAGACTTGAGTTGGGCCTCCCTTGCCCCCAAACGGAAGTGCCAGAAGGACCAAACATGGATCCCTTTGAGTCCAAGCCATGAGCAAAGGCCGTTGCTGCCAGCATCAGTGGGGCGGCATATCCACCCCAGGTTTTAGACTGTGCTTTTAAGCATCCATCTATGGTACCAACCCTGTTCCACATTGGTTCAGCACTAAGGACAACTCCCTGTCATTGCAGCCATCAGCCATGACTGCACCTAACCGCAGGCTTGTCGTTCCCCAACATGGAAATGGCCACAGGTTTCTCCGTGGCACCTCCAGGAAAAAAATGGGCCGGCCACCTTAGGGAGCTGCTCCCCCGGGCACTGAAATCGACACTGGAAGAGACGGAGCGAGGATCTGGCTCTGCAGAAAGGCCCCTTCTCCACCCCCTCTGCAGAGGCAGGGAGGGGGTTCCTGAAATAACCAGGGTGACCCCAAGTCACCCCTTCCTTTCTTTGCTGAGTGGCTGCATTTTAGCACAGCCCTCTCTTACTGCAGGGGCTTCTGCGGCAGCACGAGCAAACTGAATGGGCAATTAAACATTTAACGTGGTTGCCAGAGAAAGAGAGCGCGGCTCTTGGACCCGCCAAGGAGCAGTGGGTGCGGGAGGCAGAGAGAGAGAGAGAGAGATTGAGAGAGAGAGAGAGAGAGAGAGCCCCAGTCTTTCTGAGAGTGGGCGAGCGGCTGGTGGGGTGGGGGAATCGGCGGAGTTCAGGGGCTCTGTTTCCCAGGGAGCTGCAGAAACATGTTGAAAAGCAAAGTATCCATTTGCCAAGACCCTTAATGGGATTGTTTCCCCCCACCCCCAGCCATCTGGATGTTGCCAGAGCTGCCAAGCTGATGTGAATCCTGCATCTGCGGAACAAACACGGTGAGATTCACACTTCCTTTGTGTGCTGGTCTTCAGGGGGTTACCTGGAGGCGCTGCAAATCCAGTTGTCAAAGAAACAAGGATGTCTTAAGTGGCATTTTCCCCCGAAGAAGCAGCGGCGGCAGCTGAAAAGACTCTTGCAAGGCCTGGAAGCGGGATTTGTTTCCCCTTCCCTTTCTTTCCTGTCTCATCCTGTGCGATCCATCATTTAAACTGGGGATGGGCCTGGATGTCTTCTACAAGTTGCTGGACTGCAACTCCCATCATCCTCTGCTGGCTGAGGTGGATAGAAGTTGCAGCTAACAAAATCTGGAGTCTGGCACACACCGCATCCCGGCCGTCCTGTAGACCTTCAGATATTTGCAGGACGGTTCCCAGTATTGGCTGGGCATGATGGAGCTGATGAATGTGAAGCAACACCTGACCTGCTTTGCCAGGGTGCCGAAATCCTTCAGCCTTCCATTTGGGCCAAATTCCTGGGAGCCGCATCCCAGAGGGCTGGAGACAGGTTGGGGCCAAAGCAATAAAAAATAGGAAACAAAGAAAAGGGCCAAAGTAATAAACTATTATTATTATTATTATAACATTTAACATGCTGTCGCATTTCAGTCTCCTGTTGCCTGTAAGCAATTCGAATATTCAGATGCGAGGAACAGTAGCATCAAAGGTGGGAAATTGGTGCTTGAGAGAGAGTCCCGGGCCCAAGGAAGGGGTGCAACGCTTCTCAAGACCCGGAAGGGCAAGACTGGGAACTCCCGAGCCACATCTGGTTCGTAGGCATGGACCAAGTCCCCGACTCTAGCTAGCCTGAATGCCGGATGAGTTCACAAGCAGCAGAATGATTTCCAAGATCAAAACTTCATATTATGCTAAATGCATGACTTGTCCAGCATCCAAGTTCTTTTTAACCTTTGACAGAAGATCCAGAGGAGACGGGGTCAGGGTTATGGAGGGCTGAAGGAGCCGTTCAGCTCTGCTAACCCCTGGCACGGTCCAAATGTAAAGCCTCCCCCAAGCTGCCATTTTTGCGTGCCGGGTGGGACGGGGGATGGCTCAGCAGCTCCCTTCCTGATGCAAGTAGCCATGGACAACTGAGAAAGGCACACCAGATGCAAATGAATTCAAGTTTCTGAAACTCCAGCCCCTGGGTTGGACAGTGGAACCCTCTCTTCCAAGTTGCATGGATTCTGCAGATTGGAGACATCTTTTCTTTTGTTTTTCCAAAATTTTATGCAAATTTAGTCTCCAAAAATGGGGGGAAAACGAGAGAGTAAAAATTTGCACTTGGGGGAGATGTGTGTTTTGGGAGAAGATTTATGCATTTGGACAAAAGCAAACATACTTGTGCAAAATCCAGTTCCATCAGTGAAAGAATGATGCAATGAAAGGTACCAGACAATTTACAACATTCAGATAAGATTGATTTAGGTATGAATGTTCCTATAAATAAAAGCTTTGGGGGAGAGGTTTTTGCAAGCAGTCATTAAGCCCCAGTTTTCAGGCTTAGTTATTATGGGATGCTTTAAAAGCCCACATGGCGCACAAGGGGTGTAGGGAAAGGGAGGCGAAAGGGCAGTCGACACCTCCATGGGCTAATAAACCAGACTTTACAGACCGGAAATGGCCACGTGTGAACCAGGACTAGACACACCCATGAAAAGGGATTGCAATAATAGACGTTTCAGGCTTATGGAACATGGAACATGTGGATTTGATATTCAGCAGGCGCCATTTTTGATGGGAAGTCAAATAAATGAACTAACCAAATAAAAATGAACTAACCACAATTTCATGCAGCCCCTATCAAAAAGAGGTTGAAGTTGTGTGTGTGTGTGTGTGTGTGCGTGTTTATGTGCAGGTCCCTATTTATTTCTGTCATTGGGGTACCTCCCACTAGCCAAAGTGGTTCACAACCATGCATGCAATCCAACTGCAAGAATGGAAATGCTGCAACACATTTCGATATAGAACATTGCAAATGAAGTCAAAGGGCCAAAAATGCTAACCTTGCTAGCCATGGCCATGGAGAGCAGATGTCACTGCCCTATCATGCAATGCTACTGGCAGCTGTACAGACAGAACGGTAGAATCGCAAGGGACCTATGAGGCCAGCAGGTGCGACCCCCATCTCAATGCAGGACCCCGAGTTCAAGCATCACGGACGGGCTGCTGAGGTGAAGGCCAAACTCTCCCTGCGTAGGAGAGGCTTAGTAGCTCCTAAGATTCTGCCAGATTTTTCCTTCCTCCAACGGGAGCCCATTATTCCATGCCCCGCAACCTGGGATGACCGAGAAGAGGTGCCAGCCGTCCTTGGAGGGGCAGCTTTTCCAGGCCTCAGAGAGTGCTCTCATGCCCCTCCTTGGGAGGTGACCGAGAGGCCGTCAAGGAGGCCTGGCTGCACTTACGCATGAGCCGGTGAACTCGGTTGGGTTACTGCCATGGGTTGCACGCGTATCCGCCTGCCTTTGGAAGCACTTTGGCTGGCCCAAACAGGGCAGCAAGATTGCCAGCAGGGACGGACCAATGTGATCCTGTTAGAGCAGCACCATATTAAACATTGCCGTGGGTATTGGTTATTTATGAAATTGCTGCCCTGCCCATTAGCCGGGATGACTCTCTGGGTGGCTTTCAGCATACATGATAAAACAATAATCTTAATTTAAGCACACATATTTGCAACAATAAAATAACAAGCATAAAACACAGGAGAACCTGTTAAGAAAACCCCACCATAAAATCATGCAATAGTCACAATTGGATAAACCAAAGGCATAGTAGCACTGGAATACTAAACCATATAAAAGCCTTATAAAAATCATTGCTGCTGTTGTTAGTCGTGAATTAACTATTAAAATATTGGAGAAATAAAGAGGTCTTTGCCTGGTGCTGAAAGGAGTGTGGGGAGGATGCCAGGCAAGCCTCTTTGGGGAGCTGGTTCCAAATCGGGGTGCCAGCACGGAGAAGGCCCTTCTCCTCATAGTCACTCTCTTTGTTTCTGTCAGAGGGGCTTCTCTGAGGAAGACTTCAGATGAAGATCCTAAGATCCGGGTAGGGTCATCTGGGAAGAGGTGCTCCTTTAGATAACCTGGCCCCAAGCTTTCGAGGCTTTAAATATTAATGGGGGGTTTTTATAATAAGTTTTATTCAAAATTTTAGCGGTAAAAACAAAGAAAAACTAAAAACAACATCAATCATCACAAACATTGAGCCTACTGGGTCAGCCCCCACATTTTTTTTTCCATTTATGATAACATAGAAACATAATCTATACGAAGTCCCGTTTCTCTAGCCAATAATAAAAAGTCTCAAGTTTGATAGAAGTCAGTATCTTCTTTCTCCTTCAATGACAAAGTCAGTCTATCCATTTCTGCACAGTCCAAGATCTTTTTTAGGATCAGTTCATCGGTGGGTGATTCTTCACTTTTCCAGTGTTGAGCAAATGCAATCCCTGCCGCAGTGATTACATGTAAAATCAAGTACATTTCTTGTTTACTAATATCAGCAGGTATAATGCCTAATAGGAAAATTTCAGGTTTACAAACTAAAGATTTTTGTAACATTTCCTCAAGCCATTTATGTATTTTAATCCAATACTTTTTCACATTATCAGAAGTCCACCACATATGATAGAATGTACCCAATTTATGTTTACATTTCCAACATCCATTTGACATATTTGGAAACATTGAATATTAATGTTAACACTGTGAATCAGGACTGGATTTCAGAAGGCAACCCATGGAGTTGACAGAGGACTGCTGCTCACACCAGCCAGGCCTCGTCAGCAGCCTCACTGCCCTGTTCTGAACCAACTGGAGTTTCTGGACCGTCTCCAGAGGAAGCCCCACACAGAGAGTTACAATAATCCAAACAAGAGGCTCCCGGAGCATGGATCACTGTTCCTGGGTTCTGCCAGTCCAGGGAGGGTCATAGCTGGTAAAAAAGCTTAAGCTGATAGAAGGCTCTCTGGGCCACCAAAACCTCCTGAAATTCCAGTGATAATTCAGGCTCCCGGAGCACCCCCAAGATATGAACCTTGCCCTTCAGGGGGAGTGCAACCCCATCCAAGACAGGTGCTCTGTCACCTGTCAGGACAAAAATCTCCCACCAACAGCACCTCCATCTTGTCTGGATTAAGTTGCAGTTTACTGGCCGTCATCCAGCCCATTGGCAAGCCCAGACTCGGATTCAGAAGGGCCACCGCCTCTCCCGGGTTAGATGAAAAGCAGAGGTAGAGCTCTTGCTCTTCCAGCAGCCAGGAATTTTTTCCTGATATCCAGGTGGAATCCGGCTTCCTGCAACTTGAGCCTGTTATGTGTCCTGCCGTCTGGGGTGCTCGAGAAGGGATCCTAACCCTCCTCAGAGTCACAGTCTTTCAAGTATTTGAGAACTGCTAATCTCTCTCCGGTTGCTCTTCTCTTCTCCAGTCTCAGTCTCCTCATTCTCTCCCTTGAAGTTGTATTCTCTGGTTTTGCAATTGTTTAGAATTGCCCAGAGAACTTTGGCTATTGGACGGAACAGAAATATAATGAAACAACAACTATCACACCTCAAAGGGAGTGGGAAGGTGTTTTGGCCTACAGCTCCCAACAACCTTAGCCAGGATAATGGTTGGTGAGAGCTGATGGGAACTGTAGGACAGGCCAACTGAAGAGCCAAAACCTGCCCACCTCTGGCAGAATGCAAGTTGCACAGGAGCTGAGACCCAAACGTTGTAAAATGCCAGGCCCTAAAAGCCAGGCAATGCCCCGCTCTGGCCTTTGTTCTCGCGAAGCAACTCCTTCTTCCTGGACTCAAGGATATGAGCCGCCTCTTCATCGACTGATCAGACCCTCTAAAACAGCAAAGGGTCTAATGCATTAACAAATATGGATTTGTAACACAAAAAACATTTTCTTCATCACATTAATATTCTATTAGCCAAATACATATTTATGCTAAGATGGTCCATTAAAAATGCAAACCGTAAGACGCCTTCCATGCTGTGCTTTCAGGGACACCCTCTTTGTGACCCTCCGCATGCTTATTTGGACAGCGGGATTTTTCTGCAGGTTTATTCTTTCAGAAGGGTTGCTTTTGGGTTTGTTTCTGTCCTCCTTCTGCAAATGGTGGACCAAACCAAACGGCCCACTTATTACACTGGCGACTCAAAATGTGCCTCAGCAAAAAGCCCTAAACTCACACTTCAGTAAGAGGGGAGACCCCTTGGCTTTCCAGTGGCTTTTTCTTTTCTTATCACCCCTCTTTATCGCTAGAAGCCCCATCAGCTCTTCCCCCCAAAAAGCATATTTTCCCCTTCCATCAGCCACTTGAATTGGCAGCAGTCCACGTCGGCCTCCTTCCCTCTCCATTCCTCTAGTGCCCTGACATGCTGTGGGATAGCCTGCCAAGACAGAAAGCTCAAGGAACTATGGGAGATGTAGTTCTCCCGAGGACAGCTTCCATGGTGCTTCTCTCAGGGCAAGTGTAGGGAAAGGAGAATGTGTTTTGGGGGACAGAGACTGGCCACAAAGGCTCAGGAACATGGTCCAATGCTCTCCTGTGGGCAAAGGGGCAGCTGTGATTCCCCAGACATTTCTGAACTGATCCAAAGCCCACCTGGAAGAACTTCACCCATCTCTAGATAGCCTCCTTACACAGCCAGTTGGCTGAGTTTGGCTAGGTGGATCCAGTAATTTCATGTGAAATGTACCGAAGTGTGTGCTCATTCAGAAATGTAGACCAAAATTGAAAACTGTAGGGAATTGACTAGATGGTTATTTTTGGCCTGCTTTCCATGGTCAGAGTTGCACCAACTCTTCTGATGAGGACGGCAAAGACAAGAGAATTGGGGGGCAGAAGGGGGTGAGGTTCCCCAGATTTTTGGACAGACCATGGGAACAGACAGGGTTTTGAAGAGACTGATTCCTGCCCTGTGAGAGGACTTGTGTAGATCTTGGAGGCTGAGCTTCCTAAGGAGAGACCCACCATTGGGGTGCAGCCCAGCATTGCTGAAAACGCAGGTTTTAAGAAGTAGTTTCTAGTTTGAGTTCAACAGAGTTTCAGTTGCTGTAGCTGTAGAATTGGCAATAAAGAGCTATTTTGCAAAGAGACTGCTGTATTGGAAGCTTGGATTTGGGGAAGCCTAACTCCTGAGAAAACTATCTTTGGCATTCTGGATTCTACTTGGAAGATGTCAAGAAAAGGGCTGAGAAGCATTTGGTATTCTAATCAGACAGGGGCATAGACTACCCCATAGGTAGCACAATATCGGCTTTGTTTAATCCATTCCATGTGTGTTTTGCAGAATGCAACACATTGTTCATTCCATTATCCACTCATTGGTAGAATCTGATCCAGTTCCATTTTGGAAAAGCATGGAAGAAAGTCAAATACCGTTAACCCAAATTTGAGGGCTCAAAACATTCTGCATATTGTTCTGAATTCAGTGGAACATGTGCACAAAAGTTGAGTCTGGGCAACACAACCAGGTGTGGTGGGAGGTTTTTTACTGTGGTTGGTTGGTCGTGTTGTCTGAACCCTTACCATGTTTTGCCATGGTAAATTTGCTCCATAGAAACAATGACTTGTTGATTTTATTTATTTATTTATTTATTAAAACATTTTTATGCCGCCCCATTCGCCGAAGCCTCCGGGCGGCTTACAACAATAAATTAAAACCACATAAATTAAAATATACACATTAGAATAATAATTTAAAATATATATATGTGTATGTATATATACACACACAACATAAAATAAGCCTCCCTGGCCAGATAAAATTCAATAATATTAACATTTAAAATGCTGCTTAAATAAAAATGTCTTCGCCTGGCGCCGAAAAACAAATAACGACGGTTACTCCATACCAGTGTGGCGTGTTGTGCTGTCTGAACCCAGGTTCATTATGCAAATACCACAGAGTTCCCCAGAGAGAGTGGCCACTGCAGCAGTCACTCCAGCCATCCGAACTCTATGTGCAAACCAAGGAACAGAGCAGAAGCCGAAGAGCAATCAGAAATGCATAAAATGTGCGTACATGAAAACAGAAAGGCAAGGTCTGCATGTACTTTTGTACATATGTATAACTAAATGTGTGTATCATTGCAGAAAGTGTGTTTAAAAACTTTGAAGTCTGTAGGATGTGTGCAAGCTAGAAGATGCCAGTGCTCCACAAAATCTGCAGATTGGAACAGAGCCATCCAAAGTCATCTGAACCCATTCCAGGTTTCTCCTAATCAGTTGTTGTTCAGTCACAAAGTCATGTCCGACTCTATGTGACCCCTTGGACAACATTCCCCCAGGTTCTCCTGTCCTCCACCATCCCCTGGAGTCCACCCAAGCCCACACCCACTGCCCCAGAGACCCCATCCAGCCACCTCATCCTCTGCCGTCCCCTTCTTCTTTTGCCATCTATTGTTCCCAGCATCAGGCTCTTCTCCAGAGAGTCCTTCCTTCTCACTAGGTGGCCAAAGTATTTGAGCTTCCTCCTAATCAGTGGTAGGCAACATCGTGTCAATGAACACCAGCGTGCCCCAGTGCAACCTTCTTGGCCCCCAGAAAGGTGTTCTGCCTTTCCTATTCTTTTCAAAACAGCCCCACAAACAAGTTCTCTTCCTGGCATCACCTGTGTTGTGTGCGCCATCTTTGCCATGCCTCCCGGCAGCCATTTTGTGGTCATGCCCTGATCCAGGGGATCCCTTGGTGTCCCTCCCCACTGTATGAATTCCAGATCTCACGCAGCTTCCAGTGTCCCCTCTTGCATCCACACCCTGCGCACTCATGAATAATGGAGCTGGAAGGAGAAGAGGTCTCCTGCAGTTCATTGTGCCGTCTGATTGCTTTTAGATGGGCCAATTAAGGATTGAAAGCAGAAATGAGCAGCATGTCTTAAAAAGTCAAGTTTCCAAGTTTCGGAAGGATGAGCATCAAATGATGGAAGAACATGAGAGTTTGGTTATTATCAGTGCCGAGTCAAATCGGGGCTGGGCGGGGGAAAGGGAGTTTGCATTGCTTCTCAAAAGATGTGAATGAAGCGGCGAGAGAAATGTCCCTGTCTTTCTGCTTTAGGATGAATTGGGTCCTTCCCAAGAGTTCGCTTGGCATGGGATTCCTGGAGGACAAAGGGAAAAGGTTCTTCACGCAAGATGCAATTGGCCTGTGGGATTCTTCGCCATGAGGGGCATTCCTGGGCAGTGCCTTAGCTAGTTTTGAAGGGGGAATGGCCGAATTCGAGAAACATGGATCTCTCAATGGCAGCCATGGCAGTGAGGAATCCTTCACCAAAGCAGGATTGCCCCACTTATTGTTGCCTTTGCTGATGGGTCCCCCAGAGGCACCTGGTGCCGCACATCACCTCGTGGGCGATTTGTTGGAAGCTGCATGTGGACACAGTTGAAAATAAACAAGGAGAACGCCTGTTCTCTTCCTGCCAGCTCCGTAGCCCAGCTCTCCTGCCATGTCCTTCTCCATCTTCACCTGCTCCTTCTCCTCAAGCTTGGGACAGGGGAGCCAGAGAACTGCACTGATCACACCCGGATGGCTTTTGTGATCAGTCAGGCTCAGGTGGCCAGACTAGATGGAGCATTGCCAGGTCAGGCAGGGTGTCTCCTAAATTCTCACGGTGGAAAACTTCAGCAGCCCTGCAAAGCACCCAGATACCCCAAGGAAAGCCTCTGAGAAGCATCCAAAATTCCCCAGAACCTCTGGATTCATCCTTTCAGCTTATTGGCATAGAACCCTAAGCATATTTAGGAACTTGAGAGAACTGGGTATGTTCAGCTTTGAGAAGAGAAGACCAAGGGGGGCATGATATCCTTCTAGAAGTACCTCAAAGGCTGTCACAAAGAGGAAGGTCAAGGTCTCTTCTCGCTGATGCCAGAGTGTAGGACATACAATAATCCATTCAAGTTGCGACAGCCCAGATTTAGGCTGGACATCAGGAGAAGCTTCCTCACTGTCAGAGCAATACGGCAGTGGAACCAGCTGCCTGGAGAGGTGGGGGCTCTCCCACACTGGGGACATTCACAAAGAAACTGGACAGTCATCTGAGCGGAATGGTGCAACGTGGTGTCCTGCAACAGCAGGGGGTGGACTAGATGGCCTTCCCGGGTCCTTCCAACTCTATCATTCCACGATTCCATGATTCCATGGAATCCCAACCAGGTGTTCCAGAATGCAAACAGCCTGGCTGAGTTCCCAGCTCAGGCACCTTCACTCCCCCCTGGACACGTTCAATCTATGGAGGGACAGAATGACCAGAACTCCCCTTGGAAGTGCGGCCAAGTGCCATCTCAGCTATTTCTACAATGCCCCCATCTTTCCCTCCTCCCCCTTTCCATAGGCCAGGAAGCTCCAGCTCCAGCTCCAGCCCAAACCCACCCTGCCCAAAGCCCCACCTGTTCATTCTGGAGTGTCCGCTTCGTACACTTTTGCTGGTGCCGCACAGACACACACACACACATATTCAAGGAGTAAACTTCTCCTGAAATCTTCTGCAGCTCCCTAGCACTGCGTTACATCCCAGCAGCCATGCCTTGGCAGGCTGCATCAGTCAATAAGAATGCAATATTAAAGGGTAATCACACAGCCACGCGGATAATGAGAGAAAGCAATTTCTCTCACTATTTAGCCATTTACCAATCGATTGGCTGAGGAGGCACCAGCAGGAAAACACGGGAGGTTGGCGAAGGCTGGGCAGGGGCTGGCCTGCCTCCCCCTGGAATGCTTTGCTGGGCGGCCCAGGGGTGCTCAGCGCGCGCGAGGCAAGGGACCCAGGCAGGCTCATGGCCCGGCTCCACGCCCAGGTGTGGGTGGCATCGGAGGGGAGCTTACTGGACTGGTCCGGCCGGGGCCACGCTAGCCAAAGATGCAATCCCAAAGGGCCCATCTGGGCCGGGATCAGCCCAAATGCGTGCAATTGCTTGCCTCTCTGGACGGAGTGAGCGGAGAGCAGTCTTTCCCTCATGACCACTGGAGATGATGAGGGGTGTAGTTCCACCCAGCTGGAGGACATCAGTTTGAGGAAGCCTCAGGATACCTTTTGGGAGACTGATATTCCGTGTCCAAAACCACCATGGGTCCAAATGCTTTAAAGGATTTAATGAGATTAAATTAATTCAGTGGGGGGAAGCAGATAGAAATTGATTTTGCCACTGCTCTGGGAAGCTCAAATCCCCTAACGCAGCTGGCTCTCTGTGTGGGCACTGGAATTCTTTCCCACGGCGGTCTGTCAGGGAAATTCTAATCCAGGTGTCCTTCTCTTTTGACAAACACATTTCTGAAGGCCGAGTGTGTTAGAAACCAGGTTCTGTGGGGCAGGGAGTACCTGGTGGGCAATTCGGAACCTTGGGGAGTGCACAAAATTACTCCTTGTGGGAACAAAAGGGCCAGATCTTTCCAGGAGGTGCAACAGCACTCTCAGCAGGTGGCTAGGAAGGGGCCCACTGGCTGCTCCACGTGGTCCAGGCGAACCGCGGGCAGGAGAGCCGATGCTTGACGTACCCTCTCAGTGGAAGTCGGTGGGGCGTGGGGGCTGGCCGGATGCTGGAGATTACAAAAGGGCGAGTGGTCCAGGAGCTTACCAAGCGGCAATGAGGAGGGAAATGTGCGACTTTGGAGAGGAGGCGTGCGGGGGGAGGGGGGGCAGGCAGAATGGGGATTTTCTTGGCTCTGTGATGATTCTGTGAGTAATCCAGCACATGGCAGCAATTATTACACTTGTAGGACACACGTGTGTGTGTGTGCCTGATCAACACCTTTCCTTTGATCCAAGACAGGGGACTGAATGGAAGATAATAGCCATCTGGGTCCAAAGTAACCCCCAGAAACTGGCTGACTTTGCCTTGATTTCAGAGCAGAGAGCCGAATTCTCCGCTGAATCGCCAGGGACGTTCACAGATTCCTCCCACGCATCCCCATTCTAGCACCAATCAGCACCCCAGGTGGTTATTTTGAAGAGCTTCCAAAGACGTGGTTTTAAAAAAAATACTAGTAGCTACTGTCAGGGCTGGGTGGTAAACTGCCAGATTCTCATGCTGAAGTGAAAAGCCCAAGCTGGACGCGGTGGCCAGGAGTCCTCCCTGCAAAATCAGGCACTGGGGTGGAAATGCCAGCTCTGGCACGTGGGGGAGGTGGAGAAAGAGGGGGCAAAGCCACCCCTTCTGCCTTCAACCTTCCTTTGAGCCACTTTTCTCCAAACGGCGCCCTGCGGCTGAAATTCATGAAAATTGGTGGGAATGTCAGATAAGCAACTTGCCGCTGCCCGTGGGCGACTCATGGACTGGTGGGGGATTTGGTTGCCGGGCTGCACCACTTCCAACAGATGCAGCAGGATTCAGGCTGGGCCTGACGAGGGTTGGTCTGTTTCTCTCACCTGCTCCTCGTGGGACCAGAAAAAGTCTGCCATTGTTCTTCCCGCACGAAAGGTCTCTATTCAAAGAAGCCTTTGGCCTGTACGCAGACCTGCCTTGCTTGGGCACTGGTTTTCTTCTGTACCTGTGGTGTTTGTGATCCACTTGATGGCTCGCTGTATGGCTTGGACCAACCGATTGTCTCTATAACCTTAAGGGGTATTTTTGGTAGAAAGGAGGACCACAAATCCAACCACTACACCAGGTCACAGTCCCATGGTTCTTCTTTGGAGACCATCACCTTATGCATGACCTGCTCTGAAGCAAGGTGGGAACCCCCCAGATCCCCTGGGTTCAGCTCCCAGTCTGCTTCCGTGTAGCCATGGGCCTAAGCTCCCGATGACCCCATCCAGCATTCACAAAACGGTCACCAGGCCCCAAGGCCAGTGCGCACGCTGCGCACGGCCCGTCCTTCTGTGTGCCACCTGCTCGGCCTTTGCTTGCGCTACTGCGCATGATGCAGAGGAGGTTGTGGGTTGGACGGCCTTCATCCTGCAAGGGCTCCCGGACTTCCGTTTGGCTTAGCTCGCTTGCCAAGACAAGGCCAAGCATGACGAGAAGTCTGCAGACACTCGAGGAATGGAGTCTGTGCAGCACTGGCGCATCCCCTCCACACAGCCCTGCAAGCTTGCGGCTGGGACTCCAGAGGCTGAGTTGCCCACCATTCTCCTCCCAGCTGTTCATGAAAGCGCCATGCATGCCCTCTGCCACTCCAAGGTTGGAACTGGAGCTTGGAGGAGACCCGAAGGGGTGTGCTGGAAGGGTGGGGAAGGGAAGAGGCTGGGGCCAGTGGCTCATGCCAGTTCCTGTTGGTGCTTCAGGCTCCATCTCTCCTGTTCCCTGGGACCAACTCTAGATCAGGGATTTCCAGCCACCAGTCCATGGACCAGCACTGGTCCACAGGAGATCTCCTGTCAATCCATGGAGTCCACATCCCACTGTCCGCAGACCAGTGCGGGGGCTGGCCGTGCTCCACCACCTCTTCCTCGTTAGGCATCGCATTCACGGGGGGTGCGCTGGTGCTGCCGGGGGTCCCAGGTAGGGAGAGACGGCTCGGTGGGATCCGGCTGGGAGCCATGCCATGCCCATTTCAGTATTTTGCTCTTTTGATGGAATTTTTTGCTGCTCGGTTTCTGGCTGTTTGGGAGAATTCTCCTTTTTTTTTTTGGTATTGTGCCTGGAAACTGATAGATAGAATACTGGATTATGTGGATGGTGCTTCTTGTTTCTGCCTCAGTGGTCCTCAGTGTGGTTTCCCTCTTTTGGCCAGTGCCCAGCTGTGGAAAGGCTGAAAACCGCTGCTCCAGATGGCTGAAAATGGCCTTCTAGGGTCGGTGCATGCCATGAGGCACAGCAATGGTGGACATCAACGCTTCAGTGCCCTGGGCCATGTGCTGGGTTCTTGTAAGCCTCCACGTGTGAAGACTTAATGGGATTGCCCCTTAACCCACTGGCATCATTCTCCTCAGCCTGGACAGGGCAGGAGAACATCATACTGCCCCCCCCCCCACCGCCAAAACTCCCCCCAGCAGATCCTGGTGCTCGCCCTCTTCCTTACCTACCACTTGCTACTCAGAAAGAGAAGGCCTCCCAGAAGCCATGCAACAACTGAAAACGAAAAGGAATCGTGAAGCAGACATGCACCTTAAAACACACTCCTTTAATTGGTTCGTTTTGCTTGCGATGTATTTTTCATCCGTCAAATTGATTGGTTTTTCTAGCTATTAATTTTCCATGTACCGTCTTCTGCCGTCCTCATCCAGTTGTTTTCCAACGTACTTTACTAGAATCCTTTTCAAATAAATTAAATAAATAAAACTTCTTTTCTTCCATAAGAATATAAAAACCCCTCAGTTTCTCTCCTTGAGAGCTAAGGACAAACTGGCAATATTTTATGTTATAGCATGGTATAAAAAAAATGCATTACACTATAAATTATAATCTGAGTGGTGAAATGCTCAGAAATATGCCAAACGCAGGTGGAAAGTCCATTAAACAACAGGGTTGGATTGCAAAGCATTCCCCACAGAAATCTTAGATGCCTTGCAAGAAGCTGTTTGGTAGGGTGCGAAGAGGCATAATGTAACCGATCAAATGCATAATCAGTCAACTAGAGATATGAAATTTTTACAAATGCATTAAAAAGAAAGGTGACTTCCATTTAGAGTGAGATCAATTTCCAATTGAGCCACCAGGAATATGGAAATACGGGTTGTGGCTTGCATGTGAGAGAAATGCCTGCGAGGATGCGAGGGGAGAGGAAAGGCTGGCAGATGGTGAAGGGTGTCATCCAATGGCTTGGGAAAGGTTTTCCACCAAGGTCATCTCGGGAGTTCAGGAAGGGGTGCCAGCAAATCGCAGGCGTGCTGATGTGGAGGCTGGAAGCCTGAGATGGCGCGGGGGCAGATAGCTTTCCAGAATGCGACCACTCAAAATGGCGTGGGTCCTGGATACCTGAAGGAGCACCTTCTTCCCTGCATGCCCTCCCACCCCTTCGTTGCTGTTAGTCGCGAAGTCATGTCCAACCCATCGCGACCCCATGGACAACATTCCTCCAGGCCTTCCTGTCCTCCACCATCCCCCGGAGTCCGCCCAAGCCCACACCCACCGCCCCAGTGACCCCATTCAGGCACCTCATCCTCTGCCGCCCCCTTCTTCTTTTGCCATCTATTGTTCCCAGCATCTGGCTCTTCTCCAGGGAGTCCTTCCTTCTCATTAGGTGGCCAAAGTATTTGAGTTTCATCTTCTGGCCTTCTAAAGAGCAGCCAGGGTTGATTTCCTCTAGGACTGACCGGTTTGATCGCCTTGTGGTCCAAGGGACTCACAGGAGTCTCCTCCAGCACCACAATTCAAAGGCCTCAATCCTTCGGCGCTCAGCCTTCCTTATGGTCCAGCTTTCACAGCCATACATTGCAACCGGGAAAACCATAGCCTTGACTATATGCACTTTTGTTGGCAGGGTGATGTCTCTGCCTTTTAGTATGCTGTCTAGATTTGCCATAGCTTTCCTCCCCAGGAGCAAGCGCCTTTTAATTTCTTGGCTGCAGTCCCTGTATTCTCCCACTATTTTAATTGCTAATTCGTTTTAATCTGTGGTTTTACATCTCATATTGGATGCTGTGCTACTTTCACTTTTATTTTATTTTTTATTTTGTTGTTGTTGCTGTTGCAAACCGTCCCGAGACATCTGTGATGGGACAGTATGAAAAAGTTTTAAATAAATAATAAATTGATAAATAAAAAGACAAACCGGAGACCTCTGGGACCAGGCACGGCTGGGAGACCTTATGTACACCTGTGCATCTCCAGAGTTGACTGCAGGCAATCCAGTTGTGGCTGAGTGGAGATGGATTGGTGCTCCAGTTCAGCCTGCTCTCCCTCCGGTGCTTCTGATTGTGCTCCCATAAAGTCATGTCCTTCTTTTCTTGATGGGCATTCCTGGAACTCCTGCTTCCACAAAGCCGAACGGCAGCCCACCATGACAGGATGCGCAAAATGCCAAACACTGATATTCAGATCCAAAAGCTGGAGGCGGCCCAGCGGCTGCGCAGGCATTGCTGCCACCGGGGGCTTGATAGCAGCCAGAGCCCAGGCGTGTCCAGGAGCTTTCCCATGGTGATGCACATGGAGAAAGACAGTCGCTCATGCGCTACGGAGCTGATGTGACCCCTCGATCACGGCGAAGGAGGCGAGCGTTCCAGCTGAACCATACGCACAAGCAACTGGCTTCTTCCTACACATTGACTCTGTCACCGAGATGCATTTCAGACATACTCTGTGAATGCAAATCCACACAATGTACTCCTCCGATACAAAGGGCTGCATCAAACACCCTCTAATTACAATATGTACTTTGACAGCGGCACATTGAATACATCCCACAAATTACTGAAAAATACTTAGCAATCACAGGATGTTTATGTTATCTCTTTATTCTCCTGGCAGGCCAGGCCTGGAGTGACCCATTTATTACGGGTACTTCCTAGACTCTGCTCTCTCGCTCTCGCTCTCTCTCTCACACACACCCCAAGGGGACAAAACATGACAAAAATAACTGAATGCTAATCACAGAGGCTCAGTGGGCACAGAATGCTGATTGACAGTTCTGCTAGGGTAAAGCAGAGAACTGGGGTGGAGAGCACAACGGAATGGAGCATCTTCTACAGGCCATGGCTGGCAGCCTGGCTGGAAGTCAGTGCACTACCCACCCACCAAGGGACATGCATCAGACTCAAGTCCAAGGTCTGAGCCAACGCTGGGCTCCTTTGGACCATTTCCAGTGATTCCCAGGGTGACTTCTCTTTGCATCAGCTGTTCCTGTTTTGCAGTCAGAGAGCCACATATGCTGCCTCTTCACTCCATGTCTTTTGGATTCATTTCTCTGCTGGGCTGATTGTGAAGGAGAAAGGTGTGTGAGCTTGGGAAAAGGAGCGGGACTAAATGAGCCTCTAATCCTGGGGCACATTTAGCCAAGGGCTCTTCAATCAATGTCCTGAGGCAAGTCAGATAGTCATTTTTCCAATACCACCAGGTTTCACTATGAAAAGAATGCTGAACATGATCAGAAATCCCCATAGTTCCATAATCTGCGTACCTAGCCACCTGAAACTTTGCAGGTTTCTTTGGTGGTGGCATCTCTGTGATGTGAGGCATCTTCATACAGATTGCCCAAAACAACAGGGGGCATAAAAGGGGAAGCCAATTAATCACTCCCCCCAGAACAAGAGATCGCCTAACCAATAACAAAAAGTTCTCTTTTCACATACACCCCTGCACCTATCCTTCTGAAATATCTCAGGCATCCCATGTAGGGACACTTCTAAGTAATCTGACATTTGCAGAATAATTTTTCACAAGATGAGACTATCTCTTTGGGGTGCCTTCAAAGTGCTAATGCTGCATTTTCACAAGTATCCCTGTACCTATTCAGTTGAACTTGGACTGCCAAAATTTCCCTAGAAAGGGGATCAGTTCCTGAAAAGTTCATCCAGTTTTGCCAAGCAAGGAAAGAGCTATCAAGAGTTCCAAATGGGCACCTAATGCAGAACCCCAGAACATTTTTCTGAGATGGGCAGTCATCGTCCCCTCATATTGGGGCTACTATGCTACAAATACCACCCAGTTGTGACAAACAATATCTATTTGGAGGTCCAGTGGCTCGGATTTCCAAATCTGAATCCTGAGTCAAAGCAGATGGCCTCTACATTGATCTAAAGGGAACTGGGCTATTTTCCAAAATGCTGAATGGGAGCCCAGGTTGAACCCGGGGATCAGCATGTACACCTGCATCAGTGTTCCGTTGCAGGTCCCATGTGAGCTGTCCTTATGATGTGCACTTGACTTGAGTGGTGAGGATCAGGTCCTTTGAGACTGTGAAAAGAACTTGGACAGAGCAATTCTCAACTGGCTCGCCAGCCAAATATCACACACTTCGGAACATCATGACTCGGTTCTCCTTGCAAGTCCTGGCAGCCCAGCCCCCAGGGTATTGTTTGGACTGCATTTGTACTTTGGTGGATTATAGTGGGCAAAAAGTCTGAGCTGCACATCCAGAAGTCCTTGATTCAGAATCTTCCCTCTGCTTTGAACTCAGGTCACTCTAGGCAAAAACTTTCCCTCCCTCAACATTAGCAGTATGGGGGCGGGGGACACTATCATATCTTGCAAGGTTATTTGTTTAAAAATGTGACCGTTAAGTGCTTTGACCAATAATAATGGAGTACTTCATAAGACCTCCTGCCCCACCCCAGCAAGTGGTATTCGAAGAAGTATTCAGCAAGGGTCCTTCCACATAATTGGTGACAATCACCAAGTGGCCATTCTGACGGTGCAGAGATGGTGGGATAGGTGGAGGTGTGAATGGCTCCTGATCAGGAATGGGACTTCGGAATGTACACGGGGATCTCCCTGCCAGCGAGGGATGTGCAGCACTGGAAAATTCATCCCCATTGAGCTTGAAAGATTTTTGACGCACCTTCAACCCAACAGCTAAACCCAAGCCAAGCTGTGGGTGGAGAGCATTGGCTTCCACAGCCTTGCTTGGAAGAACTTGCACAAATGTGGAGTTGGGAGCTGTGTATTTCCAGCACAATTTGCACAAATCGCTTTCCCCTCGAACTGGATCCGCTGCCTAACCACCATGACCGCGTAGTCTTAATGCTGAACTGTCTTTGTGCTGAGACTCCCGTCTTCCCATTTGGTGCACCTGTGATCTATCGGTGATGCCATAACTCACCGCAAGCAAACTTCCTCCCGACTATTAATCCTTCTGCTTCCCCAAGCCACTGCCTTCCACGAGGAACATTTCACCAGTGCGTAAATATAGGTTTGAGGCCAAACTTTGCAACATCAGAGACAAAAATTGATTGAATAAGCTTTCACATGCCTTGAGAAATTAATGGGAGGGAGGGGGTTATATTTCCATTTGCTCGAAGAAACTGGAAGTAAAATATAGATACATATATTTTTCATGTATTTCCAAACCTCTCTTCTGCCTGTCAGAGGATCTGGCATGGGAAGGGAGCGCCGACTCGCTATCTGCCGCCGCGCAGCCCACGGATCAGGTGCCTGCTTATGCAAAACAGGGTCATAAACATGCCTCCGTGTATTTGATAAATCCATCTTTCTCTTGTCATTGTCACAGAGAAGCTCAGATGATGGGAGATTATGCCGTCAAATCGCCGTAGAAATGCCTGCAGAGTTTATGAATTTTCATAGGGCGCGAGTCATCTCTAATGGGAAGCGGTGCATGGGAGGAAGGCTGACGGCTTGGGAAAGAATTTGCCTGCTCTGGTGGACAAATGGTTAGACTGTGCAAACCAAGTTCGGGCCCTGATAGACATTTGCACCAAGGAAGAAGCATCGGCCGGGAGGGTTTCTTTCCCTATATTGATGGCCATTGGCCAAACTCTTCCGCAGCTGCCTAGGATGTGTGCATCTGGGTGCCCATGGATAGCGACGTGTGGGAAATTCACTTGGGACAGGGAAATAGATCCGTTGGATTCTCTGGGTTCAAGACTCCACCCCACTTTTCTGAGGTCATGAGTCTTACATCCTGGGGGTGGGATGAGCACTTGTGTGGACACTCCCCAGGAATCTCGCTCATGTGGATGCTGCCGAGCAGCGTCCCTCTTCCGCTCATGTGACTTGCAGGCTTTGTTTGGGCTTCCCATGACATGATGAAGGTTGCTGGTAGCGCAACTTTCGTTCCACAAGTGCCCGGAGACTCCCCCTTTTCTTGGCTCACTTTCTAGGACAGTGTTGAGCACAAGGAGAAGTCCACAAACTGAAAAGGGACAGACCCCAGGGAGCTTCATCACAACCCTACCTATGGGAACTAATGTGTTCATGGACAGCTCCCAAATCATGTGCCGTCAAGTCTGCTCCAACATCTGGAGACTGTAGGAACAACTCCAAAATGTCTTGCCATAACAGACCCGTTCAGTGACCCGATTTGTGACAACACCCGGAATTCCAGATTTCCCACAAACCCAGAAAGACCGGGATCCCTGGTGTACCTCTTACTTAGAGAATCCAAGGTACGTGGCAGGCAAACTCAGACGCACAATTTTGGTGTGCACTGGAGCCACAGTAACTCAGCTTTGTGAGGCCTCACTGCCCCCAGGCTGGCTGTGCCTCCCACCACAACCATCTCACAGGCAGCCCTCATGACGGTCTCATTCATGACTGCTCATCAGAAATGCTGGAGTTATTTGCAAATAGAAGCAACATTCTCCTCTATCCCTACATAACGCCATAGTGCTGGGTCCACTTTTACTGTGTTTCGCTGCTCAGGGACAAAGCTGCATTTTTGGGAAGTGAAGTGATGTGATAGCAAAGAAGGATTTTGCTTCCCTCATTCCTCTTGGAAACTTTCAATATTTCAGCCCAGCAGGATCAGCCAATGTCCCTTGATAAGCTGGTTTAGGTTGGGCAGTCCAGAGCTGAGCCCGGCTGAGCTGAGCTGGACAGTTCTCACACAACAATTTTTCAAGAACATGTCTGAGATTTTGTTTTTCATTAACAGAAAAAGGTCACATGACATAATCTTCTCCCCACGTTCTCCACAGTGTTTTCATGGTGGTTGTAATAGTTCTCATGATACTTCAGGAGGGAGTGTCGCACACAGGTGGGGAGAGACCTGTTCTCCCCTGCAGAGGAAGGCAGGACATGCTCCAACAGAGCCAAGCTCAAGGAACCCAGGTTCCACTTGGATGCCAGGAAGCACTTCCTGACAGTCGGGACCCCAAGGGTGTGGAATGGGCTCCCACGAGAGGTGGTTGAGGCCCCATCGGTGCGGGTGTTCAAGGACAGGCTGGACATGCACATGGTGGGCATGTCTTGAGTGGAGCCGGCTGGAGCTGGGGGTCAGACTAGATGGCCCGGGAGGCCCCTTCTGACTCGCTCTTTCTATGTTCTGTGTTTCTCATCCAATAACGCAAGACAACAAAATCCCCACTTTGCAACCACACCAAAGATAACAATCAAATGATAAACAGGAGAACCAAAAGCACTAAAAGGGAAATGAAATAGGTAAGATAAAGTAAAACGACATCAAGTAGATTACGGGGGCACAGCATAGCTTGCACCAGCGGACTGGGCGGAGGTTGCCTGCCCGGGGACGACATAATTGAGGCTCGTGCTCGTCCCCAGCGGAGCGCTGCATGGAGCCCGCACGACGTCCTAAGGCCATCCGCCCAATGCTCCGGACGCCTTGCGGAGGGAGATGGGGACTCCACCGCGAGGCACCTCGCTCCTCGGCTGGATGCCGCTTCCCGGGAAGCTCAAGGGACGCCTGCCCGGCAGGGAGCGCCCCGCCTGCCTGCTCCGCGCGCCCCGCCGGCCCTCCGTGGGAAGCCACTGTGCCTCCATCTGCTGCCGCCGGGAGATCCACCTGTGCCCTCAGCTGCTTCTCAGGCAGACCGAGTCGCGGCGGCGCACTCAGACACGCTTGAGGGGCAGTGGCAGAGCAGATTGCGCTCCGCTGTCCGGGGAGTTCATATATTTTTATTCACTCGCAGGAGGCACTTCGATGGCGAGGAAGCCAAGTCGAGCATCTCAGCAACGCGGTAAAGGAGATTAAAATGGTCTCCTTCAGCTCATTTGCCAGGCCGCCCTCTGACCCCTCTCTCTCTCTCTCGCTCTCTCGCTCTCTCGCTCTCTCGCTCTTTCTTGCTTCCACTAATCAGCAAGAAAGACTACTTTACTTCTCCGTCCACATGAGACTTTCTCAGCAATCTTCCCCTGCAGCTGCTCCACTTTAGAGCTCCCACTTCCTAAGACAAAAGCATAGTGCATTTTAAGATCCCTGAAAGGCTGGGGAAGGGTCTCTCAGGAGCATCCGGAAGAGGGTTAGTGCAAGAGCTGCTACTCTTCTTTGGCAAGCCTGTCTGGATTACAGACTGACTCCGTGTTAATCAGGCTGGCTTCCCACCTGCGCCCTGTGCAGCAACGTTTGAGGATTATTACTGGGCGAGAGCACTCAGAATTCCACCACACGAGCCAGGCTCACAAGTTACAACAAGCAACCCTGCCTGGTTCCCACAGTGTTTGTGTTGTTTTCTTGGATGTGCCTGCCAGATAGAAACACAGAAACAGAGCGAGTCAGAAGGTGCATCCCGAGTCATCTAGTCTGGCCCCCAACTCTAGCCAGCTCTGCTCATGACATGCTACCATGTGCATGTCCAGCCTATCCTTGAACACCCACACCGATGGGGCCTCAACGACCTCTTGTGGAAGCCCATTCCACAACCTCGGGGTCCTGACTGTCAGGAAGTGCTTCCTGGCATCCAAACGGAACCTTGGTTCCCTGAGCTTTGCTCCGTTGGAGCGCGTCCTGCCTTCCTCTGCAGGGGAGAACAAGTCTCTACCCACCTCCGTGTGACACCCCCTCACATACCTGTATGTCGCCAATATATCCCCTCTGAGTCTCCTCTTCTCCAGGCTGAAGAGACCCAGTTCCCTCAGTCTCGCCTCACACGGCTTTCCCTGCAAACTGGTCACCATCCTTATGGCCCTTCACTGCACTGATTCTAATACAGATGTTAATCCTGCAGCTAGCAGCTAACCCCAGATGATCGAGGAGGTCCTATGCTAGCATGACTTCTCCTTCCCTTGCCCAGTCCTCCCACTGTTGGCGTGTGTCTCATCAGTCACTGTTCCCGGGATGCAACCCCATGCTGGATGGCTAGAGCAGCTCCTGCAGCCGCCACTCTTTCCAGGGGACTCTGTGGTAGCCACGTACCAGAACCACAGAAACAACAATGATGGGTTCAAACAGCCAGAAAAACCACGGTGAGGCATGGAACCCATAGAACAGACTCTTGGTTTAGATCATGGCTTCTCGTGGTGAAACACTTTTGGGTTCTGGCGTTGTGGGAGAGGCAGAAACTGTCTCTCTCTCCACTTTCCCACACCATCCAGAATTCTCTACACCTGTCTCATGTCTCCACTTACTCGCCGGTTGGCCAGGCTAAACTCTCCCAGCCTCCACAGCCTTTCCTCATGGCAGAGTTGCTCCAACCCCTCCGTTACGCGCTTACCCCTTTCTGCAGTTCATATAACTCTTCCATGCCTGTTCTAACTCTGCAGTGGCCTCTGCAGAGGTTTTCCACCCGTGCCTGAGAGAAAGAGGGAAAGGCCCACATTCAGGGCCTGGGGAGACACAACACAGAGCGCTGGCCAAGACTTAGGCTTGGGGGTGTTCCAGAGACAGCCCACCTACCGGGTTCAGGTGCACTTTCCAGGTGGGGCAGCCCATGGGCTGGGAAGCCTAGCAAGCCAATGCCCTGTTCCTGAGCCCTTTGACCAGTGGCTTGCTGGCATTGCACAGGATGGGCCCACAGGAAGGGCAGTGGGCTACGTTGGCATTCGCAGTGCGACACCGGGGAGAAAGGGGCCTCCGCGAGCACGCCTGCCTGCCCCTGAGCATCCTCATGTGTCTTGCCAGTGCGAGGGCCACGCAGCGTTGAGCATGGATGGCCTGCAGAGGGGGCCGCAAAGATCATCCACCGACGCGCTCATGCAGTTCCCATAACCCTGAAGGATGGGGGAATGCAGGCCGAACTAGCCTTGAGGGGTGCTCTTCTGCATCCTGCCCTAGATTAGCCCCATCTAGGGCAGGATGCCCTAGTGTGGCGCAGTGGAGAAGAGCCTGGGACTGGGACTCAGACGATCTGGGTTCGAGTCCCCGATCAGCCATGGAGCCAACTGGGTGACTCTGGGCCAGTCACGGACTCTCAGCCCAACCTACCTCACAGGGTTGTTGTGATGGGGATAAGATGGAGGAGGGGAATGATGCAAGCTGCCTTGAGCCCTTTGTCGGAAAAAGGCAGGATATACATCGAATAAATAAATAAATAAATAAATTATGCAGCTGAATTGGAAGCCGGATTGGGTACAGGCTGCAGGCTGCTGCTGATGGTTCCATGGAGCCTCTGTGAGCAGAGACCATTTGCCCCAAGGATGAGCTGCAGAGGGAGGACATTTCTGCCCTCGGTCACGTGTCTCCTGAGGGCACCTCACTGGCCGCTCTCGGAAGGAGGGTGCCAGACTTCTGGCAGTCTTTGAGGTCTTGCGGTCTAGCAACTTCTGTGGGCTGATTGGCGAGTTGTATCACAGAAGCACAGAATAGTAGAGCTGGAAGGGGCCATGAAGGCCCCTGGGTCCAACCCTCTGCTGCTGCGGGACACCAAGTCGCACCCTCCCACTCAGAGGGCTGCCCAGTTTCACCTTGAATGTCTCCAGTGTGGGGGAGCCCCCCACCTCCCCAGGCAGCTGGTCCCACTGCCCTTTTGGTCTGACAGTGAGGAAGCAAAACACTGTGCATTTTGCAACTGTAAAAGGGAGATAATTTTATTTTATTTTTATTTATTTATTTAGCATTTTTATATGCTTTCCCAGTCGCATAAGCCTCGGGATGGCTTCCAACACTGAAAATATACAATCTATAAATAAATAAATCATGCATATAAATATATAAAATTTAATAATAAAATTTTTTATGAGATAATATTTATTAAGGAGAGCCAGTGTGGCATAGTGGTTAAGAGCCTGGGACTGGGACTCAGAGAATCTGGGTTCAAGTCTCCGCTCAGCCATGGAGCCAACTGGGTGACGTTGGGCCAGTCACGGGCTCTCAGCCCAACCTACCTCACAGGGTTGTTGTTGTGGGGATAGATTGAGAACAGCAGGAGGAGAATGATGTCAGCCACTTTGAGTTCTTTGTACGAAAAAAGCGGGATATACATCTAATAAATGCATAAATACATAAATGTGTCCTACTGAGCAGGGCAGCTGCAAGAGCTTTAAAAATGGACACATTTGCAACATACATGATAAAATCAGGAACCACTGACAGAAGCAAACTCCACCTGCTTCTTTGCCTTCCTGCTACCAAGATGAATAAGCCTGGCCTAAATCGAGGAATTTAGTCTCCTCATATCAGCTGTCTGTGGATTTCCATTTTGGCTGTGGTGGCGAAGACGGATGGTGGAGCCGCAAACCATCGACACGTTCCCGTTGATTGTTAATACCTTCACCACACCATGCTGGCATCAGGATGAATTAAAGGCACTGGTTATTTTAACTTGTTTTGCTTTCTGTCAAGGCATCCGACTTCATTTAGTAAATCAGATGTGACAGGAGGGGATTTCCCAGCGATTCTTCCCCAGTCTCCAAGTGTTTAGTTATGTCGAATAGAAGCCGTATTGAATACACCTCCGAGTTATAAGTTCCCATATCTCTTCAGCCAATGGCTTCTCTCTGTTCATGCCGGGGTAGCAACACATTTCCAGAGGGAAATGTGATCCAGTGTTCTTTGACTGTGGGAAAGAATTATGGAGGCTACAAAGCATGAAGAGCGAGTGCACAGAAATGTGTTTTTCTGGCTGCATTCTCCGGGAGAATCTGCAGCAGATGTGTACATTGCCCAGCATGTCTTGTATTTATTATATTTATTCTTGCAATGTATCTCCCTCCTTTTCTTCTTCAAACAAGAGCTCAGCATGGGTTACAACCTCGCATAAAAGAATGATAAAGGTTCCGTAAAGCAATCTGTCAAAATGACAGCGAGCATACAATCACAGCAAAAATTACAGGTAAGCCTCCCACAAATACCCACAAAAGGTAGATAATCGCTCGACGATTTGGGGGGCCGGTGGGACAAAGCTCTGTCCCAAACCTGCCGACCATCCCATAAGAACCGAAACGATCGTGGCAACTCTCTGACCACAGCAGCGTGTGGCCGAGCTGCCCCAGGGTGACTTCATGGGGAAGGCTCCGATCCCCAGTATGGCCTGGGAGGAGCCATGGTCTGAAACAACCAGAAGGCCTCAGCCAATCAGTGAGGACAGCACAGAGCTAGGTGGACCAATGCCCCGGCTCATTACATGGCAGCTTCATATGGCCTCCTGGCCCTCAGTGCGGCATAGTGGTTAGAGCCTTGGACTGGGACAGGTTCAAGTCCCCACTAAGCCATGAAATTCTCTGGGCGACTTCAGGCCAGTCACAGACTCTCAGCCTAACCTACCTCAGGAGGTTTTTTGGGGGGGATTAAAGTGGAGAGGAGGTCCATGAACGCTCATGGAATGAAGGTTCTTCCTCAGCAGAAGCAGAGCTGGAGACTGCTGCGTGTGCCACGGAAGGAGGATGCTCCTTGTGCAGAAGTCCTGCAGGGCTCCATTCGTGGTGGCCCAATTCTCAGGTCATTGCATAAAACTTCTGGGAATGAATCTACTAGGAATTGGTGAGACCCCTTTCAGGACCAAGTCACTTTACCACTCTGAAGGGGAGGCAAGGGGAGTCTCTCTGTAGCGGAATGAGATGGATGGACAGGTGGACATGATTGCAATTCAACAAGGAACGCATGCAGTCTGGAAATACACCCACATAGTCACCTCAAACTCACAGGATCTGGACTTAATTATGTCTCAGCCCTGAAGTCTCCCTGGAGGACGCTGCCTCCCACAGAGCCTGCGCCAAGCGGGACCTTCTGAACGCCCAGTCATGCACTCAGAGTGCTCTCCAAGGATTCTGCAGGAATTCAAAAGGGAGGAAGACTCATTTGGACAAACGGGACCCTCGATCCCCCATGGGGCCCTGGAAACATGCAGCTGTAACTGCGGGAGGAGAGAAGATTCCTTGGAGGACGAAAGGGACCAGAGGGTGCCATCGTATCTGGAGGTGGAGTTGGCCTGGCCTGCACTGATCTGTCTGCTGAGAGGGCCTGGAGAGGATTCGGCCACCAGGCACTGTTTTGCTGAAGGGTTGAGAGAGAAGAAGGCCACTCAAGGGTGACTGGAAGGAAGTGCAGCTGCCTAAGCACAGGTGGCTTTGCTCAGGGGGAGCCCAGCCTTCGCTTTGGCTTTGGGAAGAGTTTCTTCTGGATAGGACCGGCACAAGGTCCGGGAATCAAGGACGCTTTTAGACAGAAGACAGGGAGCCGTTATTAGTCTTCTTTAACCTAGACGGGCTGTCAGTTGTTAGTCCTGCGTACATTCTCCCTACCTTTTCTTTTTGCTTTGGCTGATCATTTGTCCCAGAATGAATACAAATGCCAGTGAAAGACCACTGGTGCAAAAGCAGAGCTGGCTTGTGCTGTCCCACAGTGCAAAACCCCAACCCCGACAGCAGCGTTGCCAGCTTCCGTGCCTCTTGCATCGCCCGGCAGTAGATCAATCGCACCCAAGTCCCCATCTGTACTTCCTGAAGAACCTCTAGCATCTGCTGATGCCAAGACAACAGCACCTGCTGTATCAGTAATGCTCTCAGAAGTCCCAAACTGCCAACGAGCAGAAGAAAACTGGGGAGAGCCACAGTGCTTCTGGAGACGCTGAGAGCACATTTAAGCCAACCACATCCGACGGAGTGTCAGTCATAAGGAGGTTAGGAAACGAGCCTCCAGATTCATGGTGCACAGTCCAAAAGGCAACACCTTCGAACATTTTCATCACCTTCCCCCTGGCAAAGGTCCACCTCACCCCGCTTTCTGTTCACATGGTGGCCAACCAGTTGCCCAGAGGAAGGCCAAATCCCGAAGCAGGACAAGAGCGCCACAGCTTCTGTCCCCCACATTCTTCAGCAAGTGATCCACCTAAGGCCTCTCAGAGCAGAGGTCAGTTCTGGACCTCAGGACTAGCAGCCACGGATGGCCATGAATCTGTCCAACCCCCGTTGAAGACCTCCAAATCAGTGACCACCACTGCACCTGCTGGAAGAGAATCCCATCCTCCATAGACAAGGACGGGCAACCTTCAGTTAGGTCTTCGGGCTGCTGGTGAAGCAGTCAAGTCGTACGAACCAGAGTGCCTGTACTCCCCTCAGAGGTGCTCTCACCTCCATCCTGTCCTTCTCTTTTCTCACCTGCCTGGAACTTCAGGAGTGCACAGAATGATGGGAATGGAGGGTGACGGGCAGGTGCTGGGAAACCCTCGGCCCTGCGAAAGGTGCTCTGTGGTCCCACCGTGCCTCCAAGCCGGGGAGCATTATGCGTTTTCCCGCAGTGCACCCGATGCATTAACTGCAGAAAGAATTGTGAGACACAAGGTGCTTTGTCTTCACACTTTCTCCACACCGTGCACAACTATCTATAACTGGCGCTGTCCCCACCCCTCCCCCACACACAAGCACACAGACTCTTGCGGTTTTGTTCTTTGCAAGACAAGTGTATCTCACCAAAGGCTTCAGCCTTTTCTTGCTGGGAGGCGCTTGCCCCCTCGGCCCCCGGCATGCTCTCTCAGGCCCTTTCCCCTGCCTTTGTGTGCTCCAGCCTATTCCCCACCAGAGCTTCCAAGCCTCTTCTTTTCTTTTTTACCCAACGTTCACTGTAAACTACAGAGGAAAAAAAGCAGAATGCAGGGGCCATGAATAGGATCTATAACAGTCGTGCACAAGGGAGGCATGAGCCGGGCAACCACAGAGCCCATCACCCAGGGGGGTTACAACCTGTGCAGCGACAGCCTTTCCACCTGTACATGCCAGAGGAGAACAACGGGAAGGTGCAACCATGCTGCCGGGGGAGGGGGCGTGGTGGGGAAGGGTCCAGTCGTCAGCTGGACCACAGGAAATCTACGAAGTTCACCAGAAGAAGCTGAGCAAATGCCAAAGCTCCGGCATGCTACGAATTCTTTCTTTACCTTTACCTTGCTGCAGCTCACAGGGAAAATGTTTGTGGAAGGGGTGGATTTTGGCTGCAACCTGCAGGCACATAATGCAGGACCTCGGCATGGTCTTTTTGGAGGAGAGACCCTACCAAAGCGGTGGACTTTTGTTATGGACTGAAATGCCCCTTATTAAGTAGATGCAGTGTATGTACAGGAGGACTGAAGAGTCCCGCTTCTCCACCAGAGGCTGTTGGTCAGCAACTCCCATCTTCTCTGGCCATTATCCATGCTGCCTGGGGCACATGGGAGTTACCATTTCCTGCCTCCAGGTGTAAAGAGAAGACACATACATGAACTTTGCAGAGAATCCCATTTACGTAGAAATGGAAGCCAGCCAGATTGCAAAGCAGGCGGTCAGCGCGTCAGAGGAGGCCCTGCAGAAGAACATCAGACATGGAACAGGATGGTCAGGAAGAGGCATCCCAGAATGTGCACCCCAAGACACTGAGTGCTGTAAGGGTAAGTGCCACCACCCTGAAAATAGCCCAGAAGCCAATAAGCAACAGGTGTGGCTCTTTTACTAATGGAAGGAGGTGAGCAAGCCTGGCAGCCCCAGTTAACTTTCCGGTGGCCACAGTCTGCCATAATCGATTCCTTTTCGCCATCTCCAAGGACAGCCCCAACTCTAAGGCATCGATGCAAACCCACCTGGAAGTTACCAGAACGTGGGTTCCCATGACCAGCCTATCCATGAGCAGGAATGGCTAAAGCTGCTAAACCACCTGAAGATGGTAGAAACCACTGGGGCAAAAGCGGGCTGCCGGAGTCCATCCCTTCATCTGAAGACCTGCTCTGTCCAAGCAGGGACAGCCTCACCTAAAGAATCAGTTCTCTGGAGTTGTCCACCCATAGCGCATTTCCACTGTTGGGTCCTGGATCCAGCCATTGCTTGAGCCTGGCATTGCAGTAACAAAGATGGGTGACCCTTTGCTCCGAAGCCTTGGGTAACTTCACTCCACAGCTCCGCAAAAATATTCCAGAGCGTGGAGGATAATAAAATTGGGAGGTGCTATTCTCTGTCCGCGGGGCATGTCCAGGAAGCCTCTCCAGACCTCTTCTTGCTGTGCATTTCTTCGGTGACTTGAAGACCAGCTCCACAATGGGGCTGCCCAGGCAGATGCTTTGCCTGGAGGACAAGGGACGTGGAGAACTTTGTTCTGGGAGTGAGAATCCATGGGATTCCCTGGGCTCAGCTACACAGGCCATGGTTTGCTTTGTCGTGGCCCTAAATGTGAGTTCATGGCAAGCACGCCCAGCGTGCACAGGGCCCTCAGTCAGAGCTGGGCCCCACGTGCCGCACAAGCAGAGTGTCTCTTCCACACCATGTGCAGCGGTGCTTGATTGCAGTCTGGGCCTGGCTCCATCTCATGGGGACGGTGCTCTCCAGAGGAAGCAGCACCGGTTGCTCTTCCAGAGCCACAAGAAGAGAAGAAAATGCAGCATTGTGAAGGCCATTTGAGAAAATGCACATGGAAAGGTGTGGACATTGGCACACAAAAATAAAGGACAGGGCTCACCACCAGATACAGGCGCCGGTGGGGAGGAGCTTTGAGGTGAAAGGAGAAGGTCCCAAACGAGCACGTGTTTTGCTGAAATGCACGTCGAATGCATGCGCAAGGAAGCAGGATCAGTGGGTATGCATCTGCCTTCTTGCCACCAGTTGACAGAGGAATCCATTCCACCCAAGCTGAGAAGGCTGCCTTTGCCGCTCCGCCGTGGCCTCTTGCTTCCCCTCACCCCCAAATGCAGTCCCCGGGCTTTCGGAGATGTGTCTGTGTGAGGAGGGGAGGGGGCTGATCTTCCTTGCACCCCTAGGGCTGTTTTAGAAGGAAAAAGAACTAACAGGGCTCAGGGTGTGATTAAATGGAAATAACTCTACCCTGGGAGTCACTGGATAGCTATCACAAAGATTTCAGTTGTGGAAAGAGGGGTGGACGATATATCTCTCTATATATGAATGAAATATTTAAGTGGAGGACTTTGATCGCTGGGTAACTGTCGGCTCCAGCCAGGAGGATGCCACAATTAAAAATTGATCAAAGGCATTGGCTCCATCCCACCCTTCTGTGAGGCTGAGCAGCCAACCAGAGAGGGATTCCAAATTTCTTTTGGAGGCCGGCTCAGTTTTACACCCCAGTCAGGTTCCCTCGTGCACTTTCCTTCTCTTGTTTACTAGACATATCACAAAGGTTTGCTAGTTACAGTCTTGCGTGGTGCCCAGCAGCACCCCTTCCTGGGTCCCATTCTGACAACTCAGATGCACCCAGTGAAGTAGTGGCGTACAGACGTTTTAAAGCATTTCCTTTCAGATTCCTTTTAGGGGCAACTTGCCCTGTTTATGCTGCTCAATGCCAATACACTGAGGATCACTTAAAAAAATATGTTTGCTTGTTTCTGGGCTAGCATTCACATTTGCAAGATGTGTGTGTGTGTGTTAATGAGTACTTTGAAATGCGATCTTTAAAAAAATCACACTTTAACCAATGGGAGGAGAAATCCCACACAGGATATTCACAGAAAAATGTTCATGCAAATGGGCATGAAAAGATAATAGCCAGGTAATCTAATGTCTAAATAGGAGTGGCCTATCCAAGCCCCGCCCCCATCCTGCAGCTGCTACCTGTGCTGACACCTACTTAGTGCCAGGTCAAGCTGGGCCCCAAAAGTTGGCTTGTGCTGCTCCTCCCATCGGCCTCTCCTCCTCCACTTCTGGGTGAGGTTCTATCCCAGGTAATAGTCCAGGTGAGGAGGAAGAAACAGCACGGATCGGAACCTTTTGGAGGGCCCGCCTGGCCTCGCTTTGCTTTTCCTTCCTCGTGTGGGGTGCCTGGTAAAAGGTGGGAAAGGCACAATTTTCTGCAAGCTCAGAGAGAGAGAGAAGCGCCCCACAGCTCCCGTTGCCTCCCAGCCAGCTCTGCTCCAGCCGTTGCTTCTCTCCCAACTAACCTGTGATTGCACCTTCATTCTTTCCTTTCCCTTCTGTGACCCTTTCCTTCTCACCTCAGAGATCGTTGATCCCTCATCCAGAGTGCCAAAGGAGAAATAATTGGGTGAGAGAAATATCTGAAGCTGATACGGTCTGTTTTGATAAGGTGTCTATCACTCTCCCCTGCCAGTGCTCCAGCACTTTTCCGTGCCTCTTCCATGAGTCCGCATCCTTTTGATCGAGTCCACTCAGAGCTTTCTTCTTTTTTTGGGGGGGGTGGGGGGCTGAGATCATATCAGAGAAGAGCTCCACCTGCTGTACACCCCAAAGACTTAATCTGGGCCAGGATTCGACCCTAAAACCTGAACAATGAGTTTCTGATGAGGAGAAGTTTTGCAAGATGTGATCTATGTCATGCTTTTTTCTGGATTTCTAACAGAGCATTTGGGGGAATCCTCCTGCATGATGTCCGTATGCTCAGACAACCCTAGAAATAACCCCACAACAGAGTTCCTGGGGTGTGTAGGGCACAAGGACCACACTAAGGGGGGATGATTGGGCGCTGTGAGATGAAACCACAAGCTACTGCATTCCCAGTATTCCAGAATTTTTGCAGCACGTCTGGGTCATTGCCACATGCAAAATGGGTCCAGCAGATGGAGGAGATTTGTGTTGCTAAAGAAATACCGTCGGGCTAGCAGTATCCTCTTCCTGAGGAGCCAGCGGTGATGGGTTGGGTCCAGATTTAGGGAGGAACATTTTGGGCATGTTAGGTCCTCTGATTTGTCTTGTTCTCTGGGTATTATCTCAAGAGCTCTATCTGGGGAACACAAGCCCGTTGGCTTGGTCCCACATTGGGCTCCTCCAGTTCTCCATTATCTGATCTGGATGTTGGCATGATATCAGATATATGCCAAACTTTGGAAAAGAGAAGGTTTGCTTATTAGTCATGTGCAAGTAATTCATCTCTTCTTCATTTCCCATCATCAGATCTTTCAAACATGTCGCTGAGTTTTCTTTTCTTTTCTTTTGCTTTCTTTCTTTTTTAAAGAAAAGGCGAAAGAATAAGTGTAACATTGGCCGTTCTCCAAATTCTGTTGAACATGCCACCTGGAAGTAACAGAGACATCTGGAAAAATCTTTCCCAGATCTCTGAGGAAATTACAAAAGAAATACCGGATGATTGGAAAGATAGGTCTTTATGGGATTCTTTCGTTATCAGCCAATTTTGCTTTGAAATATTTTTTTCCTAAGTAACATATGTTCAGGATTTTAATAGGAAATCTTTGGGTGCTGGGTGGTTATTTATGAACTTTGTGAAGGAAGAAAACTTTAACAGGAGATAAGAACAAGGAGACAGGAAGAACTGCTTAGCAACTTTGAGGACAAATAATCAAGCAGAAGTAAAATCCTATACTATCTTACCTGGGAGTAAGCCCCATTCAACCCTGTGGAACAGTAGACAGGTACAGGATAATATGGTCTGGAGATGTAATTTTGGGGCACAGAAACCCTACCAGTGGGATTGGAAACCATGTTTTCCTTCACCCAAGGAATCCCTCCTTTTTCTGATGTTGGAGGTCCAAGTTCCAGAAACACCTAACCCTAATCTCTTGGAAGAGACTTGCAAAATTGAGTCTTCCTTTGCAGCTGAAATGGCCATGATTTATCATAGAAATGTCTGAAGAATAGCTGCTATAGCTCTTCTCTTCTTCTAAGTACCTTGCTATTCTTTTCCCATACATTGAGACAGATATTTGCTCATCAAAATTCAGCTGCATGAAGTTATTGATCTTTGGGTTTGGGGAGGGATGTGCGAGAAATCTGCTTTGGGTGGAAAGTCCACCAGATTCCCTGATTTGCAGCAGCCCGGAGTCCGAGCTCCTGGCAAGCACTCCCAGAGTTCATGGGGACTCACCAGGAATCAATCCCCACATGCTGAGTAAGCAGTGCTATTCTTTCATGCCTGCCAACGGAAGGAGCAAGCAGGGTAGAAGGTTGGCCTCCAGGGATGGGAGAAGTTTCCGGCTGTGCAACCAGGGATCCACAAATGCTCCTGGACTTCTCCCAGGCCCAGCTTGCATCCTTACAGAGGGACAAGCATTGGAAGAAGGCTGACAGGCAGGCGCAAACCGGGCTGTGGAGGGGCTTGGCACGTCCCTAGTTTGGATGCTAGATCACGCCATTTTGCACTAAAGATGGGGACCGGGGGCAGAGGTGCATTGCCTCATCCCATACACCTGAAAGGTGGAAAGTTATCCCAAGCAGTCAAGGTCACGGGATCCTATGCATGCCCATACAGTGAAGGCAGCAAAGAAAGCATTCTTGGCCGCCTCCATCACCTCCTTGAGTGGCTGTTTAGCCGAGCTTTTCTGAGTGGTTCAGGACTTGCCTTCATCTTCCCTAGAGAATCCAGTCCTGTGACAAGTTTGTGAGATGTTTCCGGAGTCACACTGCGCCTCTTCATGAGGTCTTGAATGCAGTGTCTGTTGAGGTGTCCTGGGGCTCACCTGAGCCTGTTTCATCGGATCCGTTTTGTTTTCTGGAGCCTGTGGGTGTGGACAAGGCGCCCCCAGAACCTGCCACAATCCCTCTCAACCCTTGTCCTTCATGGCTTTTTTCAACCACCCACAGAGCGCTGACTGGGTGGACTGAGGAATGAGGCATTACATGGTGCTGTGGTCCCTCCTGCCTGGAAGGAGACAGTAGTGTGACCTGAAAGGACCTTCCCTGCATCCAAAGATCGATGCCAACGAACATCCAGACAAAACAGCCTGATTCAGAGTGAGGTGCTTGAAAAGTATCTGCCTTTCCCCATTTCTGTACTTGAAACAAATATTTAATACTCCTCTTTCCTCTTCAAATGTGTCTTTCCAAAGACATGTTCTCTCAAGATACACATTTTAGAATATTTATACAATATCAGAAGAGAGAACTGTGTTGAAACTTTCAGAAAATGCAGAAGATGGTTATTATTTATTTATTTATTTATTTATTTATTTATTTATTTATTAAAACATTTTTATGCCGCCCCATTCGCCGAAGCCTCGGGGCGGCTCACATCAGGTTACCAAGTAACACTGAAATACTAAACATAGAATCATAGAATAGTAGAGTTGGAAGAGACCATGAAGGCCACGGGGTCCAACCCCCTGCTGTTGCCGGACACCAAGTCATGCCATCCCTCTCAGAGGGCTGCCCAGTTGCGTCTTGAATATCTCCACTGTGGGAGAGCCCCCCACCTCTCTTGGCAGCTAGTTCCTCTGTCGTATTGCTCTGACAGCAAGGAAGCTTTTCCTGATGTCCAGCCTGAATCTGGGTTGTCACAACTTGCATTGATTATTCCGTGTCCTACACTCTGGCATCAGCAAGAAGAGATCTTGACCTTCCTCCTTGTGACAGCCTTTGAGGTGCTTATAGAGGGATATCATGCCCCCCCCCCCCCGGTCTTCTCAAGGCTGAACATGCCCAGTTCTGTCAGTATCTCCTCGCAGGGCAGTGTTTCCAAACTCATATTTACACCTAAGATAAAATCCCAATTGAACCCAATGCGCCCTGATTCTCAGAAGACATACCCAGAACTGCAGCTCCGGGAGATGGCAATCTCACCACTTCACAGTGGAACTCACACAGATCCAATGCCCCCAAAGCCCTAACTTTGGTTGCTTTCTCTCAGAATGCTGCTAGAATTGTCTTCAAAGGTTGACAGGCAGGGCCAGTTGACTGGTCAGCTCATTTCCCACCAGGGCTCCCTTGTTAAGGGTCTGTCATCCAAGGAACCTGCAAAACCTGGAGTTCTCCAAAGGCTATTTGGTGAACTGCAGAACCCACTGGCTAGCTAAGCGCTGATCAGCACATAAGTCCAAGCAATGCCAATCAGATCATCTCATGTAGGAACTGCCAAACTCCTCAAGCAAGATGGGTGAGGGCCATAGCACATCCAGTCTTCTGATGTGAGGTCAGGGGGGACAATTGCTAAGGGATTTTTGTTGTTGTTAGTTGCGAAG
Organism: Varanus komodoensis; assembly: GCF_004798865.1. Taxonomy (NCBI): domain Eukaryota; kingdom Metazoa; phylum Chordata; class Lepidosauria; order Squamata; family Varanidae; genus Varanus; species Varanus komodoensis. The sequence continues at coordinate 496,875 of NW_025335606.1, read as the reverse complement.
TCACGTCCGACCCATCACAACCCCATGGACAACATTCCCCCAGGCCTTCCTGTCCTCCACCATCCCCCGGAGTCCACTTAAGCTCACGCCAACTGCTTCAGTGACTCCATCCAGCCACCTCATCCCCTGCCCTCCCCTTTTTTTGCCGTCAATTGTTCCCAGCATCAGGCTCTTCTCCAGGGAGTCCTTCCTTCTCATTAGGTGGCCAAGTATTTGAGTTTCATCTTCAGGATCCGGCCTTCTAAAGACCAGGCAGGGTTGATCTCCTCTAGGACTGACCGGTTTGATCGCCTTGCGGTCCAAGGGACTCGCAGGAGTCTCCTCCAGCACCTCAATTCAGAGGCCTCAATCCTTCGGCACTCAGCCTTCCTTATGGTCCAGCTTTCACAGCCATACATTGCAACTGGGAAAACCATGGCCTTGACTATACACACTTTTGTCGGCAGGGTGATGTCTCTGCTTTTTAGTTGCTGGCTGAGGGATAAGAGTCCCTAAAGGCATGGCTCTACCCTTGGCTCTTATCCTTCGGTCACTCCCCCCTCTCTTTTCTGGCAATAAATACAGGGAGTCAGAGAGCCCAGAAAACTTCTTTCCTCTTCATCATGGAGTTTCTTTCCCTGCTTTTCCTACTTAGCCAAGACGGGGTGAATGACAGGAGGGGAAGAGGTATTATCTCTGCTTCATAAACATCTTGAACATTTGGAGGCTTTTAAGCAGATGCTCTTGCTGGCAAGCTCTTTTCCCAGGTAGGCACCTGCATATGTTGGGTTTTCCCCCTTATTAAGTTAGCCTCCGATGTTCGGGATGTGTGTGAGTGGAAGCTTCTGAATCTCCCCACAACACACACCCAATTTCCTCTTGCTCCACCGTGTGTTTTAATCCTTAACTCTACCACCAGAAGCAGCGGCAGCCCCCATGAGTCAATTTGTTTAACAAATACACACATGCACTCATACAAATAGAGGCTCATGGAGGAAAAGAGAGAACAATGAGATCTGACTCCAAAATCAACTGCCGTAAAAATTCATTACTGATGGCACAGATCTTCTGCGCGAGAGGAGCCCCGCTCCTTGGTTGCGCTCTGTTCGCAAGAGCTTTCCGGCAGCTGCTCTCTTCCATGACACAGAGCGCCTCTCTTCCCCGAAGGGCCCTCTTTGCATTAACACTGGTCCCAAGAATGGGAAAACAGGCCCAGGATTCTATAGGATTCTATAGGGAGGGCTGGCAACTTTCTTCCTCTTCAACTTTTTTTCTCAGCATTCCAGCCATCTTGATGAAGAGATGGCTAGAGAAGAAACCGAGGTCATGCCATCCCGCGTGGCTTCCCATAAATCTCTGAAGTCATAAGATCCTGGGTGGGAGGAGCATAATGGTGCAGGTGGCCTCCACTTCTACTCTGCATGAGAATTAGACGGACAATTCTGACCATCTCAGTCTCATGTCCTAACTCTTGAGGACAGGCCAATACATCACCAGGGCAGCTCACATCCCAGAAGGAACGCTCTCCTGGAGGTCCTCTTGGTCTCCAGGAGCACCTACAAAATGCCACCTTCAGCATCAGCCTTCTGAGCTCAGGCAGGAGAGGCATCCGCAGGGAGCTCTGATCATGAAGAGCGCTTCTGATCTCAGCACTAGGACTTGGAATGATCTTCTATTCACCTAGAAAGTCTCTAGTGGCCATAGGATTGCATCCTGAAAGGACCTGGGTTTTGAGGAGGCATGAGAAAGACATCCATTTAGCTTACTTTTAATGTGAACCTAGCTAATTTCAGACTTCCAAGCCGCCATGCAAACAAAAGATTTCTCTGAATTTTGCAGCAGCAGTCTTCAGTTGAAAATGCCTATACTGGGGAAACAAGGCTCAACCATGTGCTATATTAATAGGATTGCTTTAACATGCGTGTACCAAGCAAAAACGACATATTAGAAATTTGCACAAAAGTGCTCATGAATTTTCTTTCTTTTTTCTGTGTTTGGGCTGAACAGAACTGAACTAGAGAATGAGTAAAAACAAAAAGGGAGTTATTTAAGCACCCCTCGGGCTGAGTAGAGCAAAATAAATAATTGATTCGAGGGTGCATTCTTGGGACTGTTCTTGTAAATTGTTTTAAACTGGTTCAGTGTCATGGTTCTGCCCGGTCACTGATGAAGCGGAAACATCTCAGTCTGAGTTCCATCAGTCCTTTATCCTTCATCCTAGGTTCTGGCATAGGAGCCATGAGAGTGAAACCAGAATGGGAGAGCTTTAGACTGTTCGTGTAGACAAACCAAGTCAGATCAAGGGTTTCCAGATGGTGTGGGGGGTCACAGAAGTTCAACCATTTACCCAACCCCTGAAGGCAGAACATGCATCGATGAATCTTAACATGGCCAAAAGATGGCTTTAGAGTCACCCAGCACAATTTGTCACCTACCAAAGATGGCACTACCCAGCTGTCGGGTACAATGGCTCCTCACCGGCTTGATAAACCTCCCAGTTTTACTGTGACAATTGTCTGCACGTGCTTCAGGGAGCAACTCAAAACACACGACCAAGATGCCTGTTCCCCTCGTGGGTGACAATTTCACATGAACAAGAGCAAACATTCAGAAGGACGGCAGCAGGCAAATCTCATCCGGGCCGTCTTTGTCATCCTCCTCCTCTTTGTAGGTAAGGGTTTGCTGGGTTTGGTGCTGACGTTGTTTAAATCAAAGATAGGCCGGAACAATTGTTTCCGAGCTGCCAAGAGAGGAAGAGAGCAGCATGACGGCTCAGTTCAAGGACAGCCCTGCTCACAATGCGGAGAGTCCCTTGGCACCTTTCGGTCTGAGCCCGCCTGAGATCATCCTGGCCACCACAGCCCACGTCCCTTTGATGAGGCTCTCTTTCTTCTCCCATTTCACCGACCTTGTGAGTCAGCTGCCCGAGAAGCGGTGCAAGCACACTCGCCGCCTCTCTTGTCCAATTTGCGAAGGAGCTCTCCAAGGGCCACAGAATGCCGGTGAGTCTGACGGCCATTCCCGCAGCAGGCGATACAACCAACACCATGATCGCTTGTGTCCGTGGTGTAAGGGGAAGTAAATGTCCTTTCCTCCCGTGGAGCAATTTAGCCTGGTACAATGGCTGGCTTGTTGACAAATCATCAAGAAAGGAAGAAACAGACTTGGGGATGTTTTCTTTGGATGCAGAAAATGTTTGTTGATAAGAAGATGCCAGGAAGGAATTCTGTAATGTTCTGTCCACCAAGAAAAGGTCCTGAAGACAATAACTCAGGGTCACAGATTAGTCTAATAAAGTTTGCACCCCGTCTGTCCCAGAAAGCTTGGAGGACACTTCGTGGCTCCTTCCACCTTAGCATGATGAACTTGCACCACTCCTTCCTCGTTGGGCCATGGAAAAGCAAGCAAGTGCTTCTTTCCACTCAGACTTTGCTGCTGCATTATTAAAGCTGGAGGTTTTGAGGGTAGGGCACTGCCATTTGATCTGGTCTTGTTAGAAATTTGTGGTTTTAAGGCTTCTAACTCCCTGGCATGGGAGGCACAGAGAGCACAACAGTCAGAAAGCTAAGGCCCGTAATCCATCTCCCAAACAAGAACATAGCCTCAGATCATTCCTGACTCCACCTAGGTACAACTGTCCTGTTCCAGGGTGTGCAGCCTCCCCAGTTCCCATGGGCTCCACAAGGTATTGTAGGTTCTCTAACCATCAATGTTCCCAGGAAGTGGTTGAATGAGCATCTTTTGGGACAAGCTTTCAGATACGTAGGGTAGGGCAAAGCATACAGAAGTATGCTTCTGTGGCTGAAAGCTGAGCAGTTATGCAGCCATAAAGAACAGCCGTGGTTTCTGTTTCCATGCACTGCTTCTGAGCTTCTTGCCCATGTGCTGCTGAGGTTAAGGGAAATGTTGGATGTGGTGGCTTCAGTTTTACTTTATTTTTTGCCAGTTCGCTTCAGCTCCTGTGTTCTCAGAGCTCCTGTTGGAGGTATGGATTGATTGATTTGTACAAAGAGAGGTCTGACCTGTGCAAAAGCAAATGAAGAACAGATAAGTCTGATCTTAAACGGGCTCTTAACTCCCAGTGGCCTGGGAAAAGTTTGGCTTCTTTTTTCGGGAGGGATCTCCATAAAAGGAGGACGCATGGGTGGGAAAAGACTGTTTCCAGGAGAGGCAGCATGTTGGACCACGGGTACAGATCTCAGGTGAGAACACGTTTGATCATAGATGTTCCCAAAGGGACCCGCGATTTTATATTGCTGCAATTTTCATTTCAGTCTGGTATTGTGGTTTCCTGAGATTGGTAAAGTTCTCCATACTCAGGAAATCTTGGTTTAAAACAAACAAAGGGGATGAATGTGGGAGAAAGCAGACGTGCTGTGGGCTCCGAGTGCTTTCTAATGAAATCCCTGCATCTTTGGCCATGTTAATGCTGAACTGCCTTGCCACCTCTCTGCTTCCGACAGAATCCTCTGCTCTGAAAACTACCTGGCCAGCAAATGTTGAGCCATCCTCTCCATGTGTCCCTGCACGTGTTGAATGCAGAGGCCCGGGAACGTTATGGCTGTTCATTTTTATCCGTGATTACCAAAATTTGCAAGGCCTTTCACATGCAGAGGGGGGAAACATAATAATTAACCATCTCAGTGTGGGAGAAAGCAGAAGCTGCACATCTGCAAGCTTAGCCAGTGTAACCGTCCATCCAGTCCAGGAAAGCAGAGCCAAAGGGCTGGGAAGAAGCTAGTTCATGGGGAGGGGGCATGGAGCCCCCTCCCATCCTCCCAGCCCTCCCGCCAGTTGCAGCCATTTTCTCGTGTCAAGACATGAGAATGTGGCCTCCAAAAGGGCCAGAAATGATGTGGGAAGGAGAGTTCTGCATCAAAGGGTGCCTTATATGAGGCCAGCCTTTTTCTTCCTCTGTCCCAGTCTTGCCTCTTGTGACTGGCAGTGGCTCTCCATGTCCCCCCGAAAAGGAGATTTCTTCCCACCCCATGCCGCCCGCTTCCTTTCACTGGTGAGCTCCAGGTCCGACGCAGGGCGGCTGCGTGGTCTTCTCCGCTCTTGCTCTCTCCGCACAGCCTGCCCGTCTTCGGCCAGGAGTCTGTTGTATGTCTCAGATGGCTTAGAATTCCTCTCCCTTGTTATTTTATCAGGAAGCATGAGCAGCAGGGCTGTTATTAGGCTGTGCCAAGAGGAGACGTCACCTGCCATGCAAGCATCTTTCTGACACTTCACTTTCCAACAATTTCAGAGACTTCACTCACACGGTTTCAGGTTGGGTAGGCTGCCAGATACAATCAGGCCCCGAACAGCCTCTGTGCTGGGGACGGATCCAGCGCATCTCAGCAGCTGATGCACAGGATCCGCACACAGGGGCAGGCGATAAATTGATTTATTTGTCTATTTGTTTGTTTATTAAAAGCTTTTCTATCCCATCCCCTACAGATGTCTCAGGACGGCTTACAATAAATAAGTAGAATAAACCAAACCCCACAGCATCCGGCCATTAATATACTAAAACCATGGTTAAAATCAATTAAACATTAAAATAATAGGGAAATAAACAGGGTTTCTCCTGACACCGGAAAGAGTAAAGAGTTCTGATATGACCAAAAGGGGTTTGCAAGGCCTCAAAAGTCATGTCCTGTAACCAGTGTCAAAAAAACCCCATCATCATCATCCTATTTTATACTGCCCATAGCCAAAGCTCTCTGGGCAGTGGACAGCAATAATCATAGAATCATACTCGCAAGTCACCCATCCCAGTTCTGACCAGGTCTGACCCTGCTTAGCTTCCAAGATTAGGCAGGACCAGGTACTTCTGGCTTGCATCTCGGGCTGGGGAGCAATTAGTTCAGTCACGTTTTAATGTAAATAAACCTGATTCTTCACTTTTACACCAGTACCAGGGCCAATAGTCAGTTATTCTTTGAAATCTGCAGTTCTCCAAATTTTGCAGCGATGCGTGTCTTGGAGGAGAGGGTGCTCAGCGATGGAGTAAACAGGGGAAAGCAGTTGCAACAGGCACAGAGGAGACCGAGATGCATTTATTCAGGGAATGCTTATGAATATTTGTGCAATCTTAAAAAAACTTCAGAGGTCAGGATGAATCAAATTCAGGACAGGATCAATGTTTTAAACACTGAGATTAAGATGGGAAAAATGAGAAAAAGAGACTGACTCGTATGCACTTAGAAAATTCATGCAAGCAACTTGTGAGCAAATTGTAAACAATATTTAGTGCTCTTGCATGCACGCACACACATACACACACACACACAGAGAGAGAGAGCAGTGCTGTTGAAATTAGTGATGGACAATTTCACCCCAACCCACCCTATTAGAGGCACTCACTGGAGCCATTCTGAACCAAGACCAAATTTCCCAGTGCAGTCTGGGCCCAGTTCAGACCACAATCCTTCTTTCATCTAATTTCCCACTGGAAAACTCTAGCCCCAGACAGCATCCAGGCAGCAATCGTGTTTCCGGAAAACTCATAAAAATCGGATTGGCCACCCCTGGCCCCGATGTCCTGCCTCTTCAAAGGTGAGCTTTGCCAGAGCCAGAATGCAAACAAACTATTTCCCCGCGCTTGCTCTCAGACAGGGCACCATCACAGAGCTGGACGTACAAGAACAGGAGGACGGGAGGCATTGCCCGCTCGCCAAATCCCCAGGCCAGTCTGAGGCAGTGTGCAAATTTATTTACTTTCTCACATATCCACTTACTTAATTTATACACTGATCTGTACATTTAAGGAGCAGGGTGAAATACTTTTCCATGGGAAGGTTCAGGCTGCATTTTTGGAATGCTGGTAAGGGACTGAGTGCTCTCCGATGACGGTGGTGGTGGTGGCGGCGGTGGTGGTGAAGGTGGAGGTGGTGGTGAACATGTAGGGGAGATGGTGCAGCTCAATTCCCCTTTCCCATGGAAAGGCATTTTTTGGCAAAGCATGGTACAGTCCAGAAAGAGCTATGCCACTTCCTTTTTCTGAACATGTGGATTGCCTCTGAGATGATGGAAATATCTGAGCTAAGCAGTGCATTTTTTGTCATAGAACGCACCGAAACAGAGATCTGGCACCTTTTTTCAACAGATTTTCCAAGTTTTAAAAGTAACTTTTGAAAATTTGATGTTTGGTCCATGTGGATTTGAATCGCCCTGTTGAGCATAGCAGGTTGGCGGCAAAATCATTAAAACGGTGCACGCGGGCTGCTTGTGTGTCGAATCCGATGCATGCGTGCTTCGTCTGCGCTGGTTGTGATCGTGCTGCTCGGCTTGTGGCGCTGCTTGGCTTGTGGAGCTGCTTGGCTTGTGATCGGTTGTGTGGTCGCACACTGAGTGCTTACTACGGGCGGCGACCATTATGTTTCGTTACACAACTGACGTGTGTGGGTGTGTGTACAGTGATTGATTACGTGTGAAAGGTAAATACTTTCATGATTTCCAGCACCTTTTTTCTTACAAAAAAAAGCACTGGAGCTAAGTATTTGTAAAATGGCACCTCCTGGATTTACCCTAACCCCAGTTTGAGGTTACAAGTTGTCTAAGGATTCCAGCTTCCTTTGCAAGGGAAGAGGTGGCATAGGACGCATTGCAAGTAATTTGAAGGAACGGGGCCGCGAAGCCCGAGCATCGCCACTCAGGAAACGAAAAGGTAGCTGTGCCTCTCCATCCGTTAACTGAGGGTCAGGTCCAGGACCTCACAGTTTCGAGTGCATCGATTGGCTGATGCAATCACATGACCCCCCCCCACCACCCCCTGGACATGCCAGCATGGTTAAGCCCACAGATGTGACCAGGGCAGAAACAGGTCCATTTTAAATCCTAATCAGCCAATCCCAACCCGAGGTTTGTTTGCTTCCACTTATAATAAGCAGGGGGAGGGGGGGACGGGAATCATAATTAGTGATTCACAGAATGGTGCCGTGACATATATTTGTGATATTTAAATGTATGTCTAATTGGAGCAGTCGCTTGTACCTTATTCATTTGGCCTTTGTTTCCCATTTCCGCCATTGACCTGGAATGCAATTTTAATGGCCCTTGGGCCACAGGTCAAGCTGGCTTGCGCTCCGGAGAAATATGCTGGGGGAAATGTCCGGGTTGTTCACATAAGAATAATGGCCTAGTGCTGTGAGAACTGGGGCAAACAAAGAGCAGAATGTATCGGAGAGCAGAACACCTGCGAGGGCTCCTGGTTCGCCCCTTCAGCAGAGGAGGATGTGGCAGGAGATGCCAGGGATGCGGCAAAAGGATCCCTCTCATTTCAGGCCGGGCTCGGAGTGCGGCGGAAAGCTGCAGCCATTTCCCTCGTTTCTCATCCTTGGTTGCAAGCATCAGAAGACGCAGATGACGTTGTCTCAGCACTGGCTCTAATACTGCGCACCCCACACCAGAGCAACCTCGTTAGAACATGCTAGACCAAGGGAGAAACTCTTTCCCTTTTGTCTGGCGAGTGCCGACAGGAGCACAGGACCCTGCCCCAAGATGCTTCAAACCAGCCAGGGCTCGGCATCATTTCCCTTCCTCTTGTCTCCCCTCCCCACGCACCCCTGTAATTTGATCATATTGATGATGGCGAGTTTGTCATTGTGAGTTTGTTGTGCATTGCAATCCTGCACCTGCTGTGATAAAGACGCAGTCACCCGTACCCAAATATTGTCACAGCCAAGTTAAGCATCGGCGAAGGGAGATGGAGGAGGAGGAGGGAAAATAGTGCCATGAACGAGAAGCAGCCCATGGAGCGAAGGGGTGCCAGGCTGTGGTTGGGGCAGGACACGTGCCCTGAATGTCCCCATTTCAAGTCTGCGTCATCTCCAGGCAGGGCTGAGAAAAGCTCCCCTAGGGAACCCTGGAGTGGCCCAACTGGCCAGGGAGGACCAGTGATAAACCACCTGGCGGCTGAGCCTCCCTTTGCAGGCAAACCTCCAGGCCCTCTGGACTACAATCCCATCATCCCTAGCTATTGGATGTTGGGAGCCAGTTTCCCCTTTTCAAAGCAACAGTTCTTTGGCGAAAGCTCTTAATTCTCCCATGTACCTCCAGCAAAGCATCACTGGCAAAGAAAGAGTCCCGGAGCATGCACAGAGGGCTTTGTTGAACCCAGACTGCAAACACAGAAACAGAGCGAGTCAGAAGGGGCCTCCCGGGCCATCTAGTCTGACCCCCGGCTTCAGCCGGCTCCGCTCACGACATGCCCACCATGTGCACGTCCAGCCTGTCCTTGGCCAAACGACCTCCAAGACCCCTCCTTTGAGTACCCCCGGCAGTGCCCCTCTTGAGACAGACCGGCCTCTTGTTGGCTACCCTTCTCTTCCAAGACCTCATCATGGGTCATGGGTGACACCAGACTCGTCTGGCTCGGCTGTTGCAGACTGTGGCTATTCTCAGAGTCCGCCGGAAGACCTGGTGTGCTGGGTTTGTGGGATGGACTGGGATGCCAGCAGGGATCTCGGTCGAAGCACGATGAAGCCAAGGCAGGGTGCTGATGGGCAGGGAGGGTGTTGTTCTTCTCAGGAGCATGACTGTTCCTCACCCGATGGGGCGCGAAGGGCCCCGGCCTGGAGGAGCCTCCTTCCGTCCGGCATCTCTGCGAAACAGGCAGGGCTTTGCGAAGGAGTCACATTAGCTTGAGCCTACAACTGCTGCTCTCTCTGAAGTTGGCCTGGGCAGGTAGCAGAAGTATTAAGTGATAAAAGGAGGCGAGGATCAAAAGTGACAGGCAGCAGATGCAAGTGGAGTTAATTTGGTGTGATAACCTACCAAATTCTATTTTAATGGACTTAGCTCACTCGCTCACCATGCAGGGAGAATCTGCCAGGCGGAAGACAGTGAGGTGGGAGCTGGGGCGGGGGGGGGGGGGGAGACTTCCAGAAATAACACCATGCAGAAGTGCAGGCTGCCAGGGAGCAGCGGTGGCCCCCGCAGAACAACGCTCCTTCATTACAGCGCGCGGAGAAATGAGTCAACCATCCTGCATCGTATCTCACTTGTGATTGGAATGGTAGTCAGAGCAAAGGTGCTCGTTGCAAAGCTGGCATGGGCTGAACAAAGCCGGGGAAAGATGTGAAGAATAAATTATACATCACAGCTGCTAAAGATAACTCTGGAATAAGGTAGCATAAAGAAAAGGATTCATTTGTTCATCCTTTTTGCACTGAGAAAAAAATGGCTCATTCTTTCTTCATTTGAGAAGCATGTTCGTCCGGTTGCTGGTGCTACATTGCATCATGGTAACCTTGCTTACTGAATTTGCAGTCAAAATACTACAGATCCCATGGTGCAGTGAAACCTGATCTGTCAAACATGGACGTATGCATGCATCGCCTTTGCATTCTTCGAGGAGCTCAGGGCAAGACGCGTGGGGTTAGGCCATGTCATCCTCACAAAATCCCCGTGAAACGAATGACTAATTGGAATGCATACCACCGGGTAGCATAAATGTTGATTTGGGGCCAGAACTTCTGGAGAAATCTGTTCAGTGATTCTAGTTCAGTGGAACTCAGACCAGGCATCTCTCAGGGGAATAGAAGCAGTACTCAATTCTGTCGCCTCAGCCTACAGCCATGTGCGCAAGAGTTTGCCAGATTATTTAATTTAAAGCAATGACCCATGAAAAGCCAATATGTAGCTGACATTTGGCTCCAGATGCTTTTGGAGAAAGGGTCTTCATTAACAGAAGCCCCACTCTGAAAAGCTCAAAGCCGGCCCCAGACTATGCTGCATGCGGGGAAATTCAGCCCTGGATATGAAGACAATTTGGTTTCCGAATCTGCCTCCGTGGATCCACTGCAGGTTTTGAAATGCGGGATTCATTTTCTGTCTTTGCTCTTTTGGTGGCCACACTCTAATTCACATCACTAGGCCTGACAGGAAGGTGTCTCTTCCCTTCCCACTGCCCCAGCAGATCCATATGGTGGGGTAGGCAGGCTGCCCTCGTTCAGGGCTGGAAGAAACAGTGAGAACTGCACCAAAGGACTTCCTGAGCTGGTAATTTGAGAAATCTCTTCCCAAGTTGCTCCAATTACATGTAGACTAAGGAACCCTCAGAGAAGCCCATCGTGGGCCCCTTCCTCGCATGAGAATGTTGCCCAGGCACCAGAACACAGTTTCCTTACCCAGGCCAATGACGTTCTGTGCAGACCAGCTCAAAATCGACCAGATGACCACACTAAAGTACTGGGCCAATAAATGGGCCAGTTCAAGAAGGAAACCGGGCGTGAAATATTTGCTGTGGACAGAAAATGGCTATTTGGTTGGGGTAATTTCTCCCTCACGAAAAGACTGACTTTCTCCAAGTGTTTTGCACACCACTGGGGCACTCCCATCTTCCCTCCTCCTCCTCCTCCTCCTCCTCCCTGGATTAGTCCCATGCATGAGTACAACAGCACTTTGCTGCCCATTCAGGTATGGGACAGCAATGAAACTGAGGAAGCAGCAACTCAGTCATTTTTCATGCTTAGACAGAAAAATAGCCAGCCGCTCCAAACATGTCCCGGCCACCATTCCCAGCCTTTGTTCTTGTCTAATCCGGAGTAGAATCGAGACCAAGCTGCTGTCGCTGCCAACGAAAGTGTGGTAAGCAGGATGCTGCGTGCCGGAGAAGTGTGGATAGCTCAAGCGCGATTTTTCCACAGATGCCAACTTGCTGTGGGGTGGGGGAGAGAGAGAGAGAGATGCATTTTATTAGGTTCTTAGTGGAGCTTGGGCATGATGCCTCTCTGAATATGGATGAAGCCTACAAGAAGGATGATCTGCCAGGAGGAGCTGTTACCAGGGAGGTAAGTGATGCAAGGAGGTCAGGGGTTACCTGTCTCGCTGGCTAATGAAAGGATTCCAGGAGACGGAGCTTTTCTCTCTGATTAATGCAAGGGCTGCCATGCCTGCCCTTCCCGCCATCTTACTCAGCCTCCCTTTGGAAAATATGCCGGGGCTTCTCTCCACCGTGCTCCCCAGGCAAAAGTCGGTGGGGGAGGCGAAGGCCCAAGAAAAAGTATCTTCTTTCCAGGGAGTAATGCGCCATCATTTTCTGTGCTTCTTTAACCATCCCTGATGCTCTTCGGATCACTACTGTGGAAATAGTGAGCATTTGTGTGTGCAAGGAGAAGAGAGAGAAAACGGCAACATCACATATGGCTGAATGCGCCGCATAAGTTTTGAAAATGCCCTCCTCTTCTGAAAGGTCCCCATCCAAATTTTGAGAATTACTGGATAGAATGGCCTTTGATAGAATTCTTTTGGTAAGACCTCTGTCCTTTCGTGCAGGTTAGGAACGATTTTATGCAGCTCCCTTTTTCCTTTCGAAGGGAAATTGGGAAAGAGATAAAGTACCAAGCCTGTTGTTTCCTTGTTGCTGCTGCTGCTGCTGTTGTTGTTGTTTTGTTTTGTTTTTTGGTAGGGGAGATGACAGAGAGGAAGGAATCAGGATGACTAGTTCTGGTTGTGCTGGAGAGACCATACTCTGATGGCATCCCAACTATATTGAGTTAAAATCGTGTTTTTCTCTGGATGAGTAACAGAAAAGAGGGGGCAACTTTTCCACTTTGGAGGTATCAGTCAAAAACACTGTTAGCCCATCAATCGATACCTGCACAACCAAGAATGACATGCGTCTCCTGGATCCCGTGGTCCCGTGACAGGCTGAGCATCTGGATAGTTAAGGTGCATATAGCCGTGTGAAGAACCATACACACCAAGGTATTACACAAAAATACCGCATCTCCCTTCCAGGGCTGAAGGATGCAGCTCGCCGCAAGTTCTTTCTTCTAGCACAGTTTGACAGAAAGGTGTTGCGCACCTCCATCCTGCCCCTGGGTCTAATTTATTCTCCAGATACGGTGGTGTTTTATCAGGCCCAAGCCAGCAACAATGCTGCAGCTGAATTTATTAACAAGAATTTTGCTCCTTTTCGAGGGAGGGTGTACTTAGCACCAGATAAAGGGATGAGCTAGGAAGGGTTAGAGGGTTTTGACTGTTAAATTGATTTCATCTTTTATAGATAATTTCTCCCTCTCCCCCACATTACGGATATATTCACATGCTCTGTTGTTCTTATGGGATTTACCCCTAGGTTATGCTTCCTGATCCCTTGGAGCAAATTTTCATCCATGTTCCTGTTGTACTATAAAGAGCTTTGAGTGCTTTCAAGTGGGAGATTTTAAGGTTGCTTTATTTGAAAAAAAGCAAAAACCCTTCTGCTTTGGAATTGCTCCACTTTCTTTGCTTACGGTGGGAAACAACAACATCCAGGGTGACTGATTTTCCCCACCACACTTCTGTAATCGGCCTTATTAAGAACAGCTTTGCCTGGGCTGAATTCCTGTTTAAAACATGCCTGTTGTTCTTCAAGGGAACGGGGAAAAGTAGCAAGGGCATCAGTATAATTTTTGGAAGGGAATTCCTCTACGGGGCCTGTCGCATGCAACACCAGCAGACGCACTCCAGTGCTCAGCTGTCTCTACGCTCCCTCGATTCGGATGCCCAGCTGTGTTTTGGGGTTCTGCTCCCAAGAATCTCCATATGGACAAGCTATTTCTACAGTCAGTAGCAGAGGGGGGATTTGAACATCTGTGAGAGGAAGACTGAAGGAGACAGGGGCCCATGCGAAAGATGGCAAAGCAAAGCTAGGAAACACCGTAGAGGCGACGGGAATGGAGGAGAGATGCTTCCAACGGGCAGGAGCCAGGTTTCCTCCCTTCACCCATTCAAAGTCACTGACCTTTCTTTGCAAAAATTCTTTATTCACTGAAGTGTTTTCCAGAAGCACAAGCACCCAGGATGAATCTCTGAGCATGCTCAGGAGTGGTTCCCTGAACCCAACCTAGTATTTATTTCTAGAAACTCTCCTTATGAGCATGTTTGGACCCCATCCTTTTGGAGGGGCCTTTTGGAATTGAGTTTGCCTCATCTCTGCATGCTGACCATCTGCTGACATCACATCATGGGGTCAAGAGTCGTACCTGCCTCATCTGTCTTTGATAAATTCCCCTGTTCCAAGGGCCTTCCCAATAACGGAGCATCTTGGTTATTCTCGGAGGCTGCCGGAACACCTGGGGATTCAGGCCGTGAGACTAGCATCACCCCAAGATGCTGAACAAGATGATCCAGCATCTTGTTGCCCTGAGATATTCTTCCGCAAAAGGCCAACCAGAAGTAGAAATCCCTGCAATTCTGGGCACAAGCTGGGGTTTGGGTGAGTTGGCCTCCTCCTACCCAGGCAGGAGGTCTTGCAAATATTGGGCAAGCACCCAGGGACACCTGCACGTGGCACCCAACCCGCCCAAATACAACTTGGGGCAGGGATGGAATCTCCAGAAGGGGAGACCCACCATCCAGGATACGCCGGCTCCAAGCCTCATGGGTCTGTTGGGTTCCTGCTCCAAATCATCACACGCAGCTTGACTTTGCATCGTGCGGGTGCTCAGGATGCCGTTGACTTCAGTCAGCCGATAAAGAGTTTGTTCTTCCTCAGCCAAAATACCCCGAGAGCAAACATGTTTATCCTGGTGAGCCGATGCCAGCCCTCTGCTGGGAACCCTTTGATCTCCAACTTCAACCGGCGCCCACGCAGAATGCACTGGGGGCAGGATGAGGGAGGCGCAGAAGAGTCAGGCAGGAAGAACCGAGCAAGTTGGAACTCCTGGATTTACAAGGTCAAAACATTAGGCTAGTATTTCTCCACATGTTTTATTAGAGCCTCACATTGCCCCCCCCCCCCGATACACACAGACTTCTTTAGCTTTCTTTCAGTGAGGCACGAGCAGCCATTGAGTAGTTCAATTACGCAGCTCTGGCACTTTCAAATGAAGCCGTTTCTGAAGAAACATATATCCTTCCCCAAGACTCTCTTGAGCTGGTGAAGGGGGGGGGGTGGATTTGCATCTCTAAAAAGGACAGTCAGAAGGAGAGAATCACACTGAGCGAGTCTATCTGCACCGTCTTCATTTCCCCTTCTTTAATTTCTTCCTTTCTTCTTGGGATATTGTTTTTTGCCTTCTCTGACCCTCGCTGTCATCAGAATGTGTCTGTGGATGAAAAAGCAAAGGGTCTGTTTCTCTTTATGACTTCCCCCTCCCGTCAGACCCCAAAAAACCACAGCCTCGCCCCTCCTTTCCCCCTCTGTTAGCAGCCAAGCCTCAGATGATAACCCCAACAACAAACTTAGTTAAAGTCTCCAAAGCTGGGAGAGCCGGGCATATATTTTAATTTAAAAATCTCCTTTGATTGATTTTTGCATGCAAGGAAAGAGAAGAAAGCGATAGCCCACCCCTCATTCAATGAGCAACATGTGCGTTCGTAGTGGCAAATAAGCCCTTTGATCGTCTTTTCGGAGTGTATGAAAATATAATAATTTACTGTGTTATACCATGCACTTGTAAGTACAAATAACAGAAGCACCTTCAGAAGGGAGGGAGGTGCAGATTCAGATATCTGTTTTACAAACGCAGCAAGGAGTGGGAAAGAGGGCAAGGGGGAATGTTAAGACTGCAGCTTAGGTGCAGGTGAAGGTGGAGGTGAAACTATACCAAACAGAGCTGTGGGATTCATGCATCGGGGTGGAGGTGTGAGGTGCAACCTGGGCGTTACTGTGAGGGGATATGTGCCACATGCACCACGGTGGAGCGATTCTGTTTTGGGCTGAGAGACACCAGCACCTGTCCTTCACCACCTGCCCAGCTCTTGTAAGTTCCAGGCCGCGGCTTCCTTCACTGAGCTGATCCGTCCCTTGCCTCTTCTGCTTCTGTCCCTGCCATGATCGTCTTCTCTGGGGAGTCCCACCTTCCCATGTTGTGCCCGAGTCAGATAGTCTCCATTTTGCCACGTTTGCTCCTAGGGGAAGCTTTGGTCACACCGTCAAAAGTCACGCCGAAGCTGAGTTTGATTACCCAGTGATACTCCAGGAGTAAGACACAGTAATACTCATCGTCCTACTAGGAATATTTTGTTATGGATATTTGGTTTAGCAACCATGCCTACCAGCAGATTCTCTAACCCTCACGGTTTGCCGGTTTCAGCTTCCCCAGGGTGATGCTTCCAGAGCTGTGGGACAGCACTTCCTATGATCCCCAGCCAGCTTAGCAGGGGTTGATGGAGGTGAAAGTCCAGCACATGTAGGGGGCAGGACATCAAAGTCCAATGCCCCACTGGCACATGTTGGAAAGACTGGTCTAATCCTGAGGGAGAAGACCCAAGATAGTGGCCCCTGTGAATTCACGGTGGGGCCTCCATGCGTATGACAACAGGAAGAGGACGCAGGACGCAGGGGTGTCCCAGCCAGGCAAGGAGAGAAATCCCCACTGCTCTCTCTGAGCTCTAGTCTGGAGGTCTGTCGACCCGTCCTGCACCCCCAGCCCTTTCCCTCACCTTCCTCCTTCCTTTCTGCGTATTCCGCTCAACCTCCCCTCTCCTTCGCTTATGTACGAGGCTCGCCCCCAGGCCTGCTTTCTCCCAGGCTGCTGCCTTTCCATGTCCGAGAAAAGGCTCCCGATCTCCCCAGATGCCCTTATCTTCCAGCCAGGGCTGTTTTTCCCCCACTTCCGGTATTTATCCTCTCTCTGCCTCCACTCCGCTGCCGATGCCAGGAGCTCTCCTTCGCCCCTTTGCAATAGCTGCCCACCCCATCCTTTCTCAACCTGCTGGCTCCCTCCACCTGGTTCATCCTTTATTTATCATTTCTTTCTTTCTTTAAGACCTTTCTAACCCATCCTTTGCCCAAGCCTCAGAACAGCTTATCAAAAACCAATAACTAATATAAAACACAATTAAAACTTCCAATAAAGGAAATTTTACAAACAACAATAACGATTCAAAATAAAAGAGAAAGGAAGAAAAAGAAAATGTGACTGCCTAAAATAGTATTGATTTGTTAACATTATTAATTTAATTATTGAAATGATGAGTAAATAAAAACGGTAAATAAAAGTAAATTTCCAGTCTGTTCCCCACCAGACTTCACCTTTCTTTCAGGTTCTTGTCCTGGAGTTTCCTCACCCTGAGCTTTGCTATAGCTAGCAATCCCTCCCCAGTCTCCAGCCCCCGGGGGAGGGGATGCAATCTGAAATTTAACCCCAGCCATCCTCTCAGTGCCCCAGCCCAAAGCTCTCCTTCCTGGGCACTTGCATCCACTCTTGACCCCTTCCACATCCACGTGAAGTCCGGAGCTGCTGCCCCAGAATAAATGCTGCATCCGCACACATCGTGCCTCGGGCGGCTGAGACACTCCAAAGGGTCTCCTTGTTTTGCTTTTTGCAAATTGTCCCGAAAATGCCTTCATCTCGGATTTGAAAAGGCAAATTGCCACGAGCCCATACCTGGTGGTTTGGCTGAGATTGAGCGAAGAGGAGGGCTGCTCAGAAACATGATTTGGCCAGAAGCATTGCTATAAAAAGGCATTTCTACCTGCAGTGTCAGAAACGACGGCATTTATGGGCTAAATTTATTTTCAGCTCTCCCATGCTAGATTTGATAGGTGAATGGATTGATGCTGTAAATTTTAGTCTGAGCCTAGTCTATAGTGACTGATGTCTACTTAATGGCATATATCAAATAAGTTTCTGATCAATGGTAGCCAATTTCGGAGAGATACTCACATCCTAAAACTTGACAGCCACAAGCAGAGAAATTACAGGCACTGGAGCTTTCAAAAGCAACTTTCAAAACAAGCCTGGATTGACCATTTAAGCAGGGAGGGGGGATTCTGAGACTCTTGCAGAGCTGATACTTTCTGTGCCTAATTCCTTCTTTGCTCTGGTAATCCCCTACCAGAGGAAAAGAAGGGATTCAGAGGCAGAGATGTGGATCAAGGCTGGAATGGACATGCCTGCGCACTCTCGTTGTGTGTGAGAGATGCCTTATTATGCAAATGAATGGGATTCACCATAGTGGGTCGGAAGCGGATCGGAAATCATGAATCAACCGGCTGCCTCGATGAGACAGAAAGCAACTCTTCTCTTTGGGAGCTGTATGTGGACTGCAGGGCCCAGCCACCCTTGAAGGCGAAGTGGTGCAAAAGGTGTGCTTGCCTCAGTTTCACACCCCAGCCTTTTAAAAAGATCACAAATGATATCCAATGAGCACGATGTGCCCAAAATATAGAGTGTGGTGGCTTTTACGGGTATTACTTATAAGCTATGAAAAGGCCCCTATGATCACTAAAAAAATTCTGACTTTCATCAATAAATCTCAAGGCTAATTTGAGTGCTTTCAGTAATTGTCCAAATGCCATTTACATAATTGCCCAGTAAAGAGTCATATTTAGCCTGCTCACTCTAAATCAGCTTTGATCTCAATGATTTCGGCATGAAGCCCACTCTGGCTGGCCATTTTTATTTATTAATTTATCGTACTTATAGCCTGCTGTTTTTCTTCCAAGGAACCCGAGGCAGCTTCTGTAGTTCTTCTCCTCTTTTTCCTCTTCCTCTTCTTCCCTGTCAACCTCACAACAACCCTGTGCGGTGGGTTAGGCTGAGGGCAGCAACTATCCTAAAGCTCCCAGGGAGCTTCATGACCAATGCAGGACTCAAGCCTGGATCTCTCACACTCCACTTCAGTGCTCTAACCACTAGGCCATAGGGCTATGGCCTGTCATGATGCCATCAGATTCACAACATGATTCCAATTGTTCAGGATGGCTCTAGGAAAGGGAAGGAACCCCTAATCAGAAAAGGGAATTAAGAGAGAGCAGTTAGCATGATGTAAGTGGGAAGGGGAGTGAATATTAGTTCATACACCCCAAGGAAACACCATATCAGACACACACATATATACACAGATATACTTGGAATGCCCAGCAAGCTGGGTGAAAAATTCTGCCCTTTTCTATTAGTTAACTATCATTTTATTTATTATATTTATATCCCATCTTTTCTCCTTTCAAGGCAGCCCCCATAATTCTCCTCCTCCTCCTCTCCACCTTATCCTCACAACACCAACCCTGTGAGGTAGGCTGGATCGAGAGCCGGTGACCTGGTAAAGTCGCCCGCGAGCACCCGGCTGAGCAGGGACTGGAGCCCACGTCTCCCGAGTCTCATGCCCATGCTCTTAGCCACCCCACCACGCCGGCTTCCCTTCCAAGAGCATGATGTGAGAGGCACAGAGGCTTGCCGCCCAACCCTCTCAGGTGAAAAGGAATCTCAGTGCACCCAGGTAGAAACAGAGCGAGTCAGAAGGGTCTCCCGGGCCATCTAGTCTGACCCCGGCTCCAGCATGTTCCTGTCCAGCCTAACCTCGAACACCCGCACCAACGGGGCATCAACCACATCCCGTGGGAGCCCATCCCACACCCTCGGGGCCCTAACTGTCAGGAAGGACTTCCTGACATCTAAACTGAACCTTGGTAGATTGACCTGACCCAGAAAATAATAATAATAATAATAATTATTATTATTATTATTATTATTATTATTATTATTATAACATTTCTATGCCGCCCCTTGCTGAAGCCTCGGGGCGGCTTACAACAGGAGTCGAGAGCGCCACAGGAGGCTGGTCCTCCGCTGCTCCGAGCCTGGATGCGCTTCTCGCGGGCGATGTGGCTCCAATGCCACTGGTTTGCCACAGGGGCTCACAGACGGAAATCCACCCCCTTGCCTGCCATGTGATTACCTCCCATTAGCAGCGAATCCACGCGTGATCGATGCAACAAGCGTGCCTGTGTGTACCCTATTAATACATATGTATGTGGACTTTTACATATCAGTTCTGTGGGACTCAGAACTTCAAAAGGAACCTGGATAATCACAGCAGAAGATATGAAAGATCAAACAGAATATCTTTTAAACAGATCTGAGAAGATTAATTTTCATCCAATGCTACTGCAGGAGCTTTTTTCCTCTCCCCCCTCCCTGCATTTTTCCACTTCCTTTAGTTGCTTTGATCTGTTTTGATGTCTTTCTCAGCTCATCTTTCAAATAGAAATCTGTTTAAAATCTTTTTTTTACTTTCTTCCCCGCCCCTCCCCCCTCAAGTCTTGCTCACTTCAGAGGGAAAGAAATGAGCTTTCGTCTTAGACCCTTCCCACCCTCAATTTGGCAGAGATGACTCTTCGGTGTAAAGAAGCCAGGCAGAAAGGAAACGGAAAAAGTGGGAGATTCTAGTCCAGGGCTAGCACGATGAAGTTCTTCTCCATCCAAGCAACTTACAGAATTCACAGAGTGGTCGGGATTGGGAGGTAGTGTTATCTGTGACTTTCAGCCCTGCTT
Source organism: Varanus komodoensis (assembly GCF_004798865.1). Lineage (NCBI taxonomy): Eukaryota > Metazoa > Chordata > Lepidosauria > Squamata > Varanidae > Varanus > Varanus komodoensis. The sequence continues at coordinate 476,698 of NW_025335606.1, read as the reverse complement.
GGTATATAGAACCTCCACAGTCCAAGGCAGCGTACCTGAGAATGTCTGATAAGCAGCAGGAATGACCAAGAGTGTCTTGCCCTTTGTGCTGCTCCTGCAAGGTTCCAGAGGCATCTGGGGGAAGTGGTGCAGCTAGACAAGGAAACCGGGACTCAAATCTACCACCCACACACACAACCCGCTTAGGCTCGGGGTCCTCTGGAGCCCCAAAAGCAGCAATTGATGGAGTGCTGTCCAACAGGTCCAGCATCTGAGCAGTCATCGGCACAGGACTGCCCATGCTCTTCGCAGCATCCTTGCCTCTTGTTTTTTAAAACATGTTTAGGGAGGGAAAAGCTGGCCGGGCACGGACGTGGTTACAAAGCCTCACTGCCGTGCTTCCCTCTTAAATATATATTCTTTCTCTGTAACAAAGCAGGGCTTATTCCCCAAGGAATGTGCCTGGGCAAGAGGGCGAGCGCCACCCTTGGCTGCATAGCCAGAAGCGTGGCTTCTAGATCAAGGGAGGTGTTACTACCACTCTACACGACTCTCGTGCGCCCGCAACTGGAGTATTGTGCTCAGTTATGGGACGCTCATTACAGAAAGGATATAGCCAGGTTGGAGTCAGTGCAGCGCAGGGCCACAAGGTTGGTGGCCGGTTTGCAGGGGATGGGGTATGAGGCGAGACTGAGGGAACTGGGTCTCTTCCGCCTGGAGGAGAGGAGACTCAGAGGGGATCTCTTGGAGACATGCAGGTATGTGAGGGGGTGTCACACGGAGGTGGGCAGAGACCTGTTCTCCCCTGCAGAGGAAGGCAGGACGCACCCCAACAGAGCAAAGCTCAGGGAGTCAAGGTTCCATTTGGATGCCAGGAAGCATTTCCTGACGGTCAGGACCCCGAGGGTGTGGAATGGGCTTCCACGGGATGTGGTTGAGGCCCCATCGGTGTGGGTGTTCAAGGACAGGCTGGACGTCCACATGGTGGGCATGTCGTGAGCGGAGCCGGCTGGTGCCGGAGGTCAGACTAGATGGCCCGGGAGACCCCTTCTGACTCGCTCTGTTTCTATGTTTCTAAATAGATACATGCTCCATTTTATTCCTGAAGTCAAAATAGTGTTATGATCGAAGAATATTGCTCAGAGTATTTCTTTCCATCCATCCATCCATCCACCTATCCATCTTTCTAGCTATTTTCTATCAGGTTTGGCAAACAGCTTGTTTGCTTTCTTGGTCTTGGGTCCACTTTTCAGAAAGGCAGAATATTGTGAAGATAAAAAGGCAGGGAGGGGAGGAGGGAAATGTTAGCACCATCCTAAAGGGTTCAGCCTTTAAAATTGCCTGGCAGTTGGAACAAGCAGGGGAGACCAGAAGCGCTTGCTGACTTGCGCTAGGCTAAGGCCACGGGGTTGAATCTGTCTAGTTTCCTTGATCTCTTTAAGCTTAAGTGCCCGTTCCATTTTGCCTTTAAATTGCCTTTAATCAAGGCAATAGAGTGATAGGGAAGAGATTTAGGTTGTCAGTTCTGCTTTCTTTGATCTGGGTCCCATCATCTTCTGTCATCTGAGTTATCTACATCCAGTGCTCCTGCAATGGCACTGGGAAAGTTAGAATCTCACCCTCAGGATTCCTGGCATCCTAGTTGCCCTGTGTCCTCCTCTTCCTGCCCTCTTGCCTTCCCCTCACTGGCCCCACTCCCTTCGCCCCCTCCCAGCAGTCACCTTTCTGCTGTTGCGGTTCTTTCCATGCCGCCTTGAAGGGGTGAGGAGGGAGTTTAGAGCACAGATCCCCAGCTCTGTTGCCTGTGCTTTGTTTCTGGTCTTAAATCTTAGGAGTCCGAAGGATGCTGGGCGACCTGCAAAGCTTCTGAAAGCATTGCTTCCTTGGGAAGTGGAATGTCTGTGAGCAATTCCGTGCCAATGCAATTAGCGTGGCCAGTCCGTGGCAGAGGCCCCGCAGCCATAAGTCCAACAGACTGCAGCATGGCCACAGGCGTCGTTAGTGGAAGGTGTTTCACGGCACTGAAAAGCTCTTGCAGCACAGTCTGGATTCTCAGATCTCCGGTTCTAAGCTTGGGGAAGAGCCCGACTTTGCCGCCTCCCATATCCACCTTTTCTTTTGCCCGCAAGCCCCTTCCCTACCCTCACAGTTGGCTACTTCTGCTGGGTGTAGAGGGGCTCGGGGGCAAAGGGAAGGAGGCAGATGATGCCGAGAAATTATGCATCCAGGTGATGCTCAGACTCCTTCCCTCCCCCTCCAAAGCATCTTAGTTATTGTGGGGGGAAACAGTTATCCGGCTGCAACACTGGGCAGGATTGATGCAGAGGCAACCTTCTGCCCTGATCCCACTCTGCATAGGATGCCCATCATCCTCTGAGCTTAGGGGGCCATGGGCATCCCCATAGGATCACCCCTTTAGTGACTCAGGAAGAGTATTTCTGCCACTTCGATGCCTAGCAAAATCCCAAAGAACAGCAGGAGGCCTGGAAAAAAACGGCCTCCTCATCCCCCTGTCCTCACATTTGGTTTTTCAAAAACTCATTTTTTATCTGGCCACCTCCTCTGAAGCACAGAGTGGCTTTGCCTGCCAAGCGGCTGGGCTGATCTCAGGCTGAGACACGGGGTGCCGGATATTTAATCCTGGATTTCCCAAATCTAATCGAAATGGCACAAGGCTTGATTAATAATTTAACACTTTATTACTGATACGATACCTCGGACCATCACAGCATCTGAATAATTGATCTGCCAAAGGGGGCAGCTCATCCTTTGCTAAAGCAGAGGAGGTTTGACTGGAGGGTAACCAAGGAAAGCTGGATAAACGCATTAAAATAGATTTCAGCTTGGCTTTCAGAAATCCACTCTCTTGACCCAGAGTAAAAGAGGCAAGACAGACTGAAACAAACAGGAAAAGTCCGGTGCCAATGCGACAAAGAGAGCATAGAGGAATATCCTAGCACGAAGCATCACGGCGAGCGGAGCAGGGGATTCCAGAAGCCGCCCGGGGCGTGTCCTCGGAGCAGAAATTCCATAGAGGCACCCAGGAAATGCATTGTGCATTGAAGGGTGTGGTGTGTATTAGTGAAACACACGCACGGATCTGTGAAAATGGGTGAGTTTGATTGACTTCTGGCTTCCCCTTCCCATCACACAATCCTTTGATTGCAATGGGCGCCAAAGAGATCCTCTAGTCTAATGCCTGCTTGAAGCAGAACTGCGGGTGGTCCCCAGAGCGTCCCGGTGAGACGGCCATGAACCCTTTTATTTGAACCCCCAAGGAAGGAAAGAGCACCCCTCCGAGGCTGACAGCCTTCACCTCCTTAACTAGAAGTCAGCTCCACTGAAACCAGACTTACTTTTGAGTAAACATGTCTAGGATTACACAGCAAGTAGACTTTTCCAGGACTGAAACTCCCCTGCTATTAGGAATGGAAAAATTGCAATTCTGTGTCAGAACAAGGCCTACCTAGTCCAGGACTCACATGCAGCATATAAGTGTTCCCTTTATCTCCCCCGTTTGTCCGACCCCACCCCACCCCACCCCACCCAAAGCAGCTGCCATATCTTGACACATATGGGGGAAGAATCACTATTTCTCCTTCTCAGCAGACGTACGTATCCTCCATAAACTTGTCTAATCCTTAAAAAAACGAAATAGAGGTCAAAATCACATCTTGTAGCAAGGAGCTGCACAAGTGACTTATGTGGTGTGTGAACATAGCTGGTTTTCTGGTTGTTCTGGCCTGTTTTGCACAGTGTCTGCTGCTAGCAATGCTCATGCATGAAGCGCTCTCCTAGTTGAGCCAAACTGATTTTCCTGCAATCTTGAATCCCATGCAAGTGATCTTAGAACTTCAGGGAGAGCTATAAAGGGTCAGCTTTCTCTAGGAAAGGGGGGGACAGGTCCTTGTAGTGGGGCTAATCATGCACAGCAGCAAAATGAATTAGCTCCCTGCCCTGGTTAAGCTGGTTGTGGCAAACGTCTCCTTCAAATCTCCAAATCAGCCTGAGAAAATGAGTGAAATCCAACACAATTCTTGCTCAGAGTCGACACAGTGGGATGAATGGGACATTCTGGATATTACCCAAAGATTCTGGGCCATTTAACACAACCTCATGCGGGTTCATCACCTGGTAGCCGCACCATCAGATGGAGATTTGCTTGGTTCATGCCTATAAAACCGCAGACCTAACTTTTATCTCTCCACATGGGGTGCTTCTGAGTCGCATCTGCTCGCACGTTCAGCTGCCGCCCCTCAATGGCATGTCGAAGCATTATGTGCTCCTCGCATGTGGACTGCAGCAGCTGAAGTCTTCGTTTGTGAAGGCAGCCTCAGGGACAGAGGCCACCTTTCATCTGAGTGGGGTCACATGCGGCACCAAGCGTCACCAAGCCAAGCCCAGGTGCAAGATAATCCAGGATCAAGACCTGCTTGCGGTGTGCAAGCGTCTGTGAGCCAGCCTGACAGGTGCAGCTCGGGATGTGTGAGCCATCCATCGAGGGATGGGGACCAGACGGAGGCCTGGAATCTGCCCTACTTCCTTGGGAGTATGACTTGGCGACCACGCCGAGTGTTCGTACAGCGTTCGTCAGGAACCAAGCCCCACACAGAAGATGCAAGAAGCATCTTTCTTCCATGTACATGGTTTGCAGCCTCTGTTTGTGCTGCACTCAATGAGGAAGAAGGTTGTTGGTTGTGCAACCATTGCTCTGTCAGCATTCGTGGACTTCCTCTAGGCTTGGTTTGCTTTCCAAGACCAGGCTGAGAATGGCAGGAAGTCCCTGAACTGAAGAGGGATTCCGTGGAGCTTCATCACAACATTGGTTGTGGCCCTGCATCCTTGGCATCCTTGTCTCTTCCGGAAGCCTAATAAGACAACTGGAGTTGAGGAATCCGTTTTGCTGGTAACATGGTCAGTTGAAGTTGACCATGTTGACCACATGCCAAGAAAGCACCATAGTTCAGGAGAAGAGCATGTGATTGTAGTGACTGTACCCGACCCCCACTCTGGGTGGGCACCCCAGAGTCATCATGGCCCACATTCTAAAGAAGACCTTGAAGACTCAGCAGTGGGGGGTTGTGGAAACTTAGGGAGAGGCAGAGGACTTTGAAGCACCCTCAGGGTCACTGCCCACAGGTTCTCAGGCTGACTAGGAGAGCAGAGATGTTTTGGAAGAGGCAGGAGGGGTCCAAGAAAGGGAGTAGGGAGAGCCATTGCCTTGACAAGTGCCTGAGCCCATGTCAAGGCACTGGGAGAGACGAGCTCCCCAGATAGAGGGTTCATGGAGGGCTCATCAGCTGGCCCTTCACCAGCAGTACCCACCCTGAGAGTGGAGTTCAGAGAATGGTTGGGAGAAGAAGGGAAGGGCTGGGGGAAGAAGTTCCCAGTTTGGGTTCAACACTCTTGGCATGAGCAGAGGCTTACCTTCCAACCCACTGGATTACTTGGACTTGAAGCTGCAAAGTGTCCCTACGGAGCTGCACTGCAAAAAGACGGCCTGGTGTTTCGGAGCCTGAGGGCAAGGAGGGAGAGGCCAAGCCCATGGCATGGGCTGACAAGCACGGCCCCCATGTCTGATCCCCAGCGTCCCCAGGTAGGGCTGGAGAAACCCAACTCTTGCCCGAAACCTGGAGAGCTGCTGCCGACCCACGCCAGCCAGACTGGGCTAGACGGACCACTGGCCTGACTCCATGGAAGGTCACTTCCTCCACTCCAGCATTCACTTCCAACCATCGGTGAATAGCTGTAGCTTTCGGATCACGTGAAGCACCTCGAAGGGACGTGAAGGAGAGCGGGACCACCTCCTCCTAGAAGGGCTTCGCTGCTTCACACAAGCATCCATGAAGGCCAGCCGGGGTCCCACCAGCCCCAGCTCTGTGCTTTGCGGGACCAGAGAGGGACACTTCCCTGCAGCTCCCACGGCGGCCTTCCACTTTTAGACGAAGAGCTCCGGATAAGCTGCCCGGGATGGAATCTTCTCTCTCGCTGCTTCTGTGCTGCACATGCTGACTTATCCTTTGATCATTCCCATTCTTATTTTATTGAATTTAACTTTGGAAGCAGCTGCAAATGCTTGACCAAAAAGGCAGGGGATGTGCGTGAAGTTGCCACTGCCAATCCAAATGGCACCGTCCTCCCTTCCTCCCTTCAGTGGATGCTTACGGCAGAAGAGGACTCTGACATCCCAGCCACAACAGAACACGCGGCACGGAAGAGGTTAAGCTAATAGGGCCCTGGATATATTGGTAGAGCGGTTTTGTCCCCCCCTTTTGGTCTCTTTCTGGCAGTTAAATAGAAAGCGAGCCCGGCTGCCTTATTACTATCATTGTGCTGAGATATTGCATTAAAGGAGTTTAGGGTTTCAAATTGAATGTCAAATATAATATTGCTGGGGAAGTTTGAAGCGTGTGCCAGAGAGCAGCTCGGCTCCAGCGGTCGCCGAGGCTGTTCTCATATCTGGCCGGGAGCATGCCGAACAAGCAGTCCACTGTCCAGCCCCGCAGCAACGTATCTCTGCTCGCCCGCAGAAACACGGGGGCAAGAGGGGAAGGTGGGACCGAGGGACGCAGGGCCCGGGGATGCTCGAGGATGAGACGGGGACATTCATCCTGAGGGACCTGGTTGGGCCCCTGCTGGGCTGCGCCGGCATCGGCTGCGAACCCGTGCCTGGCCATTTGGAACAGCGGGGGTAGGCAGCAGGAAGCTGGGCAGTCTGGTAGCTGGCGCGAAGGCCGTTCATTCCTCTGGCCCCGCAGGATTTGCTGGGTCTGAGAACAGCCGCGCTGGATGGATCAGGCTAAAGAGGAAAGCCGTGCGCTCTTCTGTCTTCTGCGAATGGCTCCATAAGGGGCTGCCCCACTGATCCAATGGCCAGAGCAGCTCCCCTCAAAGGAAAGGTTGCGATTCAGAAAAGGGTGGGTGGTGGGGAGACACGGCACGGATGTGCAAAAGTATGGGGTGGAGAAAGAGGGGGAGGAGAGAGGCTTCTCTCTTGTTCATATCGGTAGAGCTTGCATATCTGCTGAGGTGGACTTCTCCTGCAGGATTTCCATGTTGGACATTCAGGAAGGGGGAAGGGGACCCCTTCTTCACACAGTGCAGGGTTCAACAATGAATTCACTGCCACAGTGCACAGTTCTGGCCTCCACACCTGACAAAAGGCATTGCTAAGTTGGGGAAAGCGCAGGGAAGGGCAGCTCGGAGGACGAAGGGGCTGGAGCAGCTCTCCTAAAGGAGCAGCTACAGCCACTGGCAGTGGAACTGGTTAGCTTAGAAGGAAGGTGACCAAGCTTCTTAGAAGGTGTACAGAAGTGGGAATGGTGTGGAAAAAATGGAAAGGGAGGTTTTTTCCCCCTTTCCCATAATACTTGAACCCAAAGTTGTCATTGCCTGGAGCTGAATGGTGGGAGATTCAGGGCAAGGAAAAGGAAGGTCTTCTTCACACGTTGCCTAGTTAAGCCTGGAGTTCAGTGCCATGGGAAGCAGTGAAGGCCACCATTCAGTCGGCTCTCAACGTGATCAGCCATAATTGTGGTGGAAAAGGCTTTCAATAGCCACTAGTCCCAATGGCAAGGGGGGCACCCAGAACGCCATTGCTCTCTGGTCCAGCCCAGTGAGGCCTATGGCTTTGGAGTCAGGATCTGATGCACATGTACAGCAGGATGAATGGAAACAGAGCCTAGCCATGGGGAACATGGGCCATTCTACCTGGCTTCCCAGCGGATCACAGGCTGAATGACTGCTGCAAGAGCAGGCCTTAAGGAGACCTCTGGTTACAGCCCTGGAGTGGGAGACCCACGCAGGGAGGGGTCTCCAGAGTGGGGTGGGGGCTCACGGGAGTTTCCCATGGCTTGGCAGCCACTGCAAGGTTCTGCACAGCAATACCCATGCAGGTGTTCTGCTCACATGGAGAAACAGAGTCCCCTCAGCAAAGAGCACCACCAGAGTTGCTCTAGAAACGCGTCCCATCTACATAAGGGTGCTCCACTGGCCCCAGAGCTTTTGCTGAGGACCTTTGATTGATCGATCGATCGGTTAAATTTATATCCCACTTTGTTGCTTTTTTTAAAGCACTCGAAGCAGCCTGCATCATTCTTCTGCTGCTCTCAGTCTTATCCATCGCAACCCCATGAGGCTGTGGAGCTGAGAGCCTCTGACAGGCCCAAAGTCACCCAGTTGGCTCCATGGCTGGGCGAGGATTAGAACCACGTCAGCTGGTCCCAGTTCCGCCCAGTCTCAACCACTGCTCCACACTGGCTCCCAACCGTGACTTCCTAGCTCAGGAAGCGCCCTTGCCCAAACTGATCCTGACACCTTTTCTGCCTCGAATCCTTTGTTTTGAGGGCTATGACTTGGGACTTCTATCACCGGACTTGAAACATGGCTCCTCCCGCCTGTGAGGACCTTTGGCTTGGAACCTTCTCCTGATCTTTATTGCTCTTGATTAAGGATTAACTGCTTACTGGAGCTATAACTTCTTTTTTTTAAATGTGCCCATAAGGTCCGGCTCTATATCTGGCTGGAAGCCGCGATCACTGGGGGAGGCTCAGCAGGGGGGCTGCCAGGACCCAAGCCTGCCAGCTTCAGGGGGATCCAAGCAGGGGATTGTTATCCCCGTCATAGCGGGCTCTTCCAACAGGAAGGCATGGGTCCCTAGATGAATGGGATGCTGTGTCCAATGGAGCGCTGCTCCAATCCAGCAGGGCCCTTCCCGGGATCTTGGACCAGGAGCCCCTCTCACATTTGGCCACCAGAGTGCATGGCTTTCGAAGGGGAGCCCCACCTGGGGACAAGAAGTGTCCTGGACTGGTAGTCCTCCCGTCCATGTTGGCGTTTTACCACCCTTTTGAAAGGCTGCCAAGGTGGGTTATGCTTCCCACTGCCTATTTCCCGGGAGTGGAGCATTTCCTCAACCTTCTCAAGTGTTTCTCTGAAATGCAGATGACTAGCAACTTGGTTTTCCCCCCATTGAAATCGAGCGAGGTCTTCCCTGAATACTCTCTAATCTGACTTTTGCATTGAATTTTTGTGTATTTTATTTATTTATTTATTAAAACATTTTTATGCCGCCCCATTCGCCGAAGCCTCCCTTCGCTGTATCCCTGGAGGAGATTGATTTAGTGAGCAGGAGTTTGTTCTTTGTGTGAATGAAACAGTGCCATTCTGAACCGGGGCCCGTGTCCTATGAGAAGGAAGGAAGGAAGGAAGGAAGGAAGGAAGGAAGGAAGGACGGAAGGAAGGACGGAAGGAAGGAAGGAAGGAAGGAAGGAAGGAAGGAAGGAAGGAAGGAAGGAAGGACGGACGGAAGAGGGACTGAGTGGAATAGAGAGAGCGTGCAAAGTGTGAGTGTGTGTGAACGAAAGATCTCCTCCCCTTCTTGATAGATCTGGCCTTCGTGTCTCTTCTCGGTGCAAGAAGAGTTACTGCTGGAGTAGAAATTTTAGGTCCAAAGGCAGGCTTCCCCATTGCCCTTGGCATCTCCCCTTCTTCATCCTCCACTTTTTAGCATGATCTCAAGGTTAATTGCCTGCATTTCCATTTCTCCATGCGGTGACTTGCTGCCGGACATAATGGTGCCCCCTTGGATCCACCTGCTGGGCTCCCCAGCCCCCCTACCCTTCATTGCCCTGCCCTCCACCTTACCAATCGGAGAGGGCACCGGGCGCCACTGGTCATGTGACTCGACCCTTCCGGCATCCGGCCCCTTTTGGCAGCTTGCTGCATTTTTCTCTCCTCCGTGCTGCAAAAGCGGGGGGGGGGGGGCGGGGAGGATATTAAGCATCTGGGCAGGATGCTGCGCAAACAGCACAAAGATTTGGCTGCACAAGAGTACCACAAAGGTCGAGCGAGGGTAAGGCTCGTTCCAGCAAAAGAGCGAGGCCCGTGCTTTGGAAGGAGGGCAGGGGAAATCATCTGGGGCAAAGGAAAAGCAGGGGAAGCAAAAGCCAGCTGCACAAACCACGGTGAGGATCATCTCAGTGTGTGAGGAAAATGAGCCACACCAGGCCTCCCCATCCGGCCCCCATGGCCTCAGCTGAAGCCCCTTCCCATAATTTCATCTCTCGGAGAGGCAGGAGAGAAACTGTCAGGGTTCCTCTGCCTCAGAGCAGCCCCTCCTAAAGGAGCGCATGTCCTCAGCACAGAGGACCGGCTCAGCAACGGCCCAAAGCCATGAAAGGAAAGCACTCGCAAAGTGCTCGGGCCGGAGGGGATGCCAGCAAAGCGCTCATGCAAGTCCACCTCTGTCACGAACTCGCTAGGGCGGCAAGCGCGCATGCATTTTCCAGGCAGCGAGCACCATTCAACTCCGTGGACTTGCTTCCAAGTAGACCGACCTTGGCCTGTGCTACAAGCGCCTTTCGGTAACCCATTCCAGTGGCACCCTTGGGGTCTACCTTCCACCCACCAGCTGCAGTATTGGCACAATAACCCTGAGGCATTTAAGGGGGTCCAGAAAAGCTTAAGAAATAACCTTTATTGTAAGCTGTCCCAAGGCACTTGCAGAGGATGGGATAGAAAAGCTTTTAATAATAAATAAATAAATAGCCACATGGATAAAGAGTTCTGTGTCACGAAAATGCTGAGTCTTGGTATTATATCAGAAACTATTTTTTTAGTAAAGTGAATGTCTTAAATCAATCCAGAACTCTGGATTGGTGCAAGAGGCCACCAAAATGAGACCACAACTCCAGCCATGCTGTTTCGGTGGATTCTTTATTTCCACCTTCTATAGTAGGAAACTTTAAAAAAAAGAAAAAAGTGAAAACTCCACACCCTCCAGGGTTAAGTTTGCATTTTACCGTCCTGCTGTTACAATAACACGGCAGGGGCCATGCGCTCATCAGACGAGAACTCTCTATTTAGTGACAAACTAACGGAGCTTTCAGAACGTCCATCAATCACGGAGATAATTTTCCATCTCATCAATTATGCAAATTAAACCCCACCAAAAGAAAAAAAAAAACGTGCTCAAATCACACCAAGGGTCTGACATAAACTCATGAAAGCGAGAAACTCGGAGCGGGGGCTGGAACTCCCTCTTCTGAGCACTCACTTCTGAGCTTTGCAACTGCGGGATGGGATCCCCACGAGGCTAACCAGTGGGAAGGGGGAAGCAGACAGTCCCAAACTGGGGGGCCCTGGGCAGCCCGGAAAATCTGCTTCTAAGCCGAGGAGGAGTGTCCTTCCCTCTTCAGCCCTAAGTAACGGGAGCTGTTCCAAATGCGGCCTCACGTGTGACCCGGCTGGCTGGAGCGTGCGTGGATTGTAGGCCGTTTACCTGTCTAAAGATGCATCAGATTGATTGCACCTTGGTGGCTTCACTCCGGTGTCCCTTCCTGGGGGACCTCATCCTAGCAGCATAAATGCGGATTTGATCTGGATTTCCCTGTTTTATTCAGCTGTTTTCTTCTATGCCCAGCCCTAAATCCAGATCTTAGGGCTGATTGGCCAGAAATGTACTCTTCAGGTAGTTCAGTCATCCAACAAATGCTCCCACGGCTTCAACGAAATCAAAGCAGGAATTTCTTCTCTTCGCAAATCTATGAGTCAGAGCAACTTGTGTCCAATTTTCCTCCTCCTCCTTCTCCACCACCACCATGCATATACTTTGCAAAATACTTTAAAGCAAATCAAAAGCATGATCCTTGTAAACAGGGGCATGACTTTTGCTTACTAGTACTTAGCAAAAGGGTCTCCAATTCCAACTCCTCTCCAAAAAACCAAGTGTCGTCTTCATTCTTAACGTCAGAGAGAGAGAGATGTTTAGTTTCCACTTCAATGGGAATCCGGTTTTGCACTTCTGGGTCACTATGTGGCCAAAAGAGCTATTCTTTGAAAGCCACACTTCTCCAAATCCCCACATTTAAAAATGTGTACAAAAATTTGTATATCAGGAGAAGTAGTGTTAAAAATTCAAATTTTTGAATAAAAATTTTTTATTCAAATGTCATTTTAATTGTTAATAGTATTTATTCATTTTATTCTTTGGCCAGGGTGACTTAATTTATATTGTTAATTTATATTATTCTACGGAAGTTTATTTATGGATGTGAGCCGCCCGGAGGCTTCGGCGAATGGGGCGGCACAGAAGTATCCTAAATAAATAAATAAATATGCCATACTTTGAAAAATGCTTGTAAAATGCATGTTTTGGGAAAGAGGCATAAAAAATATTTCTTATGAGATTTTTAAAATTATTTTTTCAAATTGTCAAAGTTCAGGGTAACCCAAATTTGAGATGGACCAAATTTAAGACTGGAAAAATGAGAGACTGATAGAAACTGAGACTCATAGATTTGTCCTTCTAGAAATAAGTTTCATTGAGTTCAGTGGAACTTACTTCAGGATTAAAGTTAATGCAACAGACAATGAGGTTGTAAATTCTGTCCTCCTTTGCTAGCAATATTCTTATTATCAAATACCTTCTCATATGTCATGCTTTCTAAATGTTCCATACCTGCAAACATCTTTTAAGAAGTCCCGAGCTACTTTGCACGCATCAACAGAAATATTATAGAGCCAAAATCTACTGAGAAAGCCATAACACTGTCCGTTTTATTGCCACTAAGAGAAAATCACAGAAATCTATCGGAAGAGTTCGGATTTCTAAAATTCTGACATGTGGATTTTGCCGCTTTCCCCAAATTGTGTGGATTCCATGAATTTTACAGACCTTTTTGGCCATAGGAAAGTCTGTAACATAAAGGCTACAGTGTGAAGATACGCCCTGGGAAGGCGTGTGCATTTCTGCAGCGTGAATTTGTGCGCCTTTGAATTTGTGTAAATGCATCTGGGCAAAAAATACGATTTCGTCAGTGAGCAGCGAACCGAAGGAAGGTGTCTGACCCGTTATGAAACACAGAGCGGACCTGCAGCTTCCTTACATCTGCATTGCTCACATCGGTTTTAATTTAGGTGCTCATTTTTCAATGGGCGCATCTACCAGAGATGGAAAAAGAGGCTCGCCTGCTCATTTGCACATCCGGCAACAAGGGTATGCGTTGGATCCAGATTGAGGTGTGCCCAATGGTCCTGTAGAAACAGCAGTCCCTGTCTTCAGCCACCTGCTACAGGGAGCGATGCTCGCACGGGGGATGCGGCCCCAGTGCAGCTGATGGGAGGCTACCCCTTGGTAGGCAGCCGGTCTTACTAACCTGTAATATGGGGTGGTGCAGGGAAATGGGACATTTTCAGTTGATGTTCAGTGCAGAATAAACACATTAGAAAATACATTTTATGCTCAAATGCATTGTACAGGGTATGCAATTAATGATGGCAATCGATATTCATTCAGTATTCATTTTATGTCTTGAAGGTGTTGTCCGTTTCTCCGTGCACATTCTGACAGCCTGTTGTGTCAATTCTGTATCGCTCGACGTAACATTTCCTCTTCAATCCTCCTTTTTAGCTCAGCAGTGGTTGCAGGACGTGTGCGGTACACTTGACTTTTAAAGAATCACCACTGGCCCAGGGTTGCCAACGGCTTGTTCCAAAACTCTGCCTGTTGACATATCTGTTAAGGTGAAAATGGACTTTGCCCGAAATCCACACGTTGTGGATGAAATTGGCGTCCTCGTTTACTTTAGCCGGCAATTGCTCAAGAAACTGTTGACACAAAATGTGGTCCTTGGGTTTGCAGAATCTGCAATTTGTAGGGGTAGTGCTTCAATGCACACAGGGTTCTTTGCACACTTCATCACCCCAAAAGCAGCCATGATGCACGTTGTCGAACGGGGTGCCAAGGGCTCCTCACGATGGCGGCTCAAGCCGCTTCACTATTCTCTGGTGTGCGGGCCTTTCGAACACCACGCAGGGACTTCTTTTTCAAGTCTGAACCCATTTCCTTGAAATTATGCACCCATGTTGTCATCGCATGAGCAGACAGGACATGCCCATGATGTCCTAACTGGTCATGACACTGACATTCCCTTGGCGCAGTGGTCACACAATCACCGTTCTTAGAAAAGGCTTTTACAGCAAACGCTGCACCCCACGGCGCACCAACCCACTGCTCCATCAAACTAATGGCAAGGGGTTCTAAACAGGGTCACCCTGGTTCCAAACAAATGTCGACGCCCCAGGGCCACCAACTCCTAGCTCCAAAATTTCCCATTTCCCTGTACCTCCCTGTACAAAGCTAACAGTATCCCGTCCGGGAGTGCCTTGTTGGATGGCATAACAATTGACCAGCTGTCATTCAGACCATGCTGAATGCGCACGATGTCACACTCCTGGAAAGCATGCCACGAGCAAGAGGAGAATCCAGCTAACACGCCGTTTGCACAAGCCGGATTTTGCAAGCAGCCGTGCAATGAATGGGTTATGCATCCCATTTATGCGGCCCTTTGTGCATGCTGCATGCGCCACCCATGGTGGGCAACTCCTTCTATAGCCCTTCCACACCATCCGTGGCAGGCCTCATGCGCAACTGCGTAGCAGAAAGGCTCGGCGGAGCATCCGTAGCTCGACTCGATTTTGCGGAGTGGCGCTGTTGGATGCTGCCCAACGTGTCCATTCTTCCCACTTTTCGCTCGCTTTTTATGTTTCGCTTGCCTTTCATTGTCCTGCCTTGAATGTCACACATTTCCCATATGCATCTATACTCCTCTTCCTGGAATTGTGAGCTCATTTGTGCTTTTAATTTATTAATAACCGCTGAATTAGTTAAGTTGCAGTAAAACAGCAGTAGACATTATTCAGGGCAATTGATTTAATTTGCTGAGAGGCGGCCAGAGAGACCAATGACAGGATGTTGAGGTAGCAAGTCCGTGGCCCTGCTCTGGTTTCGCTGGTGGAGACACTTCCTCTGATTCTCTGCCCGAGGGCTTAATGCTGGAGAGGGGAGCACGCAGCCCTCCAGATGTTGATGGGATACGGCTCCCCTCCGCCCCAGGCAGCATAGCCAGTGGTCCAGGAAGGGCTGTGGGAGGAATGGTTTTAGGGGTGGGAGTCAGTCATGGCTCAGTGCCCCGACCCCAGCCTGCTTCTTCATGGCTGTCGGTCCAACCCTCTGGCGAGCACACTCCGCGTTGGTGCGAATGTCTGCCAGGAAGTGAGCCATGCGCACAGTGTGCAAGGGGCACCCCTCTTCCTTGCACAGGACAAGCAGCCCTTTTTCATGCTGCTGATGCTGCAGAAGAAGGCTGCCGGGTGTGGAGCTGGGAATCTCGAATCCATGAGGAGCAGCGCTGGAAGAGGACAGAGGGCCCTTGCTTCCGACTCCTGCTCAGTGCGGGACTCCAGGTTAAACCATCCCTTTCAGATGGCTGTCCAGCTGCACAAGGAATGCCTTTAGTGTGGGAGAGTCCACGTCCTCCTGGGATAACTAGTTCCACTGCCATACTGGTCTAACTGTCAGGACGTTCTTCCTGATGTTCAGCCAGAACCTGCCTTCCTGTAACTTGAGCCCCTTCATCCATTCCTCTGGGATGATCAAGAAGAGATCCTGGCCTTCCTCTTTGTGACAGTAGAAGTCTGTAGAAGACAGTAGAAATCTACTCTCAAGTAGAAGTCTGGTGGGCAGAGGAGGGCTGGATTCCAGGAAAGGTTATCGCAACCCTAGTCCAGAATGAGGGGGATGGTAGTCCACCAACATCTGTTGGTTTGACCAGTGCATCAGGAGAAATACACCACGCTGTTGTCAAAAATTTCTCTAACCCAGATAGCCCTCCACCTTCTCCCTGTTTTCCCACATACACACATGGCATCCAAGCCTCCCGTGCCCAGCCATTCCTTCGCCTATGAGGAACATTCTCCTTGCACGGTAAATCTGCACCCAACAGCAGGGAAGACTTTCTCTGTGCAGGACCATAGGTTGTATCCCTCACACATTTTTCATAACAACGCATTATTTACAGAAATATACATCATGCCTAGGGGAGTGGGCAAGCGCTCAAGCAAAGGGTGTTGGTGCATGAAAGAGCATCATTTCCCTAGAAAGCAGTGCGTAACCTTGGACACACATCTCCGACACCTCAAGGCTTCTTCTTGCTAGCCAGCTGTAAATTCAGGCTAGGGATGTGTGAAGCGTTCTTTGTGTATTCTGATGAAAACATGCTCATCCGCACCACGCAGACAGACCCACGGAGTGAAGTCAGTCATCCACCAGCGCCTGCACTTCCTGAGTCTTCCAAGCAGGGCAGGGGTCCCCAGCTTTCTGGGACTTGGGGCCCACATTAGAGTCCCCCTGCCTAAAGATGGCCACATCTTAAATCAAACTGTCATAAAATTATTAGCCTCCCAATTTAGATCAAAAGTAAACATTCAGAGGTCAATGAAGAAATGTTAACTTGACTACAGTGGAATTCTGTATATACAGTGGAATATAAAATACTATATTTTATTGTGGAATTCATTTTTCTAGCTCCACATCCTTACCTAGTCAGGGTGATGTTGTGGCTGTTTTCTGTTAACCAAAGCATTAATGTCCAAGTCAAGGTTTGTGACAGACACCCTTAAAAAGTCTTGTAAATGTTTGTCGGTAAGGCTTGACCTATGCTTTGATTTCACAATTTTCATCTTGGAAAAAGTTTGTTCACAGATGTATGAGCATGCCTGCAGCAAATTTCTTTAGGTTGATAAATATATCAGGAAGCCCACAATAGAAATCTAACAGACCATTTTCTCTGTAAAGGTCTCCGAGATGATTGCTAGTTTGCAAATCAATTAGTTCCATCGGAAAAATGGCACTTGCATCTTCTGGTGCTACTTCACATGGATTCTGAAAGATTCTTATTTCCATTCCATGCTTCTGGCATTCAGTGACTCTGTTCTGGAATTCCACCTGCAGCTGGTTCAGTGCTTTGATGTGTCTTTTAACATCAAATTGTAAATTCCCATCCTTCACAAATTTTAGTTCATCACAGCAGGAGAAGTTTGAAAAGTTACATTTGCTAACTTGCTTCACAAAAATGTTTAGCTGAGTATCAGTTAAGGAAGTCAAATCAAAAATCCATCCAGGGTCAGAAAGTACTTCTTGACCTTTTCCTTTCTCCTTGAGGAAGACGGCAACTTATTTATTTATTTATTTATTTATTTATTTATTTATTTATTTATTTATTTATTTTTCGGTTTGTGCTGTTGTTAGTTGCGAAGTCATGTGCGACCCATCGCGACCCCATGGACCACATTCCTCCAGGCCTTCCTGTCCTCCACCATCCCCTGGAGTCCACCTGAGCCCACGCCAACTGCCCCAGTGACCCCATCCAGCCCCCTCATCCTCTGCCGTCCCCTTCTCCTTTTGCTGTCAATCGTTCCCAGCATCAGACTCTTCTCCAGGGAGTACTTCCTTCTCATTAGGTGGCCAAAGTATTTGAGTTTCATCTTCAGGATCCGGCCTTCTAAAGAGCAGTCAGGGCTGATCTCCTCTAGGACTGACTGGTTTGATCGCCTTGCGGTCCAAGGGACTTGCAGAATTTTTCGATTTATATCCTGCCTTTTTCCTACAAAGGGCTCAAGGCGGCTTGCATCATTCTCCTCCTCTATCTTACCCCCACAACAACAACCCTGTGAGGTAGGTTGGGCTGAGAGTCTGTGACTGGCCCAAAGCCACCCAGTTGGCTCCATGGCTCAGCGGGGACTCGAACCCAGATCGTCTGAGTCCCAGTCCTCCCACGCTCTTAACCACAACACCACACTGGCTCTCAGATTAACACAATTAACACAAGATACCTTATCAGGGCTCATTTCCTCCGTTACTTTAGTTATGCACTTCTTAAGAAATTCCCCATCAGCCTGCCATTCTCAGCAATACATTTAACCGCATGATATCTGGTCTTCAGTCTCCGGGTTCTCCTCAATGAGCTTTCTAAAACTATTTTGCTACAAAACATTGATTTTTAATAGAATTTATCTTGTTCACTCAGACCTCTCCTTGATATGTTGAGTAGCCCTTGTGACAGGTTTCAAAGTGCCCTTTAACATTGTACTCCTTTAATACTGAGACAGTTTCAGACATTTCAGGCAAACTGCTTCAACCTTGTTTAAAACAAAGAATACTTAGTAGTCCATTTGTCATTACACTCACGGTGCTCATCTGCAATTCCTCATTTCTTTGAAATGGTGCTTTCTCTTGTCTTCTTGCAGAATATTTAACAGAGCAGGCAGTTGCAGAGTTTCAATAGTACCCTTGAATAAATAAAAATAGTTTTGGGGCTCTAACACTTCCCTTTCCCATCAAATCCACCCCACTCTGGCAGCTGTTGTTTGGGGATTTTCATTTTGACCATGGCAAAGAAGTGAAAAGATTCCTACAGTTCTCAGGAATATAAGGCCATTTGTTTATTTATCTATCTATCTATCTATCTATCCATTTATTTTTTTTTTTAAACTTTTCTGAACCACCCCATTACCAAAGTCTTGGGACGGTTTAACAATGAAAAATGTAAAAAACTTAAAACACAGTGACCAAAAAATTCAACTAATAATAAAACCCCAATTAAAACAGTCAAACCTAAAACATTGGGAAAATAAAAAGGTTTTAGCCTGGAGTTCAAAAGAATAAAGTGACGGCGCCAGGTGAAGCTCTCTGGGGAGCGAATTCTGCAATTGGGGTGCCACCACAGAGAAGGCCCTCCTCTGGGTAGCCACCCTCCTAATCTCCTTCAGGGAGGGCACCTGGAGAAGGGCCTCTGCCCCAGATCTTAAGGGGGGGGGCAGTCACCTATGGAAGGAGACACTCCTTCAGGTAACCAGGCCCTAAGCTGTTTCAGGCTTCCTAAGTCATCACCAGCACCTTAAATTGGGCCTGGGCTTCAAATGGAAACCAGTGTAGGTGGAAAAGGACTGGCATTGTATGTTCATACCTGCCATTCCCTGCTAACAACCTGGTGGCTCTATACACAGGCTAGGAAGATTTAAAAAAAAAAGGATTATGACTCCGACCTACCAGATGGCAGAGTTGCAATCCTAAGTACCATGAGATGCATTTAAGAAACACACTGCCTTGAGGTTTCAATCTACAGATACTAATACTTTAAAAATCGGGGCCCTCCAAAAATGGGCAGATAGAGAGAAAGAGTGAATGAAAGGGCAGACTCCCACCTGGAGCAGAGCAGACACCGTGCTTCAACCCGTGCAGGGTGTGCCACTTAACCGCTGCCTGCCAGCCGAGCCTCCGTCACGGGAAGCAAACTGGCAGCCTGAGAAAGGGAACTTGGCTGGAGGAAGGTGTGGGAAGGGGAACCCCATAAGCTTCCCTGCTAAGGAGCCTCCTTCTGCATCCTTCCCTCTCAGCCCAGGGCCAGTCACAGGCTCCTGCAGTCACAAACGCATGTGAAGAAGAGTCCTCGCTGGGGTGAGTGGGCAGGAGAGGCAGAAGCGGGCAAGGCACGAGGTCCGAGTGAGCAGCCCTTTCGGAGAAAGCCAGAGTGCTTTCGCCTGAAACAGGAACCTCACCAGGAACCCAGGAGCCCTGATGAGCGGAGCCTCTAGAATGGCCCATTATGCAAAACATTTTGCATCCTTTTTGCAAAAATTCCTTGCAGTCTACTCTTCCTTTCCTGGCTTTTTTGTGAAAGCAAGCCAGACATCTCCTGTATCCATCCACTCAACTGCTTTATCTTCCTTATACACGTATTATTTTTTTATTAAAAAGCTTTTCTGTACCTTGAGTTCCAGGAGAGTATAGCCTTCAAATGGCAATGCATGGAGAGGCGGAGTGGAAACGCTGTCTGGCACAGGCACTTGAGCAATGCTGGCTAGCAAAGCATCTGGAATGGGCAAAATGCTAGTATGGAGGATTAGACCAGAGAGGGCTGGCAGAAGGAACCAGGAGACCAGAAGAACCAATGATGCCACTGTGTTTTTTGGAAGAAAGGGACAGGAAAAAGAGCCATAGATGGTGCCACTTGAGCCAGGAAGAACAGTCTGGGAGGGAAAATGTCTCGAGGGTGATAGCAGTAAGCAAGCAGGTTGGACGGCTGCAGAGAAAGAGCTTGGGGGCCCATGTGTTGCAGGTCGGGGACCCCGGATCCAGGGTATGGTGAATCGGCCTGTTTCACTTTTTCCTCCATCCATTTTTTAACCTTTAAAATTCCTTCTCTGCTGAATAGGAAATAGGTGGTCCACTTGCCAATGATACTGCATAGAAACAGAAGCCGTTCCCTCCCCTCCTCTGGGTCCATGCCAGGTGGCGCAAAGGTCTTCTTCGGCCCCCAACCCAGCAGGTGGGTCACGCCAGCAACCAGCAGCCTGCAATGCCGCCCGTAATACTAGCCATCCTGAACAATCGATGAGCACCTTCCACTGTCAGGCAGGAGCCAAATCCTCTGTTCCTTTAATGCAGTGCAAAAGGCAAAGCCCCAACGTTGGAGCTTTTTCCATTGTCCTCTTCCGCAGTGGTGTTGTCCTAGCTTTTGATCTGCACTATCCTTTTGTGCAATACCTGAGCAACGACAACACTGTCGGGTTTAAATAATGTCTCCTTCTCCTTCTCCTCTCGCGTGTTCTCAGCTGCCATGAGAAGGGCTAAAAATTAAAATGTACCCTATAATTAGAGGGGAAGGTATGAACTCTTGCATTCGTGTTCCTTTTCTTTCTGTGTGTTCCTTGAGCTTCCCTTAGCACTTGCAATTAAAAATAAATATTGCAATGACTTCTCCTGACAAAATATGGAACCATGGAGTTCCTTGGGGAGACAGTTGTCTGACCACAATGCATAGATCAGCTCTTTAACTAAATTCCCGGCAGACGGCCCTGCTGACTTTCTCAGAGGAGCCTTCTTAATTGACAGAGCTCTGGGTCTCTGAGGGTGTTTGACAGTTAAGAATGTTCTTCACTGTACATGGCATGGATGCGTTATGTGTGCGTGTTGCACACTTCCATAGACTGAGAGAATTCTAGAGAGCGAATGTGACAGGGCTGGACAGAAGACAAGCAACGCAGACAAAATTAGGTGCAATTCCTTTTCTGCTCCTCTCTTCCCTTCCCTTCCCTTCCCTAGACAAGGAGAAGAATGGAATCTGTCTTCCTAGACCAACAGAGAAGTACCCAATGTGGTCTTCAAAGTCTTGTCTTTTGCACATGTCAGAACGGCCGTCCTCCGATCCTTCCACCCCATTTGCCCGTTGGCCCCAGTAAGAGGTTGTCATGTTTGCTCTCTTTTGTGGACGTGTGTCTCTCCTCTCAAGAGCCACAAACTTTTGTTCCTGCCACCACAAACTGTCACCTTGCTCATCTTGGAAATGCAAATCAACTGACACCCCAGAGCAAGCGTGTCATGTTGCATGACAACGCGGGGAGGAAATGACACAGACATCTGTGTCCCTGTCACGGTGTGTGGGTGGAGGGTGGGGAGGTGAAGATAGTGATCTTATTTATGGGCCCGCAGCCTGCCGGTGTCACCCTCCTCATCATCACGACGGCCTCTGTGAATTAGTAATTTCCTTAGAAAAGCAGTGTAGTACCTCCAGGCTGCCTGTATGGGGGAACAGATTCCGGACGAGGCATGGAGGTTCCAGTCTGGCTTGCCTCTCCTGCCTCGTCTCCACCAGCCGTGGTCATCCAGGTGGGGTGCCTGCCATGCATGAAGTCCCACAAGGTTGGCCCAAATCAGGAGGTGGAGGCTTGGATTTTGATCCAGCGTGTTCAGCATAGAGACTGCATTTCCATAAGCTCTCTCCATGCGACTAGCTAGAGCCAGTGCATTCGTTCCAATGGGCCTTTCAAGGATGATCTGAACCGCTCCAGAATGAGTCCCTGTATCTGGTCCTCAAGGACTGGCAGCCCTGGGACAAAATCCCGCATTAAATTCTGGGGACTAACTGTGTGGCTTTGGGTTACGTAGTCCAAACGATTCCACGTGCACAGGTGTGCTGTGGGCATTCTAAGTATCACCCGATAGCAGACGATGCTCAGGCGAAGACTTCCAAAAGGCTTGTGAGCTAGTCTCACCTGGGAACATTTCTCATGGGTGGTGTCTGGCTCCTCCTGGTGACTTTGCTTCACCATCTTGGATCTGTGGTTGCTTGGAGAAAACTAGGTCGCAAGAGCATTTTTCATCCTCGGCTGTTTCCTCTTAACAAATGTAAGAACTTCAGAAGAGCTGTACTAGATCAGGGCAAATGCAGCATTCTTTTTCCTGGTGGACAACCACAAGGAGGGCTTGGGCGCAACAGCACCTGAGGCCCATGTTCCCCAGCAACTGGTGTACACGGGCTTACTGCTTCTGCACTGTGGGTAGCGTATCTCCATCAACAGCCTTCTCTTCCATTAATTTCTCCCACCCACCCTTTAAAGCCATCCAAACCGGTTGCCCTCGCCAGTTCTTGATGGTTCTAGTCCTCCTTTTCTGCACTTCTCCCAGCTCTGCAATCACTGGGGTGACCAGAACCATGCACAGTATTCCAAGGGTGGTCCCTCCACAGATTTAAAAGAGCTCTGCATAGGAAGCGTCATGCATGACTTCCCAAAATGGACTTCCACCACAACACCAGCTGACTTCCCAAAATGAGGTTCTTCCACCACAACACCAGCTGAAACCATGGCAGGACCCACTCTTGGTTCTCCAGCGCTTGAGGGCTGCTGTGCTTCTCAGCCAGTGCCACATTTCTCCTCACATGACCCCACCAACTCCACCATGACCATCTCACACCCCCTGCTCTCATGCTCAAAGCCCCAACTTTCCCTTCTTTGCTAGAAAGCGGGAATTCATTTTGTTCACAGGTTAACAGGAATTTGGTTCATTTTGCCCTTTCTGGCCAATACATCACCCAAAGCGTCATTATCCTTCAATCCCATGTCGCTAAATGTTGCGATGGATTTCTGCAACAAAAGACATGAGCACAACAATGTGTACGATAGGGAAGCAGGCACACAAAAGCATACATATTAGTGAGAACACTGTTCAAAAAGGCATTGTGTTTGGTGTACACACACACACACACACACACACACACTTGAAAAATATAGCTTTGCTTGTACATGAAGTAGAATTGCACCCAAGAAAGTGTTCCTTTAGAGAAATGCTCACAACCATGCAAGGCCATTCAGGCAAACATTTAAAAACCACTTTCAAAGTTTAAGGCAAACTGAACTCAAGTTTGGAAAACCAAGAAGTGGGAAGAAATGCAAGCTGACCCATTTAACCTTCCCTACTTCCCCTCTATCCCTCCTTCTCTGGCTCCAAGCCCTCACCTTGGAGAACCTGCACTCTTCAGGTCTGTTCTGCACCAACACAAAGCAGAGCTTAATCAGTGCTGCAGTCCAGCCGTGTCCCTGGAGGCGTGTTCTGCCGGGGCGCTTTTCTGCCTGAACCTCCCCTCTGGACAGGGCCCCATGTGATTGATTTCTAGGTCCATTGCTGTTGCCTGCCTGCCTGCCTGCCTCCTCCTAAAGAAAGCGCAGAAAAATCGCTTTACGGAGAGCGTCCTGCTAAACAGGTGGCTAAAAGGTCTCTGCATTTATTCATCAAACTCTCCGGAGATATTTGCTTCATAGGGTGGCACTGGACTCGAAGCAAAAGTGATCCATCATGACACAGGGAGATGCCAAAACTCTCTTCACCTTCTTGCATTGCCCCTCCGCCCTCTCTCCGTCTCACCTTACTAATGTTTAAATGGTTAGAAATTCATCTTTCTCTCCAAAGAGCCACACAGTTGCAAAACAGTCGGCTCTTAAACAAGCTGCTTGTGCAGGAAGCATTTGTCACTCTCTCTCATTCTGTGTGTGTGTGTGTGTGTGTGTGTGTTTCTATCTTTCCTCCCTCTGGCCTCCCTCCCCGCTTTAGTCTAGTCTGATTTATATGGCTGATGCCTCATAAAAACACCCTAAGCAACTAAGTCGTCTTTTGGAGAAGAGACATTGATCAGAGCTAAAACTTATTTTTTGTCCCTGTGTGCAAGCAACAGGACCCATCAATCCCGAATCAACTCAGGTTCAAACTTGCCAAGTCTTCAGCAGGGAGCTTCAGAAATCAGATTTCTGGTTCCAGCAGGAGTGGCGTGGGGCTGAGGATGAAAGAGTGGGGCCCAGAGGAGGGCTGTGGATGCCGGACAAAATCCGTGTCATTAAGACCTTCTTCTCATGGTCAGCTGGGTCTGGACTGTGCATGGCAAACCACAGGCCACGGAGAGGATGAAGGATGCGAGAGCACCTCAGTTTTTGCCCCAGAGGGGATCGCGCTTCTGCGTGCATTCAAATCAAGCACAGCCAAACTTCCCCACAGACAAATCCTGGAACTTACTCTTGCAGCATTGAAAGGAAGAAGCAGGAAAGGTGGCAGAGGTGATAGAATATACCTCCAAGGATCTAGCAGGACTTTCTTTCTCAGCAGAGATCAGGGGGTAGAACCACACATGTTATGGGTGTCATTTCGTCCAGGAGAAGCACTTTGGAGAAAAGCCACATCACCGCTGAAATGAGTTCTGTAGCATCACTTCCTCTCTCTGGGGGTTCAGGGCTGGTCATCTCCATCTCAGCCTCTACCAGGAAACAGAAGGCCTCTGTTCCCACCACCATGTTCATGGCCGTCACACTGCCCTGCTCTGCAAGTGCACCCCTAGGATTTGGAAGATGGGAAGGTGTGCATGGCCAAGGAGGCTCGCACGCTCGTGACATCCCAAGCTGAAGCGAGCTCACATACACAGGCCTGCCCAATGAGTTTCGCAGACTCACAGAACCATGGAAGAGTAGAGCTGAAAGGGGCTGTGAAGGCCCCTGGGTCCAAACCCCCTGCTGTGGCAGGACACCAGTTTACCCCATCCCACTCAGATGACTGTCCAGTTTCTCCTTGAATCTCTCCAGTGTGGGAGAGCCCATCACCTCTCCAGGCAGCTGGTTCCACTGCCACATTGCTCTGACAGTGAGGAAACTTTTCCTGATTCCAGCCTGAATCTGGGTTGTCACGACTCGAATGGATTATTCCATGTCCTACACTCTGGCATCAGCAAGAAGAGATCTTGACCTTCCTCTTTGTGACAGCCTTTGAGGTACTTCTAGAGGGATACCATGTCTCCCCTCCGTCTTCTCTTCTCAAAGCTGAACATGCCCAGTTCTCTTAGTCTCTCCTCACAGGGAAGTGTTTCCAAATCCTGGATCATTTTTTTTGCCCTCCACTGGACCCTTTCTAATTTACCTGCAATCTTGGTGCCTAGAACTGGACACAGTATTCCAGGTGTGGTCTGACTAGTGAGGAGTATAGAGGAAACATTGTAATGCTTCTGTTTTGGCATCCCAAAATAGCATTTGCCCTTTTGATGGCTGCATCGCATTGTTGGCTCATACTTGGCCTATTGTCCAGAATTACTCTGAGATCTTTCTCTTTTCCAGTTCTGTTGAGCCACATATTCCCCATCTTGTATTGATGCGTCTAGTTTCTTATTCCCAGGTGGAGGACTTGGCCCTTGTCCTTATTGAATCTCATTCTGTTGCTTTCAGCCCAGCATTCAAGTTTATCAAGATCAACATGAATTTTCATTCTGTCTTCTAGGAAGTTCGCTATTCCACCCAGTTTTGTATCATCTGCAAATCTGGTTCTCTTTTCTTGTACTTCCTCATCCAAATCTTTAATAAAGATGTTGAAGAGCACTGGGCCCAGGACTGAACCCTGTGGCACCCCACTCGTTACCTCCCTCCAGTTTGAGAAGGTGCCATTGGTGAGCACTCTTTGTATCCGAGTTAGCAGCCAATTTTGGACCCACCTAATAGTTTTTCCATCTAGTCCAGTTTTTGCTAATTTGCTTATCAGAATGTCGTATGTCGAAAGCTTTGCTAAAGTCTAGGTAGATTATGCCGTGTCCCTTCTGACCATGTGGGAGGTTACCCAGTCAAAAACGAGATTAAATTAGTCTGACAGGATTTGTTTTTTATTAATCCATGTTGGCTCCTATTAAGTACTGCATTTTCTTCAAGATTCTTGCAAACAGATTTTCAAATAATTTTCTCCAGAATTTTTCCAGGGATGGATGTCAGACTAACTGGTCTGCAGTCTCCAGGTTCATCTTTCTTCCCCCTTTCGAAGATAGGGACTATGATTGCCCTTCTTCGGTCGTCCGGCACTTCCCCTGTTTCCCAAGATTTCCACTTGGGCAACAGTTTTCATGCCCTCTTCTCCCCCTGCAGCTTCCACAGCCTTGCCCAGAATCTGCTCCGGAGGGTTCCCCAATGCTGAGGGCAGGGGGCATGGTAGGCAGCTGAAGAGGGAGAGAGAAAGCTGTTCTGCCAGCAGTCGCCTCCTGCTAGTGGAGTGAATGAGGGGATGCAATAGAGAGCATTTCTATAGACAGAAAAAACTCTTTTCTGTACAGGGCATCCTTTTGCCTGGAAGTGTGTTCACCCAGGTAGGATCTGCACACCTTCCCTGGAAGTTTGGTGAGGTTTAGTCTGCAGCATTACTGCCTCAGGACTTGGTCTGAAGACACAGGCCTTGATCTGTTCCCTGCTTGGAGGGGAGTCCCCTTGGGACCACGTGGGAATCCTAAATATAAGATAAATTAAGAATGAATATAAAATAAATACCAGTGAGTGCCATGTGGTCTTCTCTCCAGCCCTGTACTGTGATTAATCACCTTCTCATCTTCACAATTCAAGTGGAAGGTTGGGTGTGTATTTATGCATCTTTTCCACCCATGCCAGCAGAATAATCTCATCACTTTTCATGGTATGGGGTACAGATGCTCGGGATTAATGCAGAACATAAGAGAAACAACTTGCCTACTTAGCCTAAATAGCGGTTTTCTTTGTTTCGGTCCCCTCCTTCTAGTATTCCAGTATGGGAAGTCGGGTGGATGGGGAGAGAGAATTAAAACACAAGGCACTTGGGTGAGTAATCGTGAGATCCCAGGACCTTTTGCGTTAAGTAACCAAGGCTACAAACCTATGTGCATTTGCCCAGAAATTAACGGGGCTTTGTTTTGAGCAAACATAAATAGCAGCACGCTGTAAAGCGTAGCAAGCAAGAAAACTACCGGGCAGGAAGCCATTCCCAAGGTGTCTGCATAAGAATCCCATCCTGCTTTCTATGTTGAAAACATCAAGTGTGGGGCAGGCAGATGCAAAGGCCCAAGGGATGATCTAGTAGGGCTCAGGGGCGAAAAGGGGATGGCCCTTCACCTACTGCAAAAGCGAACCTCCCTGCCTTCATTCCCACCTGACGGGGATCAAGGGAGCTCCTGGCTGCTTCGAAGGTGGCTGCCAATAGCTCGCGTGAGAGCCAATCCCAGTGGGTTCCGCACCAAAGCATCTGCCCACGGCCATTCAAGAGACAGTAGCACCTCCAGGAGCGATCGAGGACTTGACTCTCGCTCGCTGGGTTCGTTCCAACGTGAGCGAACCGCTCCAGGCTGCCTGGCTGGGAGACACGGCACTTGCAGCTTGCACGCCACTCTGGAGAATTTTTGGACAAAGTGGGCACTGCAGATGGCAGAGCAATTTGGGCATTCTTCAGATGGAACCTCCCCGGAACTTGGAGTCAAACGCTGCAGGTTTCTGTCTCGCAACGCCCTCCAATGTTTCATTGTGTGTTTGGGCATTTACGTTCCACCACTTTGCCTGTGATTGTATGTATGTATGTATGTATGTATGTATGTATTTATTTATTTATTTATTCCTATGCTGCCCAATAGCTGAAGCTGTCTGGGCAGTGCACAACAATTAATTAAAAAAACTGAAAATACCAGTACAATAAAGCACAGTTTAAAATTCCAGTTTTTCAAGCAGCTAAGCATCCCAATATAGAGAAACTTCTCCCCACATTCCCAGCCATCTCTGTGTCCACGGACCCCCTTTCCCGGCTCTCACAGTCCTCATCTGAAGATTTGGTGCCACCCTGGCCCTGGATCACACGCCAAGAGTAACTGCCCCTTTCATCCCAACACCACATTGGATGAGTAGCATTTAAGCAAGCATAATTTGGGACATCGCACAACTCTGTCCTGAAAGCAACTCAGAGGTTCATTATCTGGCCGTCTATAAAATCTGAAGCAGAGCTGTTTTACACATATATTTGCATGCGTAAAATGTTGGATGCAAATTAGTGCAACTATTGGCCCTGTGGCTGGAGCCTTGGATCTTTTAGGTACTGAGCGTGGCCCCTGGGGTTGCTCACAAGCGATGTTATGGGATGCCGAATTCCCCGCTCCCCAGTCACCAGCCAGCCGCCCATAAGGTGACTCAGGGGTGCGAAAGCTCAGAGCACTGGGACTGCCAAACTGCAGTTGTGGAGGGAAAGGGAATAGAAAGTCCTCTTTGTGGCTTCCCCTCAGCAAGGATGGCGAAAAAGGAAACGGAGGGATGTGCCACTGGAACAGAACTCTGATTGGCCACTTCCCCAGCCAATCCAAAGCCTTATCATCACAGCACACTTCCGTTTGAAAATCCTGAGCAACGGCTTCCATATGTTTGCGCTGCCTGAGACCAGATTGACTTAGTCCCTGAAGAACTTCATCAGAAGCCACACGGAACACATATAGGTTTTCCATTGTCTCAACTCTGGGTAAATCACACCATCAATCGGGTAACCCTGAGCCTGACACAGAAGCCTTGTGAAAACAGCTGTGTGATGCACTCTACCCATGGAGTAAGTCCCATTGAACTAAGCAAGAATTACTCCCAAGTAACACAAATTTAGTAAATACATACTGTTGAAATCGATGCTACAGACTCTGTCTGCAACTCCTCTCACAGCCCTTTGTTCTTCATGGGACTTAGACTCACCATGTTCTCTAGAGGGGTGTGTTTATTTATGCTTACTTTATAAAATCTGATGACTTCCTCCTGCAATTATCTGATGCTCCATTTCTCGCTTCTTCGAACTCAAAGAGGCACAAATACTCAGTGGTCATTTCCCTTATTAAATGTGGTGCACGACAATGGAATAAAAAACTAGTCGCCTTATTGTTCACTCTAATTATATTGCATGGTGCAAGAAATTTCTCTGGACTTCTACTTTAGGCAGAAAGAAGGGAATGAGAGGGAGAGGGAGAGGGAGAGGGAGAGGGAGAGGGAGAGAGAGAGAGAGAGAGAGAGAGAGAGAGAGAGAGATTAGTCCTCTATATTTTGTCAATCATTTCCTGTGACTCTCATTTACTACTTATTTCTTTACAACTTACTTAGTGACTTGCCTTTGAGACTGAAAAGTAGGCAGAGGGGGTGTGTGTTTTGGTCTTGTTTTAAAAAGGCTCCAAGTGTTTTCTTCTGCCACAGCATCTGCTGTCAGCATCCCTCAAGAGCCAGCTATTTGGGAGCTTCAGAGATGGGCCTTGGGGAGTGATTTATACAAGGGGCTGATACAGTGAATGCAATTTGTTTTAATTAAAGCGATGGGCTATTGCATAATTCACGGGGCTCCAGCTAAAATGACCACACGAGGCAGTTTTGGAGAATTACACGCCGTTCTCATAAATTCCATTAACCATAATGCAGCAAATGTTGCAGGAAACGGAAAAGGGAGCAAGTAAAAGGAAAGCGCTCCATCAGGAAACATAAATGCAACATTTCTGTTTATATAATAGAAGCAGCTCTGATGTGTTCACCCTCTGCAGCACTCCAGTCCAATGTGAGTGGCAGACGGCCTCGAAATGAGAAGCAATCTGGAGGAAAGCGGCCCGAAAGGAGGGATTCCTTCTCGGCCTCTGCCTTCATCTGGCTGGCCACCATTAGAAAGAGCACCTGGCTCCGATCCAGCTGGGCAGTTCATAGCTCCTTATGTCAATGAACTGAGGCTTCCTTGTAGGCCTCTGCCCAGGCTGAGCAGGGATGGATGGACGGACGGTGATGCACCCAGGACTGGGCACCAAAGTGAAGTACCCCAGAGATCGGAGAGAAAAACGATCCCTAAAGAGTCTCGGGACTCAAGGGCAGGTCGAGCAAGTTCCATTCCCTGCCTGTATTCAGGATAGTGTTCTGATGTCCATGAGTTTCTAACACACCACTGCCTATGCTCAGAACATATAATCAGGGTTGGAAGACAGTTTAGCTCTTGTTGTTCTGTGCAAGTCAGGAATGTAGAAGCCTGAAAGCTGTTGGGGTGGAGAAGAGAAACTGTAGTTCGGGGTTCTACAACTCAAGTTGTGTGTGCAGCCATCTAGAACGATTTTGCCCATGGCTGAAATGTCCCAGCTCCACCGCTGTGGATTGATCTTCCAGTCTGGCCCTCACAGGGTTGCCAGAACCCCAGGAGGACTTTCTAGTAGCACTTTTCAAGCAGACGCATTCTTGTGTTCCCATTTCAATGCTGCATGTGCATGTTTGCATGTGTATTTTCCCCAGATTATCTCACCAAGTTCAGAAAAGTTCAGGTGCCAAGATGCAGCTCTGTCTTGGCTCACAGACTGGCTCAGGACATGCTAAATTTGCATTTTAAGAAGGTACATGGAAGGAGTTTCTCACCCGTTCCTATGACAGGGTCATTGCTGATGGGGCCACAGTAGGAAGCAATAGCATCTCCTATTCCTCGGTCAGAGGAACCTTCCACCTGTCACATCAGCTCGGGGCTTCAGGCAGCACGAGGCATTTCCCAGCCACACCTTGAGACCTTCTGCAAAGCGAGCCAGTGTTTTCCACTGAACTATGCCCTCCGTTGATCTCCATTGACCAGGGGCGGCTGGTGAGGACTTCTTGCAGAACAAGCATCTTCTGACATGCAGTATATTTCCCGACAACTGCTAGCTACACTTCAAATAGCTTGCCATGCCTTGAAGGTGTTTCATTGTTCATTCAGTGAGTGCCACAATCGCATTTAACACCTATTAGAGACCAACCTGAGATGATGAGCAAGTGGTGAAATTCATCCATATCGCCAGGCTAGAAAGGGAGAGCTTGATCCACACACAGACCAAATGCTTCCCAAGCTCACATTCCAAAAGCATAAGCTCGAGTTCGGACTCGCCCCTTAAAATCAGAGAGAATTGAACATGCCTAACTGCAGTTAAATTGTTCCTGAACAATGCAAATACTTTTGTGAGAATTAAGCATCACTTGAGAGCAAAGTTTTCATTTCCTTGTCATGGCCAACATCTCAAGAAGGAAGGGACCAGGGCTACTGTGGGAAAAGCGCCACATGATGGGCTTCAGAGGTCTGCCAAAGAGGGAAGTCATGGACCGCAAGGACCAGGGCTCTCTTGAAACTCCTCACTCCTTCGGAGGTGCCCAGCATATGAGCAATTTAGTTTGGTCAGTCCCTGGCTCTTCTCTTTGGGGATTCACCCTCTGGAGATGGGGACAGCCCCCTTCAATGGGGACTGGCAGACCCTAGATCAAGTTATCCTTTGCCAGAGGTAGGGATGCATGGATTTTCACAAATTCATCCCATCTTTGCTTCATGCATTGCCAGGTGCCTCTCATCCCATCATCTGCTCATCCAGGGAACAGCATTTAACCAGAATTTTATTCTAGTTGCACGAATTCACATTAGCATAAACAATTCACATTAGTTCCAGTGAAGAGTTGCACGTGTGTGTTAATGGGTGTTTTGTCATGTCCCACCTCCAGAGTGAAAAACTGGTCCTCGGGGTGGCAGAAACCATGTGACTCAGAAGAGGCTGGTCTGTTGAGGAATCTGTGGCTTGAATGCGTGGAAATCAGAACTCTTCTGAAGCTGTCGCAGATTCTTCTGATCTTGCTAGCCAGGGGTATCTCCAGCTGCAATACCATGCTAGGCAGGAGTGGGAGCGAGTTTAGCCCAGTTCCTCCCTGTGCTGCCTCTTCTTTGGCTATCCATAGCTCTTAAATTCTCAACTAAATCTGCGAGGCATCAGCAACAACATTCCTGCATCCTACAAGGGATTTCAGCTGGATGTACGCCAAACCATTAAGGTGTTGGTAATTCCCTATAAGGCTCTAAACGGTCCTGGATACCTGAAGGAGCGCCTCCTTCCCTATGTGCCCTCCTTGAGATCTGAGGCAGAGGCCCTTCTCCGGGAGCCCTCCTTGAAGGAAATCAGGAGGGTGGCTACCCAGAGAAGGGCCTTTTCAGCAGTGGCCCCTGACTGTGGAACACGCTCCCCAGGGAGGTCCGCCTGGTGCCGTCTCTCTATTCTTTTTGGCATCAGGTGAAGACCTTTATATTTTCCCGGCATTTGATCAATTAATTGGTTTCATCCTTGTTTTTATCATTATTTATTGGATGCAGAGTGTTGTGTGCTGCTGTTGTTACGGTTTTTTGGTTCTTTGTAAGCCGTTCAGAGACTTTTAGAAATGGGACAGCATAGACAAACTTTAAATAAATAAACACAATTCCCTGACCTGGGATTCTGAAGGATCAAGTCTGTTCCCATAGCTTGGCAGGGAAAGGCTGCACAAATGACTTAATATTTCTGAAACCACAGGGCCCAGTAGCTGTTGCCTGTGTGAGGACTGACATGGCGAGCGAGAGCCCCAATCCGTGGAAGCTGCGCACTTGATTTACACAGGGCCAGGGATGGGTGACTCCCACCAGCCCATATTGGATTGGGTCGAAAAACTAGCTGGCCTATTCACCTCAATGTTGCAAACGGATTGTCTCCACTGATTTTCTGGGCCAATCCGAGTGGGAAAAGACATTGCTCATCTCCCAGACTCAGCCCGCTTCTACTCCGCTTCTGAATGCAAAGCCCCACTGACCCTGGGGAAAGAGGTTTCCCAAGGGCTGCTGCTGCTCTGGGAAAACTAGACTTCCAAGGGCAGCTGAGTTTCTCCCTTGCCGGTGCCTCCGTGCTACTTTCCCCAGAAGTAGCCTCCGAAAAGGCATGTGGTCGAAGGAGATGGATGGAGAGAAGCGGACCAAGGACTGAGGGTGGAGCCAGGCATGCTGGCGTGGCTTGGACTGTAATCTGAATCAGAGGAGAACAAACGGGCTCTGCAGCGCTTCTGATCTGAGGTGACCTTTGCTGACAGGCGCCTGAAGCATGTCCAGACCCAGGGAGGAAGAGTTTTGCCGACATTTGGGCAGTGGTGTCTCATCCAAGCTGCTTGAGGAAACCTGGCCATCATGGGATAACGGAATGGGGCGTCTTATGGTCGCCTAACTGGATAAGAAGCAAGAAGCAGAGGGCACAAATCAATTTGGAGAGTTTCCAAATCGGGTTGCCATTTCAAAAGTTTTGATATTGGAACCTTTGGCGTTACCTGAATTCAGGATTATTAAGCAGTGGAATCACTGAGTTGGTAGATAACAATAAATTATTTGGGATGGCAACAACACAGGCAGATGGAAAGCTCCAAAATGACCTTTCCTAGTTGGGTGAACAAGCAAGAAAATGGCAAATGAGATTCAATGAAAATAATTCTGCAGCGAGACACTTCTGGGGCAAAAACTCCTCCCTTCACACACACACACTGATGGGATCTGAACTGGCAGCGATTAATCCAGAAAGAGGTCTTCGGGTCACAGCAGCAAGCTGGCTGAAAATGTCAGTGGCAATGAAAAAGACAAAGTCAATATTAGGAATGATAAGGAAATGTATTGAAAATACAATAGCATATAGCCAAATGCCATTATATACATACTGTGTGTGTTTCCTTGTCGTCCTGTCTCAGAAATGATATCATGGCACCGGAAAAGTACAGAGAATGGCAAGTCAAATGAGCGAGGCATGAAGCTGGCGCTTTCATAATGAAATGAAAGAAGTCCATCAGGGTGGACCCTGAAGGCTAATTAGATAAGGCATGGGGGGATGGAATGAAAATGGTTCTTTTCTTCATCTTTCAGAACCTGAAAACTCGGGCAGGCCAGGAGACAGGAGGGTGAGATGGGGTGGTCCCCCCCGTAAGCAGAGAATTTGTCTGTCTGGTTGCTTACTTGTTTACAGTTACTGTGTGTGCAAATTGTGTGTTGAAGGAGCTGCCCTCAGGGCCATTCAGCTAGCGGTGGGTATGAATTTAATGCCCATTTGTTTTCTGCTAAGAATTTACAAATGCTTGTGAAGATCGGAAAAATAACTTGATGATGATGGGGTGATAGAACCCAAAATGGACAGATGTCTCCACCCAGGCCCAGAACTTTAGGCACTTAGCTCTTAAAAGTTAGGGCCTGGATTTCTGGGCAATCAACCAACTTAATGACGCCACATAAGGGAGGCCACTTGTTTCTCCAACTGAAAGGGTCATTTAGAACAACAGCTTCACGTCAGGTTGGTACGCCATGGTTCTCACTGTGAGGAAAATGATGGTTCCTTATACTCAGAAGAAAAAGAACCTAAGTCTTTAGAAATGGATGTGAAGGAGAAAACCAAACTGACAGATTCACTGTGCCATAACTGGAAGATTCAGGAAGCGTAAAAGCTGATCGATAATCATGGGGGAACTGGAATGATGTTACTGAACTGCACCATCCCTTCTGGCTACACGACGGCTTTGCTCACTTTGAGGGAGACGCAGCCCAAATAAAAGAAAATGAATATTTTGGCTAGGTGGGAGTGCCCAGGAAAAATTACCCCAAGGGTAGCACTTCTCAGCACTGTCCAGAAATGCTGACAGAGAAAATATATGTTTATATTCACCGCAGCAACAAATCTTTTTTTTAAAGGTATATTTCTGCACTCGGGTCAAACCACTCCAGTGCTTCTCTTATGGCTTGGTTCTTGTTACATGCCTTCAAGTTATCTCCAACTTAAGGCAACTCTATGATTAAGGGCTTTCCAAAACATCCTGACTGTGACAGCTCTGCTCAGCTTTTGTAAATTCGGGGCTGTGGCTTCCTTTATGGAGTCCATTCGCCCCACAGATGGTCTTTCCTTTTGTCTTCCGCTGTTGACTCTCCCTAGCATAATAGTCTTCACCGGGGAGTCTTGCCCTCTCATGAGAAGCCCAAGACACAACAGCTTCCGTTCTGTCAGTGTTGCATCTTGGGAAGGCTCTGGCTTGAGAAGGTCTAGGCCAGTGATGGCGAACCTTTTAGAGGCCGAGTGCCCAAACTGCAACCCAAAAGCCACTCATTTATTGCAAAGGCCCAACACGACAATAAAACCTGAATACTGAGGTTTTAGTTTAGAAAAAACAACTCACAGACAGTCCAAGCAGATAGATAGATAGATAGATAGATAGATAGATAGATAGATCGATCGATCAATAGATCGATATCCTTGGCAGTGCACTGACCGGCCATGTGAAAGCTCAGACAAGTTGCAGCTGATGAATCGTGGCTCGTGACGTGATCGCCTGGCGCCGCTGCTCCTTTCTGGGCATGGGCATGGCCCCTGTGTGCACCGTTGCCTGATGCTCGGCTGCCGGGGCGATGATGGCGCGCTTGTCTTGTGTGCCGGCAGAGAGGGCTCTGCGTGCCCACTGTGCCACACATGGCCGGGGTTCGCCACCACTGGTCTAGGAGCTTGGTTCCTGGTTACTATAGTACCAACTCCCCCATTGACTGGCCTTCCTTGAGATCTGTGACAAACCTGCTTTTCTGATCTCAAAACCTGCTATCCCAGCTGTCGGCTCTTTGACTGTACCTAATCCTTGATTGACAAGGGACCCTCCTACTAGCATTGGGAGGGGGGGGGTCTGATATTGAAGTCAGAGGCACAGGCAGACTCTGTGGTATTTCCGTGGGTGTGGGAGACCCTTCGGGGGGCACGGCTCAGAGAGAGAACCTGCGTCTTCAGAAGGTCTTAGCTACAAGTCTTAAGTTAAAAGGATCTCCAACAGGGTTGGGTAGGGATCTGCTTTGGGCGAGAGCATCCATCTGATTTCCTGGGCTCAGCTCCTTTGACTCAGGCCCACAGGTTGCCAGGAAGGAAAGTCCTCTTTCACCCCACATACAGCAGCCTACACGTGCCGTGGAAAAAGGTTGTCCGTTGCACCGTTTCTAAGACCATGAGAGGGAGTCTAAGAAGGCTGGAGGGACAGATCCTGCCAAGCTTCAACTCATCCTAATTCTAGTAGCTGGATTACTGGATATCCGGGATGCCTGAAGGAGCGCCTTCTTCTCTGTGTGCCCTCCTGCCTCTTGAGATCTGAGGCAGATCCTGGTCCAGGAGCCCTCCTTGAAGGAGATCAGGAGGAAGAGTACCTGGAGGAGGGCCTTCTCTGTGGTGGCACCCCAACTGCGGAATATGCTCCCCAGAGAGGTTCGCCTGGCACCAATGCTATATTCTTTTCAGTGTCAGGTGAAACCCTTTTTATTTTCCTGTCATTTTAATGTTTAATTGATTTTAACTGGGGTTTTACTATTTCAGATTGTCAGATGCTGTGGTGTTTTCTCTTATCCTACTCATTTTTTATTTTTTTATTGTAAGTTGTCCTGAGATGCTAGTGGTGGATGGGCCAAAAAAGCTTTTAATAAATGAATAATAAATAATAAAATAAATTAAAAAATCTTGGGGAAGCCTGCAGCAAGACTGAGTTGAACAAGGCTGGGGAACCCCGGGCTGGAAGCCAAATCCAGTCCTCTGAGGCTGCCCAGGTGGCTTTCCCTAACCACAGATCACCTGTTGGCTTTTGCATATTTTCCCCCATTCTGAAACTCTGACCTACCTCTTAACGGGTTTACTTACTGGCAATGAAAGCAGTACGCTAAAACACCTGGGCAGTTTTAGCCCCGCCTTTTGGCCCCGCCCCCTGGCCTTTGGTCCCACCCTCTACTGCCATGCGGCCTCTGGGAGCTTTTCCAAAATGGAATTTAGCCCATTTTGGGCTGGAAGAGGTTCCACACCTCTGGAACAGGCAGTTCTGGCCCCATATCTGAGCCAGCGCACGTTCGTTTTGTATGCTCCTAATTATTACAGCCATCCTTCGAGAAGCCAGTTGCTGTACCCATATTGCTGTAAATAATATTTTCACAGAAAGAGGGGAAGCCAGATCTCTCCGTTAAATGTGAACAGGGAAAAAATGATCTGGGAAGACATACATTGGACACAAAGCCAATACTCCCATAATCCACAGTCCAGAATAAATGGGACTGATTGCTAGTATCTAATAAGTTATTGATAAACAGTTGTATATTAGACAGGCTGAAAGATGTCTAGACACATTTAGAGGAAATTCATAAGCAGTTGTCTATATTTCGAGTTGCTTCACATGTCAATTTGAAAGCTGTTTGGCTTATTCGGTTCTCCGTCCAGGTGGGGTGCTTGAGTTTTAAGCCTGAATGTGGAGACCCCCCTGGTGCAAGTACTTGGGGAGGCATCCACCAGCGCTCGCACTGGGAAGGCCAGTTGGAAAGAGCACTGGGAAGGGAAAAGCATTCACTGGGCAATCCTGGGGGAATTGGGAAGGGAGACTCTTGGGGAATTTTATGGTGGGGAACTCCTTTTTTCTTTGCTTTGGACTGGGGAGAGTGTTCTGTGGGTGGAAGGACAGATTTTCTTCAGAAGAACCCCTGCTCCCTTCTCCCGTTTTATGCTGTCTTCTGCTTTCTGTTGAATTTCCTAAAATTCAGCACACATACACCATGCATGCACGGACCCATTATCCTCCAAAATTCAAGCCCTCATTTCCAAAAGCCAGAAAATGACCTACAGAGATTTTTGTTCAGCAAAGCACAAAAATGAATTCTCTTCTATGTTTGGGGCTGGAATCCACTGATGGGAGAGGGAATAGTATAACTTCGGGCTGAAGGTGGGGGACTCCACTTTTAACGTCCCCCCACTTGACCAAAGCATTCCCCAGAAGTAGGAAAGCTACTCTCAGGAGACAATGTCCTGCTATATTTTTCTTCTAGCACAGAGATCAGTGAAAAGGTGAAGCTCTCACTGCTCCTCTGCCGGCAAAGAGGCAGAACCTGTGCTAGAGTCTTGGGACTTGACCGATTTCTCCCCAGCTCCTCTTTGAGGATATGCCGCCGGAAAAGTTTTTATTCCAGTCCCCCGCAAACCGAGTGCAAGAGCAGAAAAAGTTGGGTGAGTGGCGGATGCAGTCTTGGCTGCTGAGCACCATCGCTGCCTCCTGAGCTCCCGGGCCCCACGGCCTGCCCACCGAGTGCGCCGGGGTGGGGAGAGATGAAGTGTAGTCCATGGACAGCCACTCACACCTTGAGGTCACCTCTGCTTGCAGCGCAGTCAATCAAGGCTGCCTCCCCGGGTCAGAGGGGTCGGCTGCCTTCCCCAAACAAATGGGGGAATGATGAGTCCATGTCAGGAAGGAGGGCACCGTCTCACCCCGTGCCGCCCCCTTCACCTCGGGAACATGATCAGGGGTGACAGAGACAGGGGGCCAGGAGCTGGACAAGCCTGGAATCTCTGTCACCGAGACAGTGATGGGCTGCCCTCGGTGTCAGAAGGAGCTGTGAAAAGTTGAGCCACAACTCGGAATAATAATACTGCTAATAAAGCCACGCTATTCTGCTCAGGAAGCAGCCCGTTTCCTCCTGCTGCAGGAGCGGCTGTTAGAAAGGGGCTTGATTTCCAGATTTCCTGTTCTGCTCCTTGCTGGAGAGGCACCAAAGAGCCCCTTGCATCCTTGAGTATAATATTCTTCTTGTGGCAAGACTGCTCGTGGCCCGCCATCCACGTCACGAGGCAGAGGGGTAGCTGCTGGGCAGCTCCGAGCTGGAACAGCCCGATGGGCCCTTCCTGTCCAAAAGCGGTGGAGAGGAAGTGGGTCGCTGGGCTCAGTACCCGTGGTGTGTGCTCCCAGGAAATGCACATGGTGGGCATGTCGTGAGTGGAGCCACTGGTGCCAGAGGTCAGACTAGGTGGCCCGGGAGGTCCCTTCTGACTCGCTCTGTTTCTACTTTTCTATGCCTGCTGGTGAGGCAGGGTGCAAGTTTTGTTCCGTTTCCGTTTTCAGAAGAACCTACCAAAATGCACAACATTCTCCATATTCATGACAAAAACAGCTTGAGTTTTGCAATGGTTCAGGTGAAAGAGAGAGCTCAATGGATGTCTCTGTCCATCACGCTCCAGGGCTGCGAGTCTGGCTTTGAATACCTGCCTGTTTCAGCTGAACTAGGGTGGGCTCCTCTCTGTTTTT
Organism: Varanus komodoensis; assembly: GCF_004798865.1. Lineage (NCBI taxonomy): Eukaryota > Metazoa > Chordata > Lepidosauria > Squamata > Varanidae > Varanus > Varanus komodoensis. The sequence continues at coordinate 437,896 of NW_025335606.1, read as the reverse complement.
CTGGCAGATCCGTCCCCCCCCCCCCCATCTTCAACATTGTCATGGTAGCTGGGACGGGCACTCAGAAGATCTGGGTTCAAGACCCCACTCAGCCGTGGGGTTTGCCAAGTGATGCTGAGCCACTTACAGAATCTTAGCCAAGCCTACCTCACAAGGTTGTTGTTGCTATTGTGAGGATAAACGGGCAGGAGGAGACTCTTGTAAACTACTCTGAGTTTCTTGCAAGAGGAAGAAAGGCAGGGTATAAATGCAAAACAACCACGATTATGCATGGTAAGCGGATGTGACAAGGGAATAATCGCAGCTGTTCAATTTAATCGGTGCAGATGAGTGGGAATTTCATTCAGATCATTGATCAGAGTTTGCCATAATTCACAAAGCTCATCTTTGTGAGAGGGCAGCTTGAGATTTTAAAACTGAGAAGGCAAGACCAAGGGCTTTTCCCAGCCGTAAAGGCTGGATAAGGTTGGCCCGTGGCCTGAGGGAGACGCTCACCTTTTTGCTGCCCTCATGACTGTTGGGCTTCTCTTTCCAGCTATGGGATTTCTTGCCAAACCCGGGCACTGCTTTGGAAGTCCCCCTAAAATATGGGCTCCCATTTCAGGGCATCCAGTGCCAAAACGATTTGCCAGGTTTTGGTTGGATGTTGATTGGACCAGCGGCAGCAGCTTTGGGTCTTTGTTTTTTAAACCACCTTCCAGACCTCACAGGAGTGACTGCCTCAGCGGCCACCCTAAGTCACAGTGACCGCGGGAAAGCGCAGCTGTGGACAGAGTCCTTGCTGTGCTGGCTCCTCTTTTAATTCAAAATGCCAGAAGAAATGTGGGGAGGGAGGAGGAATAAGTGGGCCCTACCTCTGCCCCGGAAGACTGCTTTTCTGCCTGGGGGGTTGGGAAAAGGAGCCTGTTTGGGATCACGTACTCAGCAGATCACAGCACGGCAGACAAACTGATCCTTCTGAAGCAGCCATCACAATTCACTCCCTAGAGAGGGACCCCACAAACAGGAGAGAGTGATATATTGGGGGAGCATTTTGGTTTGGCATTTAGGGGCATGATCTCAGGCTTGCCTTTCCGTTGTGAGCTCTAAAGCCATGTCCAGCCTTGGTGACTTTATGAATGCTTTGGTTAGTCGCAAAGTCATGCCCGACCCGTTGCGACCCCATGGACAACACGTCTCCAGGCTGTCCTGTCCTCCACTGTCCCTCAGAGTCCACCCAAGCCCACACCCACCACCCCAGTGACTCCATCCAGCCACCTCATCCTCTGCCATCCCCTTCTCCCTCTGCCGTTAATTGTTCCCAGCACCTGGGTCTTCTCCAGGGAGTTGTTCCTTCTCATTCGGTGGCCAAAGTATTTGAGCTGCGACTTTACGAATGTTGTTGTTATTCGCAAAGTCGTGTCCGGCCCATCGTGACCCCAAGGGCAACACTCCTCCAGGCCTTCCTGTCCTCCACCATCCCCCAGTGTCCACCCAAGCTCACACCCACTGCTTCAGTGACTCCATCCAGCCTCCTCATCCTGGGCCGTCCCCTTCTTCTTTTATGAATGACTGCCCTCCAAATTTCATGTCCGCAATGGTTCTGTTCAACTCTCCCAAGTTCACAACCAAGGTTTCCTTTATCGATCCCTTCCGGTGCACATTTGGTCCACCCTTTTGTTTTCTGCCCTTGGTTTTCCCCAGCGTGGTTTCTTCTCCATGGAGTCCTGCCTTCTCATGATGTGTCCAAAGTACAAACGCCTCAGTTTTGGCATATTTGCTTCCAGAAAAATCTTACAGATCTCTGCTTCCATGGACCCACTTGTTTGAGGGGGTGCCACATGGAGGTGGGTCGAGACCTGTTCTCCCCTGCAGAGGAAGGCAGGACGCGCCCCAACGGAGCAAAGCTCAGGGGGCCAAGGTTCCACTTGGATGCCAGGAAGCACTTCCGGACAGTCAGGACCCCGAGGGTGTGGCATGGGCTTCCACGGGAGGTCGTTGAGGCCCCATCGGTGCGGGTGTTCAAGGATAGGCTGGGCGTGCACATAGTGGGCATGTCCTGAGCAGAGCCGGCTGGAGCCGGAGGTCAGATTAGATGGCCCGGGAGATCCCTTCTGACTCACTTTGCTTCTATGTTTCTATGTGACCTTTCAATGCAGCTTCTCAAGACATGGAATTTAATGTTTTCAGTTGTTTTAAGGTCCAGTCCAATGACATCATGACACTTAGGACTGTCCAGAGTCCCAGCTCTGTGGTCTTCCTCACACCATGCCGGTTGCCTCTACAGGGTTGGCAAGAGACCTCAGGGAAGGCTAAAGGGGGAAGGAGGTCAGGGCCACCAGCCTGAAGAGTATCCAGATGGTGCCCAGTCCTCTGCAGGGGAGAACAGGTCTCTACCCACCTCTGTGTGACACCCCCTCACGTACCTGTATGTCGCCAGCATATCCCCTCTGAGTCTCCTCTTCTCCAGGCTGAAGAGACCCAGTTCCCTCAGCCTCGCCTCATACGGCATCCCCTGCAAACCGGCCACCAACCTTGTGGCCCTGCGCTGCACTGACTCCAACCTGGCTATATCCTTTCTGTAATGAGGGGCCCAAAACTGAGCACAATACCCCAGTTGTGGGCGCACCAGAGTCATGTAGAGTGGTAGTAACACCTCTCTCGATCTAGAAGCCACACTTCTGGCTATGCAACCAAGGGTGGCATTCGCCCTCTTGACCACCCCATCCTGGCTCACGTTCAGCCTGACACATCATTCTGCCCTTGCTAAAGGCCCCCAAAATTGCGCTCCATCATAGTTCCTGGGAGATCAGATTGCATAGTTTGGAGCAGCACAAGAGAAGGCCCTTTCACGTCTAAGCTAAATCCTTGGAGGTTTGACTTCCAGAGAACCTTGTTGGATCGGGGAGTCTAAAACCAGAAGGACATTGAACTTTTCAAAAATCCTCAAAAGACACCAGAGGGGCAGAGATGTATCAGGGCAGGATCCAGAAAATAGGTTCCTTGCCTGGTCAACAAGCCCAGAGGAGGGTGCGCAAGCATCACCGTACTGTAATCACACGGACCAATATGTTCTGGCTCTCACGGAGTATAAATAACGGCCATCAAAGTAATTTGCATTTTTATGGACAGCTCCAGGAATAATAGTTGTCTAATTGTAGCCCTTGATTGCGCCCTGGGTAGGCAAACAGTTGCGTTCTGCAGAACCTTTTTGGGAGATGTGGCGACGCATGCCGTGCTCTTCCGCCGCACACGCGCATTCTCTGCGAAGGCACGTCAGCCGAGGACATGCGTTCGTGTGTGCCTGTGTGTGTACTGGTTCCGCCTGCCTCTCTTTCAGCCCCCTGCTTCTTCCCTGCCCCCCCCCCCCGCACAACAAACACAGGTATTTTTATGATTATTATTTCACAGCGATGCCGGCACTGTCCCTCGCATGAGGCATCCGCCATCAAAAGTTATACGAAATGACATGGTAACCAGGCACTGGGGGAAAACTGGATAATAACAGGTGATTTGTGTGGGTTTCTGAGTGTTACAATTTCAGTGTCTTTCTGCTAACGACTTGGATGAGATGGGTGTGGGAGGGGAGAACAGGATGCGGAGCAATGCAGAAAAAGCTTGCTCAACAAAGACGGTGGGGGAAGCATTACAAACACACACACGCGTGCGCTTCTGTTGAGATCAAGCAGACGGTGTCAGAAGAATGACCAAGCCAATTCTCACTGCATAACCAGACTTTTAATTCATTATGAAGCGAATACACCTCTGGAGTCTGACATGAGAGCACTTGGCCTGTCCTGCAACCAAGATTCGAGTTTTCCTCACCCTGGGAAAGCAAATGGATGGGAAAGCAGTGGCGGTGCTACACTTCCGGCAAAAGCTGCAACTTAGAAAGCGGTCTTCCCCAAATTATGGAGTTGGGAGCCATTGGTGCAAAAGTCTGTCTCTGCTCCGCGCCGACTGGGTTGGATCTTCAGCAAGGGTGCAGCTAGCATGGGATAACAGGGCCGTCCGTGTGCATTCGCAAGCACATGTCCTCGGCTGATGTGTCTCAGGGAGAATACTCTTGTGTGGCGGAAGAGAGACACTTGATGCAGGTGAAGAACAAAGAGTTTCTCCACATAGGTTCTGCGGAATGCAATAACTTGCCAGCCCCTAGACAGGGAATGCAATCAAGAACTGCAATTAGACAACTATTATTCCTGAAGTTGCCCATAAAAATGCGGATCACTTTGCAGGCCATTATTGATACTCTGTGGAGAGCCAGATCATGTTATGCTGCTCATGGCAGACCCATTGAAGCCAATGGGACTTAGGTCAGACTGTTGGAAGCAGCCCACTGTGTGGGCCTTGAGCAACTCGCCGACTCCCTGCCTCAGCCGCCTTCTTTGCAAGGGTGAGCAGGAGATCACAAAATGCTTGGCTGACAAGACAGCTCCAAAGAGGACTGTGGTGAGGCAACTTGGTGGGCAGTTCAGAGCAGGCCTTATTCCCGAATCCCAGGGCATCCTGCAAATCCACAGATGCTTTTTTCCCCATTTGCCCAGTCACATACAAGCAAGGCAAGGTGCCCAAGGGGCGCTCAGCAAGATTCCGTGTGCACATTTGTGCCAGTACGTAGGAGCACAGCTCCGCCGTGTTGGACCAAAAGTCTGCAGATTCCAGTGCGGTGCTTCCCACAGTGGCCAAGAAGATGGTCTCTCGGAAGCTCACAAGCAGGACCGGAGCGCACTGACTTTCTCCTGCCACCGTTTGCCACCAAGTGGCATGCAAAATCCACTCATTGCTCATGAGCAATGATAGCTTGACCTTCCATGAATTTGTCTAATGTTGACGTTCATGCACCAGCCCACCACTGTGGAGGGCATTGGCTTGCACAACAGCTTCTTCAGGACAGGAGAAACCCAAGAATCAAACATCTGCAGATGTTGTTTTGAGAAGTCAGGCTCTCCAAGGAGTTCTGCAAGCCTTCTGCTACTCTCTGAGAGGGCAGGGAGGAAAGCAAGGGACCCTGAAGAAGCCGACGGGAGGCTCACACGGTGCTCCTTGCAAGGGTTTCTCACACCCACGCCGAGCTGGCATGGCTGAGAGCCACTGACAATGCGCTCTTCCTTGAAAGTAAAAGTAATGGCTTCCCTTTGAAGAAGCCATTCCTGCCGGGAGCCATCACAGCCGTCTCTCTCAATTAATTCCATGGGGCAATTAGATGTGGCATGGAAGAATGCCTCGTTTTGTCAGTCTTGAATTTACTGCATGTCATTGCCATTGAATGGCCTCCCACTTTGGCATTTGAGAGAGACAGACAGGAAGAGAAGAAGCGGTCTTCTGCCAGACCAGTCCTGGTCCATCCGGCCCCAGAGTCTGCTCCAGGGGCCCAAATCTAACCCGCTGGGGTTCCTCGCCGAGCCACACCCTTCCCCTAGCCTACTTTCCCCAGGCTGCCTATCATTTCTGGGCTTCCTGGCCTTGTGGGTTGGGGGATTTGCAGCCCGAGAGGTCAGAATGCCTCCACCAAGGCTTCGGGGCTGGTTGCAAGAGCTGCCATTTTGTCCTGCCCCGCATGCCACCAAAGTGCGCTCCCCAAGAGCTTCCTCAAAGCGGCTTTAGGGCTTTGGGCTGAAAGATGACCCTCAGCCCGGGCCAAAGGCGCTCCAACAGCCCCAGCCCACACTGCCTAGCCGAGACTCTCCAGGGTTTCGGGCACGTCCGTCCCAGTTTGACCTGGAAACTGAGCCCGAAACCTCTTCTGCTTGAAGCACGTGCTCTGCTCTGAACCTCCCGTTGCCCCTTGAAAGCGGCAGACCCTTGATCCTGCGCATGCCGCTCTACGCATTGGCCTCCAGGTCCACCCTCTCCCCTCCCAGGATCACCCCGTTCTCCCGGCGCCACTCCCTCAGGCAGCCTTCAGCCTCCACCAGCAAGCCCACTGCTTTCTTCGGAGGGAGAGGTTGGAGTTCCCCCATGCTGCACATCCCACCTCAGTGGCAGCATCCTGATGACCCAGGGTCCCACACTTAGGTCACTGCTAGGATCCAGTATACAGGAAAGCCTGGAAGAATCTGCCATGTTTGGCCTTGAGAAGAAGAAGACCGAGGGAAGATATGAGAGCACTCTTCACGGTCTTTAAAGGAAGCCACCCCAAGAAGGACTGGGCTCCTTTCTCAGTCCTCCAGGGGCAGGTCACGGAATAATGGACTTATGTTTGAGGAAGCCAGATTCCAGCTGGACATCAGGAGAAACTTCCTGACTGTTGGAGCAGTACAGCAATGGAAGCACTGACCTCAGGAAGTGGCAGGCTCTTCTGCCCTAGAGACCTTCAAGCTGTACCTCAACAGGGATGCTTGAACGTGCGCAAGGGGTTGGGCCTGATGGCCTCACAAGCCCCTTCTACACCTCTAGGATTGCTTGGCACCCAGCTGTCTCCTCAGATATTGCTATGGATATCTGTATCTGCCTTCACTTATATTTATTTATTTTCAGTGCAACATATTCAGAAGATAAGACCATTACAGGATTGTGAAACATGGGAAGCATCCTTTCAAATAACATACTCTTTAAGAAAGATCATTTTAAAAGCTAGAAACTCCAGGTGGTGGGGTTCCATTTTCAGAAAAGCCAGTGTGAAGAAACCTGCTCTCTTGCAGTGGGAGGGGTGTCTCATTTTCTTGGCATTCATTCATTGGCGATTATTTTATCGGCATGGGTCCTGACCTTTTAGGCCCTTTTCTTGAAGACAAGGATATGTTGATCCTTTGAGGATCTATCATCTCTCTCTCTCTCTCTCTCTCACACACACACACACACACACAGAGAGAGAGAGAGAGAGAGAGAGAGAGAGAGAGAGAGAGAGAGAGAGATGCATGAGCTGAAACTCAAATACTTTGGCCACCTAATGAGAAGGAACAACCCATGGGAGAAGACCCTGGTGCTGGGAACGATTGACGGCAAAAGGAGAAGGGGCGGCAGAGGATGAGGTGGCTGGATGGGGTCACTGGGGCGGTGGGTGTGGGCTTGGGTGGACTCAAGGGTGATGGTGGAGGACAGGAGAGCCTGGAGGAATCTTGTCCATGGGGTCATGATGGGTCAGGCATGACTTTGAGACTAAACAAAAACAAAAAACGCTGTAGAAGCACTGCTCCTTAGAAAGTCGGATACCGAAGATGAAACTCAAATACTTTGGCCACCTAATGAGAAGGAAGGACTCACTGGAGATGCTGGGAACGATAGAGGGCAAAAGGAGAAGGGGACAGCAGAGGATGAGGTGGCTGGATGGGGTCACTGGAGCGGTGGGTGTGGGCTTGGGTGGACTCCAGGGGATGGTGGAGGACAGGAGAGCCTGGAGGAAGGTTGTCCATGGAGTCATGAAGGGTCAGGCAGAACTTGGCAACTTAACAAAAAAAGTCATATATACATATATGCATAAGGTAAAGGTAAAGGTTTCCCCTTGACGTGTAGTCCCGTCATGCCTGACTCTCGGGGGCGGTGCTCATCTCCATTTCCTAGCCGAGGGAGCCAGCGCTTGTCCGCAGACAGTCTCCGTGGTCGTGTGGCTGGCATGACTAAACACCGAAGTGCACGGAATGCTGTACCTGCCCACCGAAGTGGTACCTTTTTCTCGACTTGCATTTGCATGCTTTCGAACTGCAAGGTTGGCAGGAGCTGGGACGGAGCAACGGGAACTCACCCCGTTGTACATATATATTTATATATGGTGCCCTGAGAGGAAAGACAGGTATGGCAAGAACATGCTCCCCAAATTATAACTATCATACTGCTCATAAAGGGGAAGGGGTGCTTTTTCAGGAAATAGGTGGCCAGATTTGCTGCAGGTTAGCTTTGCTTCCAGGCAGAAGAGGGTTTCCCGGTTGGGGTGGGGGGAAGCAGGGGTGTCACAACCTAGCAGACAATGTCACACCGTCAGATGGTGCCTTTTCCTCTTAGAAGTTCAGTTGCACCGGCTCTTGGAGACAGCAGCAGCTGGAAGGAAAATAACACTAAAACTCTATAGCTGCCATAAAATGCATTATCCATCTGAACACTCATTTCAATCAAATAATGCAGCCCATTCATATTTAAACAGGAAATATTGTTTAATGTTTATGGTAATGACCGAATCAAATTTTAAAAATTAAACATGGAATTAAACATTAAACAGAGGCTCCAGAGTTGGATGTGTTGGGTACAGCCTGCACCAGCAGGACAAATTGATAAGGCTGAGCTGAGCTGGGAGGGGCACGTTTCATAAATATTTTCTCCCTCGGTGTGGTGCTCCCCTGAGTCGGCTGTAAATGGGCGGCTGTAAATTGAGCAAACATGTTTGCCGTATTCTCGTCCCCCAGAACACACATTCAGAGTGAAGACAGTCCTTATTACCCTCACTCTGAACTGGCTTTACAGTTTGTTTGTTTGTTTGTTTGTTTGTTTGTTAGTTTAAACATTTTTATGCCGCCCCATTCGCCGAAGCCTCGGGGCGGCTTACAGCAATTTATTAGTTATATGTGTATTTATAGGCTGCCTGTAACTGCTGAGGCCCTTCTTAGGTGGCATGATGCCTTCATGAAATCAGATTGCATTGGCTATGTTCTGCAGTGACATAAAAATTAAAAAAAAAACATTGGGGCTGCCACAGATCTGCGCCTCATCATCCTTGATTACAAAATCAAGGCGTGTGGCTGAAGGAAAGGCATGGCACGGAAGCAACAGCTGAGAAAGGAAACTGTGGTTTAGAAGTCCTTAAAATACAGCAAAAAGTAGATTTGAGGACGGGGAGGAGCAATACCGTTGTGGCCTGGAGACCCGTAGGGACCAGAGTTGGTTCTTTCATCTCATATCTTTTTTAAAGACTGTTCAAAAACGTGTGTGTGTGTGTGTGTGTTGTGTTTTATGTATTGAGCACTGCAGACAGCACAACTGGAACAATAGTCTGCCACCAAGCACTCTGAAAGAGTGTGGTGCAATGGTTAGAGCACTGAAGTAGGACTTGTGAGATCCGAGTTCTGTTCTGCACTCAGCCCGGAGGCTCACTGAGTGCCTGCATCAGCCACTGCCTTGCAGCCTGGCCTACCTCACAAGGTTGTTGTGAGGATAAAAGGAGGACGAGAGGAAGAGGCCTGTGAAAGACTGCGAGGTACTGCTTGGATTCCGTGCCAGAGGTGGGAAAGATGGGATAAAGATGTAACAGGAAAGGAGAGGGATGGAGAAAAAAGTATTGTGAAGGCAGTCACCATGGTGACCAAAGCCAAAACTCTTGACTCTTTGAAAAGTTATTTTCAAAAAGAGGGATCAAGGGGGAAAGTTGGCCCCCTCAGTGGAAAGCCCCTCTCCCCTCCTCATAGTGCTTGGACCCAGCAGCTGCACCCAGATGAGGCTGTTTTGGGGGCGACCCAGTAAAGCGTAAACTCCCAGCCGTGGGACCGGATGCCCCCCTCTCTACAGGATCTGCACATCTTTTGGGGTTCATTCCACACAGCTGGAATTTTTGCATTTTTTTGTCTCTGCGCTGCTGCCACCGCTGTCTTGAAAGTTGCTTTCATGTTTTGGGACTTGCTGAGCTGGCTCGGGCGAGGTTTGATCACCGTGTCAGTTTTGTGATCTCGTACAACTCAACTGGTCACCGTATGTCATGTTTTAATTTTGGGAAGAGCTGCTTTGCAGGGCCGGGGTACGGGGTGTCCCCTGCAAGGTGGCAGAGGTCTATTGCTTCATCCCCCCAAATACAGAAAGACTCTTTAGAAACTCTGTAGGGGTGAAAGTCGGGCTGTGCATCTTTTAATAACTAACGAAAAGGAAAAAAGATATTCTTGAATATAATTAAATGCACTGATTTCAAAGAGCAGGATGACACCTGCCCAGATACGCACACACACTCCCCAAACCCCTTCTCATTACGGAGAGGCCACCTGGGAGGTTCCTTGGCTGGCAGAAGGGAATGGTGTTTAAAAGGGAGAACAAAACAGCCAGGCAAGACCGGGAAGATGGCATAGAAACATAGAAACATAGAGCGAGTCAGAAGGGGCCTCCCGGGTCATCTAGTCTGACCTCCAGCACCAGCCGGCTCCGCTCACGACATGCCCACCATGTGCACGTCCAGCCTATCCTTGAACACCCTCACCGATGGGGCCTCAATGGCATGACCTCTCTTCACCTGTAACTTCACCTGCGCTCATTCTCACCTCCTGCACTTTACCTTGGATCGGTGCCCTCAAAGAGGCTGCCCAAAGATTCCATTTGTTCTGTGTGCCGTCCTGGGATGCAATCGGTAAAATGGCCTCTTGGCTTCATAATTGTCGATGCTGCTAAACCCAAGCCAAGTATTTGACATCAAAATATTTGCTTGATGCTTTTCTTCTGGCCTGGCGCTCCTTGTCACCTCTTTGTCACCTGAGGTCCAGGTGACTTTAGGGGGTCAGAACACCTTCCACCAGCTGGGTCTAATGGCTCAGTTATGCCCTCCTCTGGACAGAGCTAGCCTGCTATCCGTGATTTATACTCTGCAAATCTCTAAGCTAGACTACTGCAGTGCACTCTGTGCGGGGCTGCCCTTGAAGACTGTTTGGAAGCTGCAGGTTGTGCGAAATGTAGCAGCCAGACTAATAATGGGGACCAGTCGGTCTGAGCACAGAACACCAGTTCTGGCCCACTTGCACTGACTGTGTATATGCTTCAATTCATGATGCTGGTTTTAACCCGCAAGGTCCTACACAGGCTGGGACCACAACACCTGGCAGAACAGCTTCCCAGTCACCGTCTGCCCGAACACTATGACCGACCCCTCGGTCCTGCCCCTGACTCTCACCTCCAGGAGAGAAGGGCCTCTTTGGTGGTGGCCCCCCAGTTCTGAAACAAGCTCCACACTGAGGCCTGCCTGGCACCAACCTTACTGTCTTTTTGGCACCAGGTAAAGACCACCCTTTACTGCAGGGCATTCAGGTAGTTTACTGCAGTGTGCTCGTTGCTAAATGGGTCTGAAATTGCGTTTTGTTTCATTTCCTTTTGTTGTTCCCTCTTTGTTTAAGTTACTGACTTTCCTGACTGTTTTATATTTGCATGGTGAGTTTTTATGGTGTTTTCAAAATGGTGTATTTCATAGTGTATTTTTAATGCTCTGCCATACACAGTCCAAAGAGCCTCGGCAATCAGGTGGTGCAGAAATTAACTAAAAGACTAAGCAAATAAAATGCTTCAGAAGCCCACTTTGAAAAATAGCACCGGAGAACCTTGCAGTGCTGGGATGCGATCCGGAGAAACGCCCTTTTGTGCCCCGGGAGAGCGCAATGCCGGGCAGATTCGCTTGGGGGCTGATTCTAGCAGGGTGAAGCACGGGAAATGCTTCCAGCCTAGTTTTGCTGAATGAAGCTCGGGCTCCACCGGTGCAATTTGCCCTTTCCGAATAGAGGAAACCCCACGCAAAAGCTGGGAAATGATGAGCAGGCTGGGGAAGGCAGGCACGGCCACCTGGGGGGGAGACCTGGGAGGGGCTGTGGCCCTTTGGAGATGCTGGCAGGCTGGGCTGGAGTTCCAGGGCTGGAATCTGTTCCTGGAGTGAGTCATGGGAAAGGAGAAGAGGCCATCAAGGTGGCCTTTTTCTGGGCAGGAAGGCCTGAAGGGATGGGGTGGGGGACGTTTTCAAAGCCTCTCATTGGCTTGGAAAGTATCGGATTCTTATAAAAGGAGGTTGGGGAGAACTGGGATCCATTCCCTTTTAATCCAAGTTGGAGGAGAGCCTCTCTTTCATTCTGCCAAAGACAATGTGAAGATGGCAGTTCCTGTATCTGAAAAAGCACGTAAGAGATCGTGCCAGAGGGTGGGAGATGAGCAGATAAGCCAGTACAGGCCAGCAGCTCCAGGTGGGACCTGATATTCCCTCCAGGTGTTATCCTGAACTTTTTAGGCACTCTCTGTGTTGATGAACCCTATCCATAAAATGATCCCACCATGGATCTGGCGGTGGCGCTGGCAGAACCGTCCTGAGCTACGCTACTGCTCTGGAAAGCCGAATGACCCCCCTTTCCATGGAAGAACTCTGGCCGCACGTCACATTTAAGGAGAGTGTACTTTTAAATTCCTGGGCCTGCTTCTCCTCCATGTCAGCGTTTCTGCAGTGGCTCACGAGGAAGCAGCCGGGCAGCTGAGGGCGGGCTCTGTGGGGCCTCGTGATGGAAGTTCCCCCATCCCTGGACTTCCTCGCGTGAAGCAGAGCGGCGGCAGGCTAAAAATACTCCGCGTTCTCCGCGGACGGCTTGTTGTGCAGGGCAAAGCAGCAACTCCTCAGGGGCTTGTCATACATCCTCAGAACGGGGGCGCAGCGTCGGGTTTCCGTATCGGGTGGGAGGATGCACCAGTCGACTTCAGCGAAGGCATCTCCCCAGAGGCGCTGCTAAGAGCAGGGCTGGCGATTCCGTTTCAGCGCTAGAAGCATCAGCGCTCACACCACCCGGGGACCCCTGAGCCACACGGCTCTCAGAAAGCCAGGCCGGCATATCCCGAGGCACCCGTGCTTCCGTCCCTCCTTGTTCCTGCACGACGTCTGTGTTATTCTAGTGACCGGCCAACTCCGTCGGCCTTCTGAAGTCATCAAAAGCACAGACCCAACGAAAATTCAGGCCAAAAAATGGGGAAGCTTCACCACAGGGCTGGCTGGGCTGAACCGGAGGCCTTTTATTTTTTGGGATAAATGCACATAGGATCAGGCCCTCCCTCAGCTAGGTGCGATCTTATGCATGCTTACTCAGCAGTTCCGCTGTGCTCAGCGGGAAGACAAGCCCCCGTCTCCGAACGTGCCCCGTGCTTGCTGAGGCCTCCAAGCAGCCGTGGGCTTCTTTTGGTCTCAGAGGACATGCATGCAAGACGCAGTCAGAGGCATGTTTGGAAAAGTATTGGGATGAACACAGACGAAAGCCAGCGGCATGGTCCCTTCTCCCACCAGCCCAGCATGAGAATAGCAAATGCCTCGATCCTCTATGGGCAGTGGGAGAAATCCACTCCCCTCCAACGTTAAGATGTCCACACAACTGAATGCACCACTGCACTTCAAAGCATGTGATTTTGGGGAGCATCACGGGACTGGATGAGACCACAGGTGTGCTGAGGCCACTGTTCACCAGGTCTCAGGTGGCTGGTTTTTCCCCTCACCTTCTGCAGCAGCCAATATAGCACAGGTGGGAACAGTTTCAGCCCAAGGATAACAAAGTCAGGTTTGGGGAGGTGCCAAAAGCAACACACACACACACACACACACACACACACATGGTCCTATTGTAGCTTAAGGCTTTTACTACCAGAAATTATTTATTTTCTTTCTTTCTTTAAAACTTTTCTAGACCATCCCATAACTGAAGTCTCGGGACGGTCTAACAATATAAAATGTAAAAAAAAAAAATTAAAACACAACACCCTTATCCAACTAATAATAACACTCCAACAAAAACAGCCAGGTCTTAAAACATTGGGAAAATAAAAAGGATTTGGCCTGCTGCCAAAAAGAATAAAGTGATGGCACCAGGCGAACCTCTTTGGGGAGCAAATTCCACAATTGGAGTGCCACCACAGAGAAGGCCCTTCTTTGGGTAGTCACTCTCCTAATCTCTTTTTTTGGGGGGGGGCACCCAGAGCAGGTCATCTGCCCCAGATCTTAAGGGGTGGGCAGGCACATATGGAAAGAGACACTCCTTCAGATAACCAATTAACCCTTCTAAGAAGCACTCTGACCTTTAAGATGGGGAAAGCTGCTCAAAAGTCAGGAAATCAGCAAATAATTGGTGTTCAGGTGAAAGGGGAGAGCTTCCTTCTGGGGAATCCCACGGTGGCGGATTTGACTCCCAGGTGGGGGGGGGCACAAATCCTCCCACAGAATGTAACCTGGGATGGGCAAAGCACGCCCAGAATTGGTTCTGTCTGTTGGAGTTTCCTGGAGAACATAAATATTTTTAGGAGAGCTCACCTAAGAGCCTAGAAATTGAAGTTCCTGCCTTATGCCAAGTCAAAACCTTTGCCCAGTCAGCCTGGTATTTTCTGTGCTGACTAGCAGAAACTTTCCAGAAATTTTTCCCCTCCGGGGTGCAGGGGCTGGGGCTCGGACCATGAACCTGCCACCTGCAAAGAACACACCTTAAATTCAGCCCGTCGTAAATTCGGAAGCAGAACGCATGTTCGTATCGGGGCAGGAGGAGCAGGCCACCCCATTCCCCACAGACAGCCGACCTTGCTTGGCTGCCTTGACAGAGGGACTTGAAGGCTTGCGCGACCTCGTGGTTGAGCGGGGAACGCCTGCAGCGGCCCACCGCCGGGAGTACGGGCCGTTCCAAGTCCTCTTTTAACTCCTTCGGTCTCCCCTCACCAATCTTGCTGTCTACAGCCTTCAACTTCTTTGTCACTCAGCCCTCAACCCTTTGCGCTTTCTCTGTGCCTTCCGAAGCTCCAGCTGAGACCTAGGACATGCCAGAATTAATATGTACATCCGTAGACACTGGGCTAGATAGGAAACCTGTTGTGGCTCCAAACGAGGAGGGTCTCTTGCTTCTCCATAGACATATGATGGTCCTTAGGGCAGTTGTCATCACAAATTAACGCACCCCCTTCCGCCTGAGTTCATTCCCAGGCTATAGTGTTTGTGTATGTGTGTGCGCGCGCGCGTTCAAACTTAAATGGTGTCTTACGAAAGAGTGCAATGCCCCGATCTTCCTCCCCCAGCTGCATTGCCTCTTGGCATGCGCAGAGTTCACCTGTCCTGTAAGGAAGCGCATCGTGATCCATCCTGACACATGTCAACATGGATCACGTCAGGCTTAGCTATGGCCGCCCCAATGATGTTGTAGGGTGAGTTCAGTCCTTGACTACATTACACCCTCCTCAGCCCTGAAGGGCCATGGACGGCATTAGGCTAATTGGTTCTGATGTCTGAAACCTATCGGAAAACAGAGGAGCCTTCACAGAATCATAGAATAGCAGAGCTGGAAGGGGCCAGAAGGCCATCGGTCCACCCCCTGCTGTTGCAGGATGCCATGTTACACCCTCCCACTCAAGTGGCTGCCCAGCTGCACCTTGGATGTCCCCAGTGTGGGAGAGCCCCCCGCCTCTCGGCAGCTGGGTCCACTGTCGTCTTGCTCTGACAGCAAGGAAGCTTTTCAGTCGCTATCAAAGTCTCAGCAGCCCAAGCCAGCCCCCAGCCAGGTGGTCTAGCAACATCTGGATGGCCACCCGTTCCCCATCCCTGCCTCTGGGGGTGACCGGCAGCCGCAGAGGAAGGGCGGGAGGAGATACCGCCCGAGTGGCTCACAGAGTCACACCTCTTCCTTTGGGTCACATCCCTTCGAACTGAGTGCAAAGCAGCGGGTGCAGCATGGATACCGGCACTCCAGGGCTGAAGTGGCCGAAACAGGGAGACCCAAGATACTCCGCGAGGGCATCATTGCCGATTAAGGCGATGCGACTCCTTCCGATCGTTTCCATGAATATTTCGCCTCACCTCGACAAATGAGGATGCTTGCTCAAGACGCGCAAGCGCAGAGGTGGGCTTGTGATTTCTCAGGGGCCGGGCGCCTCCCTGGGTTGTTTCAGTGCCAAAGCGAGTGAAGGAGAAATAGGCAGGGTCGTTCGGATGAGGACCCATCTGGACAGCACCCTCTGTTTGCGGTGGCATTTCTCAGCTCGCGTAGCTGATGGGCCAGGAATATCACTATTTGGGCTGGACTATTTGAGGACTTCCTTCACAAGGCACGTTTTGCAAATCTGTGGCTACGTTTGAGACACTTGGCCCACAACTCAGGTGTGTGATTTTCATTCTCAAAGATGGCAAGTATGGTTATTAGTTGGATTCCTTAGCATGTGGGGATTATGTTTCCTTTTATGAGCTTCTTTCCCTCTGATTTTGGCCAATTGTTTAGCCCTGACCCTCCGATCTGCTCCCAGGGATGCTGTCCGGGAACCACAAAACTACCCTCATCTGCTTTATCTGCAAGGTTAGGAACAGTTTCTTCTTCATCATCGTCATCATCATCTGGCATTCATTTCCTGCCATTGTTTCCTCTTGCACGGAACCAAGGCAGCTTATATCGTCCTCCTGCACTCCAGTGTATCCACACAACAACAACCTTGTGAGGTAGGTCAAGCCAACAGAGAATGACTGGCCCAAAGTCACCCCATGGACTTCATGCCCACGTGGGGATTAGAACCTGAGTTTCTCGGGTCCCCAGTGCAATGAAACAGCGAAGCCAAGGAAAGCAAAGCAGAAGGCGCTTATGTTCACTGCACCCCTTTGTGGCAAGACTCTCTTACTGTCTTCAGTGCATGCTATGCAGAAATAATTTCTTTTTTCTGTCCTGAATCTACCATAAATCTGCTTCAGTGAAAGGCTTTGAAGAAAAAAGGGGAATCAGCTCCTCCACACCGTTCCAAGTTGTCCAAGAAAAGGGGATGCTCTGAAATGTGAAATATTTAATGTAGTGTCTCTCTGTGGTTTGTAACACAAGCTGATATTCCTATTGTGGCCTGTTTCCCACTGAGATGTACACGGAGGCGACTGTTCTCAGAGGGCCTTCATTTTCTTTCCCTGTCTTCTGTCGGGAGGAGCTGTCCAAGGTCTCCTTCCGAAATTCACATCCCAGATCAAAGAGTGATCAAGTGCCCCAGTAGTTGGGCATGGCTGGTTTCCTAACGAGGACTGGCACAAGCCACCCGGCCAAGATGGACAATTCCCGGCCCCGACTGTCTCCCCCCAACAGACCGTCTCCCTGTGCATTCAGCCCGAGCGGGTTGTCAGGGTCTGTCTCAAGAAAAAGAAGAGGTGACGGGTCTGTCAGGGAGAGCGCGCCCACAACCTCTGTGGCCAAGCGCCTCCCACCCGGTCCTCCAACAGTGAACCTCCAGGTCATGTTCTGCAGCCGCTCCAGTGCAAGAAACCCCTCCAAGTGGAATTAGACATGTTAATTAGGTGGAAGGAAGCCATGTTTATTGAGATTGTCAGTTCAATTTTGCACGCTCAGTAACTGGAGGAGAGGGAGGGAGAAGGGAGGAAGGAAGCAAGCAAGCAAGCAAGCAAGCAAGCTGTAGGAAGAAGGCTTTAGCATGGAAGGGAAGGGAAGGGAAGGGAGCTTTTTCCTGCCACAATGGAACGGCTGTCAGACTTGCATCAGATCCCATCAGCTGGAGGGAGGATGACAGTCGAGTCCAACAGATGACTGACAGGGGTTAAGGGCTGCCAGCTTTCTTTCCCGCGTCGCCTTCTTAATAGCAAGCTGAGTCCTGTCCCTCATGCAGGCAGTGTTCTCATGCCCCGTTCCAGATCATTTTGATGGAAAAGCTGTCCGTAATGTCCTGATTTCATGCGACGGCACTTCCAACGGCATCTGCCCCAGCTGAGTGGAGCCCCACTCTGGTGCCCCTTGGCCGTCTCATGCGGCTTCCAGGCCGTGCCTCAAACCGAGCCTGATGCAGGGCCAGGGCCCATGCTCTGAAGTGCAAGGGACACTGCCGAAGCCCACAGCATGCACTCTGCAAGGCTCAATCACTCCCTGACATGGAAGAAAGGTGTGGGAATGTGCCTGTACACAGCTGTGTGCAGGCTGAGGATCTGCACTGGGTGTGCGTGAACACACGGCAGCCATTAATGCACAAATGGTCCTTAAACAGCACCCTTCGAGCCCAGCCTGGGCTGATGGGTAACAGCACATCCGTATCCTTGCCGTGCCCCTCAATCCGAGCTCCTCTTCCTTCAGAGATGCTGGACATAAAAGCGGGCTGAGGACTGTGGCTCCTTCTTTCCGCCTTCAGCCCCTTCACCTCTCTTGCAACAGCTGCAGCATTTGCCTTTCAAAGGAGCCACATTTCGTAGCCATCTTTCTCAAGGAAAGGAGCAGTGCCCAGGGTAGAGGAGTGGCGTGAAGGATGGCCATCTCTTCCCTGCCCCAGTTCTGGCACTTTTCCTCTCAAATTGGAGGAGAGCAGCTGATGTCCAGATTGGCTTTCCTGGGACTTCCAGCCTGCTGGGTGGCTGAATCTATCGCCCCAACCCAGAAGCGTGTCATGGACGCCTTCATGGCTGGATTATCCTCCCAACCGCCGCCACTCAGTGGCTCAGCCCTTTGGAGTTTCACCCTCCGAAGCTGAGGTCCGCCTGCTCTCAATCTAGCTATGGAGACTGGGAAATCTCTGTAGCAAGATGGTAGGAGGTTCTTTGGAGGCAGTCGCGTCCCTCTTGGGTCTCCCAGGTTGAGCACTTAGACCATTGGCCTGGAGACACTGTTCGCTTTCTCGGTGCCGCGGAGTAGGTGGTTCTGGGGGGAAATGGTGTTGTCTGTGCTAAGACTTGGGCATCTGGGATGAGGAGAGGTGTTGCCGCCATGATGGAGAGACAGTGGCGGGAGCTTGACTGCAAGAACAGGGGAAGGAGAGTTGGGCCGTTGAAGGCCTTCCATCAGAAAGGCTGAGGAGCAAGGAAAGCCTTCAAGAGCTACCAAAGGATCGTGAGATGGCAACGGCCAGCAGAACTTGCTTCTGTCTTGCCTCTCCCGAGAGCTGGGACTCCATGGGAGAAGCACGAACTGGGTCAAGATCTCAGCACCAGGCTGGGGAGACCCGCCTAGCCAGATCTGTCCTAATGGCCAGAGGTTGTGTACACATGTAGCTTTAGAATCAGGTCATAATGAAGAAAAGAGTGCCTTTGTGTGTGTGTGGAGCATGTTTTCACGAATGCAAAATCCCGGCACAGACTTCTACTCCGCCTGGTGCAAGGAGGTGTGTGTCTAGCTTAGTAAGTAAGACCTAACAGGTTGCGTATGTGTCAAAGAATCTTCCTCTTTGGAAACCAACAATTGGCCTTGATTCTCACACTCGGTTTCCATCCGTAGCCTGCCTCGAGCACGAGGGTGTTATTTTCCCAACAACAATGCTCAAAAACAGCAATGATGCATTTGGCATCAACGGCCCATGGAGCGAAATCCAGCAGCCTATTTCACTAATTCCCTGGAGCCGCGTTCATTCCCAGCTTCATTATTTAAATGTTCAGGCATTGGGGAATAATGGCTGTTTGGAATAACGGTTCCTTTGGAGGGGCAACAATGAAACCTCTCTGCGGCGAATTGGCAGCGTCCACATTAGCACCCAAGTCCCCACACGAGGCTCCCATTTGGGTGTTCCATTGCCCAGTGGCCCCTCCACAGCATGGGGGGGCCACGGCTTAGCCATTGTCGCTCCGTTTCCAGCTACCGTGGGCTACATTTCGCGAGCTAACGATGCATGTGCCAAGGGAATACAGGTGCAATTCAATTGCGCATGCCATAATGTTACGTCTGACCCATTGAGTGTGATTAAATGGGTTTCACTTGGCTACGACGCCAGCATTAGAAACACTTTCATACTTTACAAACCACAACATTCAATTATGGGAACGGAAGCAGGAGATGAATAAACATCATATTTCCGTGCGTTTTTGAGTTTAATTGTATCGAATTATCCAATTGGTTCCTCCAATAAACAAAGCGCAGCTGATGATCAACAGGTTTTTTATTTCTTTTGAGCATTCCAGTTATTGTTTTAAACCTCTCCATTTATTTAAAATGCTTCAGATTGCAAACGCAATTGCTCTGCTCCCTGTTTATTGCTCTTCTCTGGAAATCGGGAGCTTCGGGCGCTTTGACAAATGGAGTAAAAAGGTTATCTCATTTGGCTGTCACTCCTGCCACTGCACTCGCTGCAGAAAATTCTTGTTGCGAGCTTTAAAAGCCTGGAATTGGACCGGGTATTATTTTAATCACACAGAGGAAGTTGAAGAGGTGGCAGGAGAACACAACGCACAACAGATATTTGAAATTTGTAAGTACCGAGGAAAGAAGGGCAAAGAACTGGCAGGGATTGGTTTTCAGCCAGCCGTAACTCGGAAACGTGTGCCAAAAGATGGGCGCAAGGATTTCAGAGGAACGGAGTGGACCGGAGCACGTCGGGATCCTGTGGCAGAGTTCCTGTGTGCAGGATCCTGAGGGTTGGGGTCTGAAGTCCTGCAATGGAAAGCCAGCACATTGAGGGGAAAGGTCCTCCTTTCGCCTCCTTCCCTTCTCTGCTAGCATACTATGCTCAGGACTCCCATGCAGGGGGATAATCAAACATAAAATGCTCCAGCCACCACCTGAAGGGAAGCGCTGTGTGTACCACCCGGCCATTCTTCTGCCCATGCCTGGCGGTTTCGCAGGCACAACATCGGCGGGTGTGTGGTGTGGGCACAAACAGCAGTGTAACCTGGAAGTGTGGCAAATGGCCCAGGGAACAACAGTTTGGCCGAGGAGGTAATGCCAGCGTGGCGTTTCTTGCTGCCGTACGTTTGGGCCTGCCTGCTTTTCCTCTAGTAAGGAAGACAAGGAAGCTTACATCATCCCTTGGCTCATCTTCATTTTATCCTCACCGCAACAACCCTGTGAGGTAGGCTGTGCTGAGAGTCCGTGACTGGCCCAAAGTGATCCGGTGGCTTTCATGCGTCCCACCCCAACGTTCTAACCATGCTGGATCTCAGTAATACGAATAGGTTGTCGTAACCTGCCCAGGGAGCCGTGTGTCTAAATGGGGCAGGCTAGGAATCCAATAAATAATAATGATAGTTGTAACAACAGCAACAGGGCTTGCCTCTTGCAGAACTCCAGGGGCTTTGATTCTATCCATATATAAATTAATTGGGAAAAAAACCCTTTGATTTGGGAGCAGCATTAAGGCACTCAAAAATCCATTTGGGGCACAGTGGCTACAAGAACTCTCAGAAGGTTACAGGGCAAGAGGAAGAGGAAGAGGAAGGTGGTGGTGGTGGCTGCAGGTGGGAGAAGTGCGGAGGCAAAGTTCACCTCCAAGCTTCTGCAAAGCAAGCAGACGACCATTTCTGACTTTCCAACTGCAGAGCTCCAGAGCAGGAGAGATGGAAGCCAAGATGCCACCGGGATGCCTCATTTCATGCCAGTATCACTGGGTCTTCACTCCCCCAAAGCCCCGAAACCTCTCCTCTGAGGTCACTCCTGCAATCGCAGAGAAGCAAACAGACTTGCTCTTCCAGGGGGACTGCAAGCGCCCCTCTGGCCCGCCAACACTTCTGTGGGCCATAAGACTGCAGTGTCATTGACTTCAAAGCAGCTGGTGTTAATTTTTGCATAATTTTTACAGGCAATACCTCCCCACTACCCTCCCGCAGCACATGCCTTCTAGATGGGCGGGACTCCAACCCCCATCATTTGCGGCTAGCACCCGACCAGGGAAGGCTGCCTTGCCATCAAGCCAAGGGGTGCCCAGGGGCCGGCTGAAACCTGTTCCCAGCTCAGGAAGAAAGCACCCAGGAGCACTGGGCTGCAAAGAGCCACCCCTCCCCTCCCCTACTTCTGAAGGGGCACGGAGGCAGGGCTGCTTCCCAGGTGCAGCGAGCGGCATGTGGGGACCAGGAGCAGCCATAGGATGCACAAGGGGGTGCAGCCTTCAGAGCCAGGGGGTTCCAGTTAAAGAAACACCTGCAGATTTCTTTCTTTCATATTTTTAAACCAGCTGCCTGCTGCTTGGTGTCCTACAATCTCTAAGAAGTTTGCCTTAAAAGTAAACAGATATAAAAATATAATAATAGTAAAGCAGGCAATATAACAAAGCAGGCAAAACAATGCAAAAGGACAAATGCACTGGAAGCATTGAAGC
Organism: Varanus komodoensis; assembly: GCF_004798865.1. Lineage (NCBI taxonomy): Eukaryota > Metazoa > Chordata > Lepidosauria > Squamata > Varanidae > Varanus > Varanus komodoensis. The sequence goes on along the minus strand of NW_025335606.1, from coordinate 416,269 downwards.
TCAGAGGGAGCAGCACACCTGCTTTGGGCTGAGCCCGAATGAGCAGGTGAGTCTTCAAGAGGCTCTGAAGTTTGTCACAGTGCCTGCTCCTCAAACCGCATGTGGGGAGCCTTCCAGAAAGCATGCAGAGAAGGCAGTGGAACTGGCAGAGTCGAGCAACATATGCACTCTGGGTTTCACTCTGAGCTTCTATGGGGCCATCTATGGTGCAGAACCCTATCCCTTGGATAGATAGCCACTCCATGGAGAGCTGCTTAAAGTGCCAGTTGAAGCCCACCCAACTCACCTTGTGCTCCCAGAACCTGGTGGAGACCCTCTAGATGGCAGTTAGCAAGACATCCCGCTCTTGAGTTGTACTCAACCGATTCCACACATTGCCCAAGTCTTCCTCTGCCTTTGCCCATCATCACGGCCTCCACCACCATGCTGGGCACCGAGCTGGAAAGTGAGATGAAGACTAGAAGGCCAGGATGGGCGCTGAGAGCGAAAGCAAGCCTACAGTCTCCGTTCCTTCAGCTTGTTTGCGCCCTGCCTTTCCCACCACAAGGAGACCGCAAGGGGCCACCTAACCCCACTGAGCACAGCCAGATGCAACCCTCAGGAAAGAGAAGCCTTGCGAAAAAGTTAGGAAAAAGCTTTACTCCCACAAACCTTTCAACTTCCATGCTAACATGAATCTTTTAATCAAGAACATATGCATGTTTTCCATAACTTTGTTCACCAAGAAAGGTTAAGTTATACAACCAGATACACACCAATAAATTATAGAGTTATTTTTACTGTTTGTGCAGTGTGGCAGTTGCTCCAGATCTCTGGGAATTTAGTCAAATCCTTCGCTGGGTTCTGAGGCTTATATTGTAATTCTCTTCGTGTTTACTCAGAATTACATCTCACCGAGTTTAACGAGACTTACTTCGTTGTAAATGTGAATGGAGCAGAAGCCTTGCAATGCAATCATATACTCAAATACCTGGAAGTTAGCCCTGTTGCTCTCAGTGGGAATTACTTCTGAGTAGACCCAGGTATGATGGTGTCCTTAATCTATTTCTGGTAGATTTGCATAGGCATGTAGCAAGAACACACGCTGCTCTTGAAAATGGGAGCTGAGACTCTCAAGTGGTCGGACTCAACATCCACCAATGTAAACCTATTTATAAATGCATGTATTTATTTAGGAAAAAAACCAAACGCCATTTTGCACATAAAAGCTCTCCAGGTGGTCTGCAGAGGAAAATCAGGCAAACATTAAAACATTTTCCAGCATCCCGATTCTAAAGTTTCTGCTGCAAATTTCTTCCATGCCTGCACTCTTTGAAGGTTGGGATGCTCAAGGAATTCATCCTTTGCAAATTCCAATCCAAACTGCCTTGCTCTGTCTATCGGAATCCTTTGGAATCCAGAATTGACGTTCTCAATACTGTTCTCTGAATTTTGCAATCCATTTCTGCCTTCAAACAAAACAAAACTGAACAATCGAAAAAGTATGTTAGAGACACATAGCTTCAGAGTAAATAGATTTAGACAGACATATTTTGTCTTTGCCCATTTTGTGAAAAAGCTCCTTTGGAAATACGTATTTGACTGTGTATTTGAATATGACCTTTCATGCAGGTTTTTTTCGATATAGATTAATGTAGCAATGGGAAGGCATGGATCTTTAGAAAAATGTGCTAAACTGACACAGACCTGAGGCTGCACTGGGTAGATGGAAAGTCTGCATTTCAGCTGAATGGGGAGTACTCCCTCCCCACCCATTCCCCCCACGGGAGGCCCCGAAAAGCTACATAGAGAGGTGGAGGTCTAAATCATAGCCAGAGCTGCCGCGAGGAGGATTCCTCAGAGTGGGCTGAGGGACCGTCGGCAGGTGTAATGCTCTCCTTTGGGAAAGTTTCCTGCCTCTCAGGATCTAGGTCCAACCCAAGGACAGCATCTTCAGGCTTCCGAAGCTCCCAGTGGGAAAGGCTCTTGGAGGCATGGCAAGGAGCCATCCTCCTGCCTGTTCTTCCAGTGGTTGATGTGTCCTGGCTGGGTTTATATCAGCCGAAAGGTTACGCACTTTGTCCTTAAGTCGCAAGCCCCCAGCCCGGTTGACCCAAGACTTCAGCGTCTGAAGGGGACAGAAGGTCTTCCAGGGCTCAAACAACTGGAGGAAAAGATTGATGAGATCCAAAAACTCCGAGCTGGACCACCTCCACTCAGTTTTACCAAGACTCTTCCCTGCAGCTCTATAAAACGGCATTGGGGTGGCATCACAGAGAGCCAAGAGACCCCAGAGCACCTCCGGTCCCGGGCCCAGGTATGTCTGGGCATCAAACGCCCCCCCCCCTCACCTCGCCTCTTTACCTGGCCCAGGGAAGCTCTGAATCGGACCCGAGTTTCTAAGTGCACCAGGCCACATCCTCTCCGTGGCTTCTCCTCGGCAGCAAGAGGGGATTTATTTATTTTATTTTATTTTTTAAAAAAGAAAACTATATATCTGGCTGCCTATTAATTTAAATCTAGAGCCAGGAAGAAGTCAACGAGCTGTAATTTATGACCTGTCGAGGTCTGAAAAATTCCTTTTGACACCGTATTTTCAGTTATTACATGCTCTCCTGCGGGGCGACAGCGTAATTCTGTAGGGAGCCTTCCCGAGAAGTCTGCACAGGCAAAGGGCAGCCGGGGCTTTCTTATTATCTGCTCACTTCCCTCCCCCCCCCGCACCCCCTGCCAGGCCTTTCAATCAGGCCGCCATCCCAGCCCCCTCCCTCCGCTCCTTTTCTCCTCCCAAGCTGATCCAGGGGGGAGTGCGGGGGGGGGAGGTCCCCCCACGTTTGCTGAAGGACCGAAACTGCAGGATGTCCCGCCGCTGGGGAGGGGGCTACCCCCAAGCTGCAGGACGTCCCGTTTTACTGGGGGACCCACCGCCACCAGGCGCTGCAAATCCAGATGCAAGCTGCACGCAGACGGCGTAAAAGCACAGCTGCCAGGGGGTGATCCAGCCCACCCCGGGGCCCCATCAGTGGGGGGGGCACACAGCCACAACCGCCCCATAGCCCCCGTGTGTGCGGCAGCTGCTCCATGCGCCTTTGCTTTGCGGAGAGGTGCGGGGACCTTCCCTCGAAGCAGCAGCAGCAGCAGCAAGCGGGAGACGGGAGGGAGACGCTCCACACGGAAAGTGCGGCAACCGACCCCTGGTGCACTGCTTCCGTCTGTCTTGGGAAAGGGGCCGCTCGGAAGGGAGCTGTTTTCCTCCAAGCCAATATCCGCGTCCCAGGTGAACGGATGCGATCCAGGCAGGTGCCAACAGCGCTCTGCTTCCGGCACCTCCTGAAAGCATTTTGTATTTCAGGAAGCCTTCCTGAACTAGCCAGCCGTGGGTTTACTGCTTTGGTTTAAAACATGTTCATTATCATTCTTTTAGCTCCATGCTGGAATAGGGAGTGGTGCAGAAAACTTGGGAAATAAGTAACCGGAAAGTGCGGTGCCCCCAACCTGCTCCGTATCTCTTTATTTGTCTGAAGTGTTTTAGTTCGTTCTTGGGCAGACTGGCCGTCTTCCGGAGCGCCTCACACGCGATCAAGCCGAACCAGTGCTGGGCAGCAGCCAGAGTGCTGGAGTGGGGACCAGGCAGAGCCAGGTTCTAGTCCCAGCTGGGCCATGAAGGTGAATCTGGGCCATGAACAGACTCTCAGCCTGGCCTGCCTCACAGGGTTGTTGTTGTGAGGATAACAATGACACGGAAGGTAACCTTGTACGCCATCTTGGGTTCCTCACTAGAGGAAAAAAGGCAAGGGATGCATATAATTTGATGACGATGACGACAACGGTTTTTCTCGCCTTCCCAGAGTACATTGGGTTGTCATGGTCCCTGTGAGAGCAGGCAGGGCTCAGTCTCTCCTAGAAAAGCACCTCTGTTTCAGCACTGTTTCCTTCTGAAACTCCACCTGGATTTCTAACAGGCTCTCAGGAAACGGCAGAATCACCAACAGCATGTGTGTGTATGTGTGTTAGAGGGAGAGGGAGAGGGAGAGGGAGAGGGAGAGGGAGAGGGAGAGGGGCAGGGCCGGGACAAGACTGTATTGTATCTGTATTCCAGGTGGCTAGCAATCTTATTGCACAGGTTAGAAACAAAATCTTAATTTAAAACATAGCTAAAAACCCATAAACTGAACGTACATTGAGAAAGTAAAAAGTAAAAGCTCACCCATGGTTTCATGGTCCCCAACAGATCAGCAACAGACCAGCTTCCACGCCAAAGGCCTGGCTGAATCAAAACCAATCAAAGCCATCGTTAAACCAAGCAACTCCCAGCACATCCCACCTCCGTCAGCACTGTTTTTCCTCCAAATGGGCAAAGATTTTGACGCATCCTCCAGAGCCAAGTGCTGGCCGAGAAGACTTTTTGCCATGGCACACAGTTTTTGGGGGCGCCGAAAGGGTGCGAGCACCTCTGCAGTGGGGGACTCACTTTCCCAGGCAGGGGACTCACATTCTCACCTGTGCAGCAGTACAACCTGATTGCACCTCCCACCCTAAGGGATGAGATAGCACACCTGGCTGGGCACGCTCCAGGGGCAACTTCCCCTCCATGACGCCAAGGATACGAACTGGCACTTGCACGATCCTTACAAAGACACCTAGCAGGCCAAAAGAAGGCCCACTGATTTCGGTGGGGCTGCCCCATGAACAGGTGCTTGGGTCGGAAGGCTGTGTGATAAAAAGATGGGCATGTGGAGCCTGAGGGCAAATAGCCATCAGATAGAATGGCCTCTCCCCCAGATAAGCCCAGTCTGGCACCGAGATGCTCCGAATGCACCAGCTGCCCCAGGGAGGGCAATTCTTGACCCACCGCAGCTTCCCCATGTGTGGCTGGAAAAATTGCAGCGCTTTTCCTGGCAGATGGGTTAAGACGCTGCTACCATCGCAGGCCCAGACTCAGGAAGCTTCCCTGCTGGAGCTCATCCTGAGTCCAACTGGCTCCCCGTCTCCCAGGCAGAGATGAAATTCTGCTGCCACGGACCAAGCATCATGCATCACTTTATTCCCCGTGCTTTATTCCCCACGCAGATGCGCACACTCCCTTCTCCGGCAGGCACAAGTGCTCTGCAATTTGGGCAGCTCTTCTTTCCTCCCCCCTCCCCCCTCCCCCGTGCTCCTTACTTTGATTTCTCACTTAGAGCCCATAAACCTGTTTACCATTCAACAGCCACTTTGAGCAGTCTTCAGTGAATTGCAGCTGAGATGGGAAGGATGCCTCTCAAACCGGAGAGTGAACCCGCACACCCGCCCCCCTCCCTCCCTCCCTCCCCACCCCTCCCACCTGCCCCGAGCTAAGATTGTGGGGCTTTGTACCTTTGCAGTGCAAGCCAGGGAAAATCTTTTGTTGCAGCTTCTCCTTTTGGAAATAGCTAGCTGGTTCTGGATGCGCAGCCGCCGCCGCAACACAGTGTTCATATTACCCAGTGGGACAGGACCGCAAAAGGGGCGCCGACCAAGAAGCCCTAGCCAGCCATGGCCGCTTTGAAGAGACTCCATTCCGTTTCTCCTTCCCTGCCTCCCCCCCCCCCGCCCATTTCCCCTCACAGATACGACGCGTGCTCAGCTTTCACTGAACTGTTCGGGGGAAGGTGCTCCCCAGCAGTCCCCCCACCTCCAGAAACCGTGCCACCCTTCCGCAAACCTAGGGGTTCCCCATGAGCGTGTGGGTAGCTTCCCCCTTGCCCCTCGGAGGCTCTGCTTTGGCAAGAGTCCTGGTGGGCCGCTGCTCTTTGAGGTGGAGACCCCCTTGCAACTGAGACACTTGAGCCAGCGAGTGCTGGTCCTGAAACGGACCGAGCTAGACATTGTGAGGGATTTGTAGAGGCTGCCCCCTCCACGCACGCACGCACGCACACACTCACAGAGAGAGAGAGAGAGAGAGAGAGAGAGAGAGAGAGAGAGAGAGAGAGAGAGAGAGAGAGAGAGAGAGAGAATCTTTTTCATGCATGTTGCTGGCAATCTCCAGCAAAAGAACCCGAGGTACCAGTTCTGTTTTGCTTTGCATTGTTGCAACTTCTTACTTGACAGCACCGTGGCGATCCAGGCTGGGGGAAGCTGTGTTTTTCCCTTCGACGGCTAGCTATGCCTCGCCTTCCATAGCAACCAAGAGGAAGGGCAGCTGACGGAGTCCGTGGCAGACGGGGGAGCGAAGGGGGCTCGGCCGCACTCCGTCCATCATGGCCTGGAGGGGTGTCTTGCCCCCAGACAAAGGCTGGAGGGAGCGGCTCATTCTGAGAAGGAGCTTCACCTGGGCAGGACTTCTTGTGTGTGTGAGAGGGATGTAAGACTAGCAGGATAAAGAGCAGAAGGAAAAACTGTGCAGCACAGCAGGGCCACTCATCAGCCTTTGCTGAGGCAGGATTTGGGGTGCAGTGTGCCTGCTCTGCCTGCCGCCTTTCTCCTGTGCGTGTTTAGGGACCCCCTTCTTTGCAAGGGTGGGACTGGCTGTGATGGGCAAAGGGTGTCCCCACACACACACACACGCACACGCACACACGCTCTGCCGGATACAGAGCAGGCCCCATGCCATGGCAAAAGGGTGCAGGAGATGGAGGAATTGTGCAAGAGGTGAAAGGACGTCCTTCTCCACATGGTGCTCACCGGAAGCTGCACCAAGGTGGCCACCAATCCGGATGGCTCTGAACATGAACTGGACGCGTTCCTGGGGGAGGAGGCTTCCATGGCCTGGTCCTGGTGGCTGTGTGCTGCCTCCAGGATGCAAGGCTGGCCACCCGTGGATACCAGTTGCCGGGGAATATGGGTGGGAGGGGCTGCAGCACTCGCCTCCCGCGTGGGGGTCTCCTGCGGCTGGCTGGTCCGATGGGAGCAGAAGGCTGGTGCAAGGCAGCGCTGCTCCTCTGGGGTGCTCCTCCTCCTGCGCCAAGCCACTAACCAGCATGCCCCCTGCCTCCCCTGCAGGCCTGGGACCCTCCTGCCACCAGGGGTGGTGGGAGAATAGAATATATAGTTGGCTTCAGCGCCACTTTCTACTGCTCAGCTTGCTTTGTACTCGTGATCTCAGAGTTCCTTGCCTCAGTTTATCTTTTTCTACACAACGTATTTTTTGGTGTGTACTCCAATGTGCGCTTCACTGCACTGTGGTGCCAGGGGGTGCCCTTCCCTCCCCCCCCCCCCCCCCCTATGCTCTTGTGATTTTGAAGTTAGGGTGTGGGTAACAAATGGGGTGACCAGTGGAAAAGGCATCCCTGCATGGTCCCAGCCTCTTCCCCTCCCCACCTCCTGGCATGCCCCCTTTTTCCCTTCTGGGGAGTGGGGGGGGGCAGCCAGCACAGTGCCAGCTGTGCCAAGTTCATAGGATCACAGAGCTGGATTCCAACCCCCTTGTAGCCCTCCCAACAAGGCCCAACAATTTGGTTCAGGAAAGCATCAGTCGATGCCAAGGCAAACGAGCCTTTTTCCCAGCAAAGGCAGATGAAGGAAGCCTACAGCACACCTAAAATCCCCAGCTTGCCTTCTTCCTCCCGTTCAGCCATGTGGCAGTCAGTTAAAATGCATGCAAATATAAAACTAAGCCCCACTGCCGCAAAATGCACACACGAAGAGGACCACTGGGAAAGGAAGGGGGAGAATCTGCTTGGATGCCCTTCTTTCCTGCTTAGGTGCTCATCAGGACGCTGGGTCTGCGAGGTTCCGCCTCTCACCACATCCTCTGTAGGGCCGTTAGCTGCCTTGGTCATCCACGCGGGACAGAGGGGTCGAAGGGCGTTAAGCAATGTAAAGAAACCGTGAATGGATGGGTGTGGGAAGGCCCACGCTCGGCTTGGAGAGTTTCGTGGGCAGCAGGCCAGTCCGGATGCAATGAGGTGGGTGGGTGCGGGGAGCCGGGACTGGTCAAGAGGCAGGCCTGACGCTGAATGGATTTGGGTCGCCTCAGTGCCCGGGGGTGGCACCCCTGCCAATTTGGTGGCATGGCCTGGAGTTCACGAACCTGAGAGGCAGTGTAAATAAATAAATAAATCACAGATAACTCCAAGGCAGCACGATGTTCCCCTCACCCAGCGAAAGGACTCCCAGGATAGGATGCAAGGAAAGATTTCTGCCTGCGTGTTGGTGCAGGAAAACAATACTGGGTCTGATGAGGCAATAATCCAAGTTGGCCGTGGTCTCCCTCATCCACAACTGCAGAAGAAACAAATGCTTTTGTGAAGGCAAAGATGCGTAAAGGCGGAAGACGGCTCCCTCCCTTCCTTCCTCCCTCTCTCTTCCTCTCTCTTCATCTCCGCAGTTGTCCATAAATGAGAAGCAAATTGGGCAAGCTTGCAAAAGCAAGTGGAGAAGAAAAAGGTTGGGGTTTTCTTTTTTGGAGATCTTTGATAGTATTCCATATAATTCAAAAATGAGGAGGGGTGTTTCTTTTTTTCTTTTTTCTTTTTAAGAAAAGGGGAATTAGCAAAAGAATTGGTTAAAAAAAGAAAGGGAAAGAAATGTGGAGGGAAGCATGTGGATGAATTTTAATGCAATCAGAAAGCTGTAATAATGGTAATAAAGGGGTACATTCAGACGTCAAGAGAGGGAGAAGGGAGTAAGCGATGCCGGAATTTAAATCAGTCCTCGACGCGTCGCTTCGCCCTCCTTTCTTCAAATGAAGGAAATGGAATTTTTAAGCACAGCGAAAGAGGGATTAACAATGGGCAGGTTTTTCAGCCTTTTGTCTTTTGGCGAATCCTATTTAATCACTGCCTTTAATATTAAGGAGGCAGTGGGTAAGCGGAGCTCTCTCCAGCTTGGGGGAAAAATATGATATACAGAGGGAAAGCGAGATAACACAGAGATGGAGGCAACTTTAAGGAAGTGTTTCAATTACCTATTCCGAAGTCTTTAAAAAGTGAAGTTTAATTTGATCTGAAATGTCGTCACAAGTGCCAGCGTGCGGCATAAGGCGGGGTGGAAAGTCTCTCCCCAGCGCTTTCTCTTCATTTCCTTTTCCTTTTAATCTCTCTTCCTTCTGTGTGCAGTTCCAGCTGTCCCAGGAGAACTGGGACTGAAGTGGTGCAGTGTATTAATGTCACAGCCTTTTTAGGTTTCTGCAGGAGTTTTCCTTCCCTTTCTTTCTCCTGAGCCCCAACAGGTCACCCATTGAAATGAGTTTAGGGCTGAAACTTATCTCCCAGACACACCAGCCTTCACTCGGCCGACCCTGCAGAGGGTCTCACATCCTTTGAAGATTTGCTCGGAACGCGTGTGAAAATCCCACTGTTCTGGGGCTTAGCCGGGATCGAGGATTACAGCGGAGCGTGCGTGGGTGGGTGTGAGCAAGGCAGAAATTTAAAACGGGGACTCGGGTGCTGAATGCCTCTCGATTCATGTTTCTCTTTGTGGGAGAGGGAGACTCCAGTGCTTAAGCTGCTTCACCCTATAAGCAAACCTACCTGGGAGAGCCAAAGGGCAGGAGGAAAGCGGATGAGGGGTTGAAGAAACTGGACGAGACACCCCTAAGGGCTCTCCAGAGCCAGGGACCATCCCCTGAAGGCTTCACGTGTGTCCTGGGAAAAGGCTGTGCAGGCTGGCCTGCCCCACTCGATCTGCGGGTGCATGACACCCCACGGACAGAGAGAAACAGACTTCAGGCCTTGCCATGTTGGAACAGCAAGATCCGGACGAAGTTCTGCTCAAGCCCCTTGAACACAGGGAGAAATCTCTGCTATCACAGAGCCCGGCTTGTGATGCTGTGCACTTTTCTTTGTGCAAAGTGTGACCTCTCCCTGTGGGTGGGGCAGGGGGCCTGGGCCATCTGCTCCTGTCCTGGCCCCCGGTGCATTCATGGTGCCTTTTACCCATGTTCTGCCCCCTACACTATGGGGCAGGGGGGATGGCGGATTGTACATGCATCTCTGTGGAAAGGGCTGCAGCTCAGGGAGGACCTGACATCCATGGCAGAGCCCCCACATCACCTGCAGAAAACCCAGGTGCGACCCCCCGCATCTCCCGGTAGGGCTCAGAGAGACGGCGGAGGGTTTCTGCCACCCGATGGGAGGACGTTTCGGATGTGACATCCTGAATGCCTAGAGACCAGGAACAGGAGCAGTGTCTGCCATCCCGAAACCCCCTCCTCGCTCCTCAGGGCTCCAACGGCCCTTTCAGGCATTCTTTGGGGATATGCAGGGCAGGGAGGAAGGGGCATGAAGGCGTCTGAGCTCCATCGTGTTTAGAATGGAGCCAGCGCACCTGCAGGGATGCCGGAGCCACTCAGGCCTCCAGGTGAGCTGGGTGCTTCCCTCGTACCTGCAGGCAGGCACAAATGCTCTTGTATGCGGAGCACACCTGGAAAGGTCTTCCCTCCAAGTCTCCCAAAACATACCGCATGGTGGAGAACCAGGGTGCGCCCACAAGCACTTCATGGATCACTGCCTTGCTGTGGCAAAGGGGCTTGCGCAGCACAACGAAGCTGTGAGCTCTGCCGGGCAGGCCACCCAAGACGGACAGGGCATAGCAGAGAGCTCTGGCAAGGCGTGATCCACTGGAGAAGGAACTGGCAACCCACTCCAGTGTCCTTGCCATGAAAGCCCCTGGAGAGTTTCGAAACTCAAATACTTTGGCCACCTAATGAGAAGGAAGGACTCACTGGAGATGCTGGGAACGATTGAGGGCAAAAGGAGAAGGGGACAGCCGAGGATGGGGTGGCTGGATGGGGTCCCTGGGGAGGTGGGTGTGGGCTTGGGTGGCCTAGGGGGATGGTGGAGGACAGGAGAGCCTGGAGGAAGGTTGTCCATGGTGTCATGAAGGGTCAGTCATGGCTTAGCTACTAAACAAAAAACCACAAACGCTTCCAAGAGGAACATTTTAAGCTTGGTTCAGCAGCTCTTGACTGGGACTAGGAATCCTGCACAGGAATTCTGCTGCCCCGTTTTTACTTACAGAGTGGGAAGCCGTTGGCCTGATTTTCCCTGCAATTGGAAAAAATGGAACTTCCAAGATCAGAGGAAACAAGCGAGACCCCCAACAAAAGAGTGTGCAGGGGTGTGGGAGGAGAGGGGTGAACGCCAGAAGGGGACAGCTCCCGGCTCCAAATGATGGGACTTAAGAGACAGCCCTGAGTAAGGCTGCTGATGGCATGAGCAATCCTCGTGATGTACGGGGTGCATTGCCCTCTTCGGGGGACGAACAACAGCGTGATGTCCTTCTGCGCAAGTCAGCGTGGCGAGGTCTCCCTCGTGCTTCTCGCTGGCTTCGGAGTTGGCACGGCCCACCTGGGCTTCGCATTAAAAGGGGCTGTTCCGGGCACAAGGCCCAACAGCTCCAAAATGTCTCGTATCTCTGAGTGCTTCCAGATGAGGCTCCTTTCAAATGCATTTTTCTTATCTATCGCACACTATAAACTGCAACAACTTCTTTGTGAATGTTGTAAGTCTAGCAACTTTTTCCAAAATTAGTAAATATTCCAATATACACAATTAATAACATGATGTTTTTAAAAGTAAGAAATACTTTTGAATCACTGTCCATATGTACATTTAACTCCACTTCAGCCATGCATCTAATCATTCCATTTCACTGTCCCTTAATTGGCCTTATGTCTATCCAAATTGTACTTCTGACTCATGAAAGGCCCTCCAATACGCAAAAACGACTATTTTCTTCCTGCCACTTATTTGTACATTTTCTCACCATTTCAGGTGAGGCTTGTATGTGGCCAACACCCCACCCCATGCACAGATCTGCCCATGACCCTCCCGTGTTTTCACACCGCTTTATTTATCTCACTTTTATACCTCCCACTCACCAAAGCCCCTTTTTCCTTAATGCTGAGAATCATTTATGGAGAAGTTGTAGGACCAGCTGCGCACTGTTTCCAGATTGCTAACACTTGGAGCCACCCAGCTGGAAGCCCTCCTTGTCTCTTCGGGCCGCATCCTGCAGCCATGGTCAGTTGCCTTCCAGTGAACCCGAATTGCTGGGTTGGACATTTTGTCTGCGCCTTTTCAGGGGACGTGTGTCCACCGAACCAGTCTATCTATCTATCTATCTATCTATCTATCTATCTATTTATTTATTTATTTATGGGGTTATGGATTTATATCCTGCCTTTTTCCTACAAAGGGCTCAAGGCAGCTTACATCATTCTCCTCCCCCATCTTATCCCCACAACAACAACCCTGTGAGGTAGGTTGGGCTGAGAGTCTGTGACTGGCCCAGAGTCACCCAGTTGGCTCCATGGCTGAGCGGGGACTCGAAGCCGGATCGTCTGAGTCCCAGTCCCACGCTCTTTAACCACTACACCACACTGGCTCTCTTGTGAATGGAAATAGTGTAACACACATGCAGAACCTACCTTGAGAAGCTTCAGAGAGGCTCCCAGAATTAAATTACTTGAGTCATGCTCAAGATGCGAGTCTGTCGGTCTACGCGGTGCCCGAGCCCAGCAAGCGATTCTGAGAACTGCCCCTTTCTGGAGCAGAACTATGCCCTTGACCAGAGCACCCGATTGTGGGCATAGCCCTTGAGCAGATGCTGCATTGCTTCCAAGATCTTGCATTCAATTTATTGTCCATGCTCTTACCTCAAATTAAGGATAACCTAAGGAGACTGGGAGATTTCTCTGGTAAATAACTCACGGTGAACTATTTCACACGATTCTACTGGGAGCAGGGAGGGTGACGAGGAGCATGGTGATTTAAGGAGAAAGGTGGAAATGCATTTCTTGCTAACCTCAGGCTGCATTGATCCTGCTGTTGAGTTAGCCGCAGTGTCTGCCGTGTGCCACGGGGCAGCGTGTGAGAGGTCAGCAGGATGGATTGTGAGGTTCTTCTGCTCTGAAGGAGAGAGCGGAGGGAGAAAGTAGGGGAGAAGAGCAGTGCCGGCCAAAGGCCATTTCCTCACATTGGATTTTTCTCGCACTTGGAAGCGGGCTCATCGCCATATCTGGGCTCGCGGGTGGTTTCTTTCACCCTCAGCTCAGGGAGATTGACTGGTGATGTCAACTCTTTTTATTTTTAGTTTTTGCTATCTCTTCCGGCATGTGCATTGGCTTGCTCGGAGTTAGGGGCCTAAAAAAGGAAGCATTGGCCGGAAGTGCCCTTGCAACTTTTCTTGGGCGGAGATGTGGGTTCTGCTGAATTCTGAAAAAGAATCCAGAGTGGAGCATAAATGGACATTTGTACTTTGCATGAATAAATCTGGAAGAAAACTTCCCCTCATACAGTGTAGTCATAGTCACGAATCTTTCTTCCTTTGTTTCATTCCTTCCTTTGTTTCTTTCCTTCTTTCCATTATTTTATTATTCTGGGAGAGTCCTGTTTTTCTCATAGTTTCTGCACTTGGCTCTGTGCACATGCACAGGCCTCGAAGAGCGTTCCCACCCATCTATGTGCTAACGAAATGCAGGCCGGCCCGATCCTGGCACCCGTGGCTTCCAAAGTAGCCTGCCACCTTCATTTCCTTGCCCTCCTGTCTTCTTAATTGGTGGTTCCCACCTCTCAGCCCCAGATGTGCCTTTTCCCGTTATTGTGTGCAGTCTGGTCCTCCCAGCCTGTCTGACACCTCCGGCTCACAACTTCTCATCAAAACAGAACATTTAAATACAAATAGAACAAGGAATAATTTAACCCCTGTTTGCACCCAAGAAGGTGCCAGGGCTTCCTATAAACACCAGGCGCCGGGCTTTGAAACGCTGCATATTTGATCTCGCAGTTTCATGTGGGGAGAGGCCGGCAGGTTTCTTTGCACCGTCCAAAGCACGGAGTAACCACAGCCAGGGTTTTTGGGACCTTGGCTTGAGGCACAATGAGGGAGCTGGAAGCAGGGACTGTGGCCAAAGAGCCCCCCCCCCATGGCTTAAAGAGTCCAGCTGTGCTGGGAAAAGCAGCTCGAACATTCCCTCGGTGCTTTTCGGTAGCCCAGGCATGGCAGAAGCAAGGGGCAACTTCAGCCAGAGCCTTGCCTAGCGCAATCATGGCCCCTCTGGCTGATGAGTGAAGCCATGCAGACGCCTCCTTAGATTCACCTGGCCAGGTGTGTGCTGACAGCTGAGCGTCAAGGCAGCGCAAAGCGCTACTGAGCACCCAGCTGATATCGCTGGACGACGGAGCTCAAATGTTTAGACACAAACCATATTGGCACTTTATGACAATCTTGTGTAACACATGTGGAGTTAAAAGCCCAGGAGAGGATGCCCAGAGGTGAGAAAGGGGCATTTAAAGAAACAGGTTTAATGAGATTTAGGGCACATTTAATGAGTGTGTGTTTTTTATAAAGAGAAAGGATTTGAACCCCAAAAGAATCATTGCCATTTCGGAAGGGGAAAATGTCCTGAAAGAACGTTGGAATGAGTTTTATAGTATCTCTAACATGTGTCCTTATGGTCTGGTGGGGTGCAGGGGCGCACAGTATTTTTAGAATTATTTTCATTGTATGTTTAACTTTATATGTTTCTAGTTTCGTTGTAATTTCTTTTGGTTGTGTTTGTTGTATCTGTGCCGTCATTGTTGTTACGGTTTGCTCTGTTCTTTGGTTTTTGTTCTTTGTAAGCCATCCTGAGACTTTTAGTAATGGGACAGCATATAAAAACTTTAAATCAAATGAATAAATGAATAAATAAATATTTTAGATGAAAAAAAAATAAGAAAATGCCCAAAGGCTCCTAGACTGTCACCCACATGATGTTGAGGGAACAGTATGCAGTTCTAGTCTGTAAGGACCCGATCCTATGCTGGTTTAGACAGTAAAAAGGGCTGCTACTTCAAGGAGTTGTAGGTCCTTTTTCTGGCCAAACTTGCGTAAGGTTGTGCCCTGTCTACTTTTAGGGATGCACTAGATGAACAAAGAAAGCGGAACTGTGTTCCAAGTTCTGAAAGGTGAAATTCAGTGCTGTCCACCGCCGATACAGGTAAGAGACCTTTGGGCACCCGGTGCATCCGGCTAGAGGGCCTTTTTCAGCCATCCAGACAAAGCACAAAGGAAGGAAGGGAAAGAGCCAGAGCCTGCCTCCTCCTCCTCCTCCTCCTCCTCCTCCTCCTCCCCCCACTTGCCTTCCTCTGCAAGACCCAGCTGCTTCCTTGAGAGGCAGACGGTGTGTCTGAAGGGGCTCAGCATTCAACTCCTGGGCTGCAGCGAATCCCAGGACCCCTCCTCAGATGGTGTCAGGAAGCCTAGCTGGGTATGTGTACAAATCAGTTTATATAAGTTCAGATGATGCACAAACTGACGATGATTCAGTTTCTATACTGCGCAGTAGCTGGAGCGCTCTGGGTGGTATACAACTCATGAAAATGCAATATAAAAATACAGATGACTTTAAAAATCATTAAAAAGGTTATCATACAAAACTGAATTAAAATAGATATGAAAAATTACAATAGCCTTTATGAAGCAACCTGTTTAAGCTGCTAATGAAGTCCCCAAACAACTAATTCAATGACCTGCAAGAGAGAGCAGTCTTAACTTTGGTACCAAAAGTTTGTGTGTGTGCGTGTGCATGTGTGTGAGTATAGAGAGAGCCCATGAAAGCAACATACACACCAATTAATGTGAGGAAGATGGCCACCACCTGGAGGAGCAAGACTCTGCTTCCTGGCCCTCTTCCCTTTGTATGAGTTCTGACTTAGGAATCCGCACCTTCGTTCCTTTATTTCAAAACCACATGGGTGCATTTCCGTCATTGGATCGCTCACCATCAGGCTCTGGACAGCTGATTTTGTTCATCCTGAGTTATGCATGATTGCAATAAAATGTGGTCCGACCAGTTGCACAAACATGCAGGTCTGGTGGTCTAAGACGTCCCGTCTGTGCTCTCTAGCAGTTTCTGCTTGTCTGGACCTGCAGGTTTTCTTTTGCTCAGCACTGCCGCCCATCGGTTTGGCGGACCAGCTTTGCGAGGGGTTGCTTGAGGTGGCACACTTGGTGAGGACTCCTGACTCCCAGCCCCCCAACATGGGGGGCTGCAACGATGACAGGACCATAGTGCAGTGAGAAGAGCTTTCATTTCCACATTGCCCCATAGCTGAAGCCCTCTGGGAGGTGGACAAGCCCTCTGGCCATGGAGACCTTTCCTGTTGTCCTTTCCCTCCCACCTTCCCCCCAGTGAAAACATTTTCTTGCTGGCAGCTGGCTTGCGGTGAAATTGGTTTCTGCTGGTGCTGAGAACTGTGGGTTCAAAGGAGTTGCCCAGATCCCACCCCTGGGCTCGTCTCTGTCTTTTGAGCAGGTCACTGGCCTTTTGTCCCACCCGCCATGGCAGCCACCTTGCAATAGTTGTCCGGGCGGCTGCGCAAATGGTCAGGCGTGCCCAACAGACAAAATACTTCCCTCCCGCTGCGGTAGTCCAGGCAGGCAACATTACTGTGCTGTCCGTTTGTAGGAAGTCTTCTCTTTTCCCAGATGGGTAGGACCTTGCCTGTTGGGGCCCTTAATAATTTGCTCTCCGGGTGGAGAGCGCCAATCATGCCAGATGCTATCTCTGCGGTGGCAGAGAGACCCTCGTGCCAATCCTGCCTCGTTTAAATTGAACTCGGACCTCAGGGGGCATATTAATCTGCCACATGCAATTCAGTTCGAAGCCCTTTGAAGGAAAGCGCCATCTCCCAGTGGCGCTGAGTGACAAATGCCCATGTCCAGAGGGCCTGGAATCAGTGGCGTGGTCTGGTAATTTCAGACTCTGGACATAATGATCTTGCAAAAGGTCCCTCTTCATTAGATCAGGTGGATTAATTCTCTTCCTTCAAAATGTGGGGCATCCACCCTATGCGATCAGGGGCCTTCTGTCCATTTTGCTGTCCGGGTGCCTAGACCTGACCCCCAAGTTCCTGGTGGAGAGCCCCCTTCCTTAGACTCTAGAGGAGCATCGTTTTGTGCAGCTCCACCACCCAGCCCCTCTCCCGCACATGCAATTTAGCCAACGCGTTAAGGACTGGCTTTCTCTCCCAAAATTCCAATTCTGCATCAAGTGCTGCTCATAGAGGGTTAACACAAACACATTTCCTTACTTTTTTCTTTGAAAGAAAGCCTAGAGAATTTGTTTATTTATTGACAAGTATTTATTCAAATTGGTTACATCTGTTCCGCGTATGTCTCTGGGGGGCATCGCTGCTCATGAGCATTTACATAGTATTTAATGAACTATAAATTAAGCATTTATGCTTCATGTAGAAAGAGCTCTCTAACATGAAGTGTGGAAGGGTAGCTTTTTATTTTTAAAAATGAAACAGGGAGATTGTAAAACTCAGAACTGGTTCAGACTATAAAAACAAGGGGGAGACATCTCTGGGCTTGGGGGCCTGCTTCCCCCAATCTCTCATTCGGAGATCGTTTGCAGGACACCTGTCTCTTCGCAGGTCGACCTAGTGGTGAGCTTCTCAGGTGTGGAGCACATGCACTGGGCACGGCTGAGTCATTGAGCCTCAAGCACTGGCATCTCATTACCCAGTGGAAGGTCTCCATGCTGCAGACTTGAACTCATGCAGCATCCAGGAAATCCTGGACGTGTGCTGGATACAGCTCTAGAGACCTCGACCAGCAGATCCTCCGTGTCTCGCTGGGCTGTCATGCTCTCGAGGGAAACCGTGGCAATGGAGGCAGCACCCTGTGAGCTTGGCGGTCTGGATTGGCCGCCGCACTCACTAATGTCAAAGCAAATCTTCCTCAAAAGGGAAACGATGGCCAGAAGTGTCGGTGTGCGCCTTGACGAGTTTGTGCCTGGGCCATTCCAACAAGCAAATCTTGTTGCATTATGGGCTGGCGCCTGACTGGCCCACGGACCCCACTTGGCCTTCCGAGGAGATCGTGGCTGAGAGCTTGGGGGCATTTTGTCATTTCTGCCTCCTTGCACTCTCCCTGGCCCGACGCCTCAGTGCCTTGCCTGCCCACCCCTTCTGAAATATGGTAAGCATCTCTTTATTTTGTTCCAGAAGACAGAAAACTCTTTGTGGGCATGCTGAACAAGCAGCAGTCGGAAGATGACGTCCGCAGGCTATTCGAAGCGTTTGGGAACATTGAAGAGTGCACGATCCTTCGGGGACCGGACGGCAACAGCAAAGGTAAGCACAGCGTGGAAGCGGTGTGGCCCCAGTCACATCGCCCACGACGGCTTCCGCTTGGCTGGAAGGCTCTGCGGCCTCTGAGCGGGGAGGTAGAGGGGCTCAGCATTCACGGGGAGGGGTGGGGGTAGCCGTTTGTGGGCACACGTTGGGAAGGGCCACGGCAGCCAGATCCTGGGAAATACCCTAGAAAAGAAGAGTGACGACCCGCTGATGTTTGCCGTCCAGCTGAGCCACGGCGCCCTCCGCTTCCTCCTTCTCCTGCAGGGTGTGCGTTCGTGAAGTACTCGTCGCATGCGGAGGCCCAGGCAGCCATCAACGCCTTGCATGGCAGCCAGACAATGCCGGTGAGTACCAGCCTCTTGCTGGGGCTGCTTGCTCTTGGGATGGTTGAACAATACAAAATGTAAGGGAAGAAAAGAAATTATTAAAACACAGCATCCTGAAATTCAGCGATACTAAACCCCCAATTAAAATAGTCAAGTTCTAAAACATTGGGAAAATTAAAAGGTTTTGGCCTGGTGCCAAAAAGAATAAAGTGATGGCGCCAGGCAAAGCTCTCTGGGGAGTGAATTCCACAATCGGGGTGCCACCGCAGAAAAGGCCCTTCTCCGCATAGTCACCCTCCTAATCTCCTTCAGGGAAGGCACCTGGAGAAGGGCCTCTGCCCCAGATCTTAAGGGGCAGGTGGGCAGGAAAGAGACGGTCCTTCAGGTAACAGGCCCTAAGCCATTTAGGGCTTCCTAAGTCATCACCAGCATCTTAAATAGGGCCCTGGCTTCAACTGGAAGCCAGCGCAGTTGGAGAAGGACTGGCGTTCTGTGTTCATACCTGCCGGTCCCTGTTAATAACCTGGCAGCTCTATTCTGGACCAGTTGGAGTATCCAGACCATCTTCAAGGGCTGCCCCATGTAGAGCGCATTACAGTAGTCCAATGGGGAAGTTCCCAGGACATGGGTCACCGCTGCCAGGCACTGCCGATCCAAACAGGGGTGCAGTGGATAGATCAGCTAAAGCTGAAGGAAAGCGCTCCTCGCCACCAACGCCCCCTGGGATTCCAGGGACAGCTCTGGGTGGGGGAGGACTCCCAAACTGTGCACCCCACCCTTTAGTGGGAGTGCAGCCCCATCCAGGACAGGGTTAGAAACACCTACCCATTGACACCACGCTGGCGCCCCCACGCTGCCCGGGGGCTGGACGGGCATTCTCAGAACCAACCTGGGAGCAAGCCCTCCTGTACGTATGCACCCAACCCATTCCTGAAACGAGTTGCATGCCCTGGGAGCCGCGTGCCCAGGCCGGCGAGCACTGGGTATTCCCAGACTTCGTCAAGGGCCGCTCCATGAGCATCTATAGGTCAATAAGGAGGCGGGGAGGAAAGCTGGTGCGAGGCATCGGTAAACGCCACTTCCGTGGATCACGCAACCATCAGCCCACGGAAAAAGCAAGGCCTGAAGCCAAATGCTGCGGGGTGAGATCTTGCCCACGATTTCGGGCTGCCAGCCCTTTTTCCGGATGCTCCATTCCACCCCCCTGCACACTCTTCGGCCCCCACCCCTTGCTGCCAGTCAGCAGTTGGAGGCCTGTGAGCATGCTCGGACATCCCTGGGCATTTTGGGGGGCGTGGGGTTCTCCCTTAAGGTGCTTTATTTTCTCCAAGACCACTTTGTACTTCTGCAAGGCCACTAGCCTAGGGATGGCTCCCTCTGGGGGTCTCCGCTGCTGTGGGGGCTGCGCAAGCCAGACACGGGAAAGAGGCGATTCCCCACGCCGCGGATCGTGGCCGAGGCCTTGCAGTCCTCTTCCAGCTGCTTCAGAGGCTGGCATGAACGGCTGCGCTCGGTGCTGGGGATAAAGCAACCAAGGGGCTTTCTCCACCATGTTCTCCTTGCGAGTTTGCTGGTGGCAGCTCAGCCAGGCTCCTTCCGTCAGTGCCAGGACCCGCCTCGAATCCCTTCATTCACATGCAGCAGAGGAAACATAGAAACAGAGAGTCAGAAGGGGTCTCCCGGGCCATCTAGTCTGACCCCTGACTCCGGCCAGCTCCACTCAGGACATGCCCACCATGTGCATGTCCAGCCTATCCTCGAACACCCGCACTGATGGGGCCTCAACCACCTCCCGTGGAAGCCCATTCCATACCTTCAGGGTCCTAACTATCAGGAAGTACTTCCTGGCATCCAAATTGAACCTCAGCTCCTTCGCTCCATTGGAACAAGTCTTGCCTTCCTCTGCAGGGGAGAACAGGTCTCTAACCCATCTCCATGTGACACCCCCTCACATACCTGTATGTCACCAACAGATCCCCTCTGAGTCTCCTCTCCTCCAGGCTGGAGAGACCCCGTTCCCTCAGTCTCGCCTCATACCCCATCCCCTGCAAACCAGCCACCAACCTTGTGGCCCTACACTGCACTGACTCCAACCTGGCTATATCCTTCCTGTAATGAGGGGCCCAAAACTGAGTAACATACTCCAGTTGTGGGCACACCAGAGTCATGTAGAGTGGTAGTAATACACCCCTCGATCTAAAAGCCACACTTCTGGCTATGCAACCAAGGGTGGCGTTCGCTCTCTTGGCCACCGCATCACACGGCTGGCTCATGTTTGGCCTGCAGTCAACCAGCACCCCGAGGTCCCTTTCACAGGTGCTGCTCTCCAGCCACTTGTCCCCTAACCTGTACTTATGACACCTATACCTATGCCCCAAGTGCAAGACCTTGCACTTATCCACATTGAACGCCATCCTGTTGTCTCCTGCCCACTTCCATAGTCTGTCCAGATCCTTTTGGATCTGGAGTACCTGCTCCTCAGTTGTGGCCACTGCTCCGGTTGTAGTATCACTGGCAAATTTGATCAGCAGACGGTTCACCCTTTCATCCATGTCGCTGATGACAAGACTGACCAGGAAAGGGGACCTGCAGCGCTGGAGACGTGGCGAGTGCAATTCGCGCGGTATATTTGGTGCGATTCCATTTGGTGCAGCCTTGTTTTTCCGATTGCTGGGTTTTCCCTCCTGGCTTCCCATCAGCCACAAATGGAGCTCACCCCGCAAACGTCACCCACAAACGCATCCCACTCTATGAGTCGGTTTTGTCCCTTGGCGTGATTGTTTCCATCGTGCCTGGGATCATAACTCCCATCATCCCCAGCCAGCACCGGGGCAGGGGAAAGCTGTTTGATTCCCTCCTGCTGGCCCAGCTCTGCAGGCATCCATCCAGGGCAGGGGGACAAGTCTCCTCCTCTTCACTCCCAGCCCGTCTTGCCCGGCCCTCTGCCAGCTCCGAGGCTCTTCCCGGAGTGCCGTGAATGTCGGCAGCACTTTCCTTGCCCTCGTGTTCCGCCCATGGGGGCATCCGTCATCATTCTTGTCAGTTCTCGAGCTGCCTGCTCCTGTGGCCGGCTCCTGCCCCTCCACAGCTGCCAGGATTATCACTCTGCCGTGGCTTCCTGTTCACACAACAGATGCTACCTAATAGTTTCCAGGAAGGCAACTTTCTTTGACGCAGGTCTGACAGCTCTCCTCCCAGCCACATCCCTTCCACGGTGTCCAAGAGCCACCGTGAGCTCCGTGGCACAAGGTTCCCAGGAGCCAAACCCTCGGGGACCCCTCGCTTTGCATGCGGCTCGCAGGCTGCACAAGGCTTTCGGGACACTGGAGGCTGCCTCGTTCCCGGCCGGACCCTTGGGCCAGCGAGCCCAGGGTTCTCAGTGCTGGCCACCCATGGGTCCCAAGGGCCACCATGTGCCCTCCCAAAATCGGGGAGCCCTTCTCACAAAGAACGTGCTCTTTGGATGAGCGTTGGGTCCTCCCTCGTGGACTTTCCGGCCTGGATAAACTAGTGGGGCGATACGGCAGGGGCACCGTCCCCCTTCTTCGAATGACATCCAGCCAAGAGCAGCACTGGGCACAACGGGCAGGGCTGACCACAAGCACGTTCTCCCGCGGTCCGTCACTGAGCCCCTCCTGTCTGGCTCCTGCCTCCACTTTCTTCCCCATCCCCACCCCGCACTCAGAAACATGGACAAGTTGTGGCAGAGCGAGTTCCCGGGGTGCCGGTGTGGCACAATGGTTGGAGCATTAGACTGGAAATGGGTTCTAGTCCTTACTCACTAGCTCACTAGTTGACCTACTTCAAGGAGTTGTTGTTGTAAGAAAGGTGAGGAAGACAAACTTGGGTTCCTTGCAAGAAGAGGAAAGGCAGGGTGTAAGTGTTACTATTAGCATTATATTATTAAATGTGTGCTTGTGACCCCATTGACTAAAACACATTTGCATGGATTTTGGAGATCTATCCATTTTTCCTCTAGCATTTTTTCCAAACATGGGCATGTTAATAGATACAGTTTACCTTTATTTTGACTCTATTTTTAGTTGCTAAACATTTTGCTTGTTTAGTCACTAAGTCATGTCCAACCCTTCACAACTCCATGGACAACATTCCTCCAGGCTCTCCTGTCCTCCACCATCCCTCGGAGTCCACCCAAGCCCACACCCGCCACCCCAGTGACCCCATCCAGCCACCGCATCCTCTGCCGCCCCTTCTCCTTTTGCCCTCAATCGTTCCCACCCTCAGGATCTTCTCCAGTGACCTTCTCATTAGGTGGCCAAAGTATTTGAGTTTCATCTTCAGGATCTGGCCTTCTAAAGAGCAGTCAGGGTTGATCTCCTCTAGGACTGACCGGTTTGATCGCCTTGCGGTCCGAGGGACTCGCAGGAGTCTCCTCCAGCACCACAATTCAAAGGCCTCAATCCTTATGGTCCAGCTTTTACAGCCATACATTGCAACTGGGAAAACCATTGCCTTGACTATACACACTTTTGTTGGCAGGGTGATGTCTCTGCTTTTCAGTATGCTGTCTAGATTTGCCATAGCTTTGCTCCCAAGAAGCAAGCATCTTAATTTCTTGGCTGCAGTCCCCTTCTGCAGTGATCTTGGAGCCCAGGAAAATAAAATCTGTCACTACCTCCATTTCTTCCCCATCTATTTGCCAGGAAGTGATAGGACCAGATGCCATGAACTTCGTTTTCTTACTGCTGAATAGTTGCAAAACACAGAGCTTTCCAAACACAAATGAGGGCTGTGTTGATTTCCAAATGTGATAATTTCCCATCAAAATGGCAGCCCGCTGAAGTCCTTCTTCCACTCCCCTACCCAGATATCTTAGGGCATGCCACAGCAGGGTGCTGTGCTTGCTTCATCAGCAATGGCGCTGGTGGAAGACAGCCAGGAAACACAGCATCTCCACCTCCCGGCATTTCTCCGATTTGTGACCACTTCCTGACCCAGATGCTGCAGGCGCCAGCGTGCAGCTCCTAGTTTCACCCGCTGGCCGACTCACGGAAAGGATGGAAGCATCTGGGCCGGGAAAGCGAGTGTTGAGTGATCTTGATGAAGTTGTATCTGCACAGCCTGCAAAACTGTGGAAGCGCCACGCATTGTCTATGTGCAGTGAAGCCAAACCGTCGAGTTGGCAGAAACCTTCCTGAAGAGAGGGACACAACAGACCTTTCGCAATTGCAGGGCCGTGCCGCCATAGATCAGCCTTGATATATATTTTTAACAATTATTTTGATATAAACAACTCCAAACTCGAGAGGCGCCATGTAAATGGAAAGCAGTGGGGCTTGTAATTAGATTTGTGTACACTTTCATAAATTGCTGGGAAGCATCAAAGGCTGTGGCACACTTTATATATCCTTCTTCTGTTAATTGAACAGTTGATGTGTGGATGGGAAAGTGTTGGCTTTGCAGAGTACTATTTACAAACCTGCTGACAGCGGTGCTGTGAAAATTAAGAAGAACAGAGCAGCTCCTGTCACAGCTCTTCACCAGAAGGGACCCATCTCAGATTGGATGGTTGCTTCCGTGAGAGAAACTCTCTTGGTCGCTCTGTTCTGGCTCCCACCTCGCCACCAAGCAGCCCGGGCAAAGTCCCAGGGAGGGAGAGGTCCACACCTCCCAGAGACAGAGATGTCCACACTGGAAGGAACCAAACCCACAGAGGCAGCAGCATTCCTTCTGTTGGATCCCATTCCTTAAAGTACGCCAAAAATAGCTTTTGCTCTTGTTGCTGCACTTCTGCAAAAAGTTCTATTTAAAAATCTATCTTTCTCCATTCTCCTGGTTTTTTTCCCCTCCAAAAAATAAGGCGAGGGCCTCAAATACAGCATTATAACCAAGAGACTGGGCAATGAATCATGAAGCCCATAGTCCAGGCTGCACCTATTCCCATGACCCTACTGATAGATTTAGGCCAGGCTTTCTCTCTCTCTCACGGAATCTCTCTCTTCCTCTCAGCATCCATCCCATGCCAGCCCGGTGCCTTCCCTTTCCCAGCTATTGTAGGTTGCAAAAGTAAAGATTCTGAGCCGCTTTCAGCACCCTAAGTCGCCTGTATCAGATCGTTGTTGTTATTTTCATTTTGTTTACACATGTACGCATTTTATAGAATGACGCTTTGGTGATTGGGTGGTAGAGAAATGCAATCAATAGCCCTCTTTTCCGCCAAAAAATGGCACTCAAAATGACCTCATCGCCACCATCCATGACATCATCATCATCGTGACACCGTTACTCAAGGTCATACACGGGACCCGCCGGCAGTTCGGCCAAGACAAAGCGAACCGTTTTTTCTCTGCACCTATAATTAACATTCCGGCTTCATGGCCAGGTGTTGTGCTGCTGGACATGAACGCAGTGGCTCTTCCAGAAAATATTTAAAATGTCTGTTAAAGGATTCAACTGTTTCATGGAGAGTTGGTGTGCTAATGGTACCCCGGCGATGGCAGGTTAATGGGACCTCAATTTTCAGAAGGAGCACCAAAAATATAGGGGGTGCCTCTCTCCAGTTTGTTTGACAGCTGCGGATCCAACAAAGGTGCTGGATTTTTAGATATACAATTCTGTTTAGCTGTCTTACTTCCCTCTGTGGATCCAGCTCGAGTCATTCCTCTTCTGCCCCTTTTTAGTTCCTGGCCAAAGGGGTGTCTGTGTGACAAGCAGGTGTTACGGACAAATTTTTGAAGAGGTTGAACCTTCCAACTGGTGTCCCCCAGATGCATTGGACCATACCTGGCCAACTCACCCAATGTCCATGTGGGCTGTGGCTGATGGAGGTTGTGGTCCACCCCTTCTGGAAGCCACCAGGTTGGGGCACCAGGTTATGAGCCAGATGGGTCTACAAAGCCCCCACTCAAGGGACTGGAGTTCCATTTAACCAGCCTGGTTGAGAGCCATCAGCCAGCCTCCCCTAGTCTCTCTCCCCTTCCCATGTCCTAGCGCCATTGCCTTCCCAAGCCATCTGCCCCCGGCAAGTCCGGCAGCTCACTGGGCCATCTGCTGGGCCTCTGGGAACCGCATGGGCTGCTGGCAGTGGCTGGGCAGAGCAGCCTCCCAGCAGAGTCTGTGGGCAGTCAGGAGACGCTCACTGGGGTGCCCTGGGGGCATCGCCGAGATGGGGACTCCAGCCAAGAGGCTGTTGGAGACAGCAGATCCCCTGCACCTTCCTTCCCTGCCTGTTTCCTCCTCCTTTCCGCTGTCACCCAAGGCCACAGCTGCTTCCTGCATTAGCTGGGAGGGAAGGGGAAGGTCAGCTGCCCCCTGCCCCAAGAGGAGACCCCAAGACATCCTGCGATGTCTGGAGAGCTTCCCCCGAGGCTGCAGGATTCCTCTCCTCGTAATGTATTGGAATCTAATCCTTAGCTGCCCTTCACGACGGAATCTGCCACGTGAAAAAGTTTGTCTGTCTTCTGATGTGGTGCTGCCTTTATTCCGAGCGTGGCTCTCTGGCCCGTGGCCCCTTCCTCCTTCCCAGCTGGACTCGTCTTGCCACCTTCCCCATCAGCCAGGAGTGCGGTGCATCTCTGCAGGCCTGGTCCCTGGGAGGGGAGGGGGGTGTATTTTTGCTAATCTGCAGGACAACGTTCTCTCTCCTTCCCAGCCCTTCCCATTGTTCCATAAATGAACTAATAAATCAGATGTTTCTGGGCCCTGGAATAAAAAGCGAGGCAGCCCTGCATCTTGACAGGGGGGATGAATCATCCCGGCTTCAAAGATGGCCTTTTGGGGCATAAAGACCTCATCTGAGCTACTTTTCCTCTCTAGTCACATCTTGGTAACGGTACAGGCATCTGGTAGGGCAGCTCAGAGGCCCAAGGGGCCGTCACTGGCTCCCTTCCTCTCTCAATCTCGCTCTCTCTCCATGCACCTCTCTCCGCCGCCTCCCCCTGCTCCCCTGCAAATTCCTCAGCCCTGCAGAATCCATTTCCTCCAAATGGGATAAGTGGGGAATAACCAATGGCAGGTCTCACAGCCTCGCCAAAGACAAAGGGAGCTAATTGGCGCTCTAACGTCCCTTTATTGGCCCAGAGGGAGAAAGAAAACTAAGTCAGAAATGCCTGGGAGAAAGGAGAAAGTGGCGTGGTAGCTACATGTACGTTGCCAAAAAATGCTTCTTCCAAAGGAAAAACAAAGGAGGCTCCCGGTTTATATAAAATTTGCATGTGTGCGCGCGTGCAAATTTAGAAATAATTGCCTATTATTAAACTAGAATTACAATATAACCACCCAGAGAGCTTTGGCAAGTGGGTGGTATGGAAATGACATAATAATAGGATGATACATTTCTTGCGTCTTGGGGAAGACAGTGGCCCATGCGCACAGCTGCCCAGGTCCATGGGTGACTCCAGTGCTCGCCCTCCCTTCTCATGGTTCTCCACCATTACTCCAGACTCGCCTTGGATCGTCCTTCAAAGAGAAAGAGTCTCCAAAGAGAGCACTGGGAGCCCTTCTTATGTAGGTCCTCATCTGTGAAGCAGGAGGTGTGACTCACCTTTGCCCAGTAAGAAGACACGGAGGCGGCAGGGGACAGAGGAGAAGCTGGTGCCGTACAGTGGCCCATCCTGGTGCCGCGCTCCATGGCTCTTGGGTGTTGCCACCCACCAGAGGCCAAAGAAGACAGGTGGGCCAGGGCCCACCACACCGGCAAAGCTCTAGC
Source organism: Varanus komodoensis (assembly GCF_004798865.1). Taxonomy (NCBI): domain Eukaryota; kingdom Metazoa; phylum Chordata; class Lepidosauria; order Squamata; family Varanidae; genus Varanus; species Varanus komodoensis. The sequence goes on along the minus strand of NW_025335606.1, from coordinate 389,264 downwards.
CTCGCCCCAGGGCCCTAGCAGCACACTCTGACCTCCGTAGACCCCATTGCCAGCCCCAGGAGATATTGCCTAGGCGATGCGGTTGCACCCATAAGCACTCTCGCCGGACTCTCCTTTCTTAACTGGTCAGTGTGCCCCGCCAGTGAAGACGGTTGGGTCAGTTCCTCCCTCTCCCTTCCAGGCTGAGTACACAAGCCAAACAGGCTGGCAGGTGAGCTTTACTTCCACGCTGGTGACAAAACAGGACAGTGCAATGCTGCTGAGCAAGCCCAGGGGGCGATCTATGGGCACACCTAGCTGGTGTCGTGCTCTCCGGCCCCGAGACCTGAATTCTGATGAGAATGAGGCTTAGGCTACTTCCTCGGGGTAGGAAGTTAGTGCTTTGTTCAGGGATCTGCAACCAGAGGGCCTTTCGACTCAGGCAATGAATCCCCAGTGGAACGTTCATCTCTCCCGTCTCCCTGAAATCTCTAGCCAGAGCCCCTTAGCAGTTAGCTCTTCCAAGAAAGGTAGATTTGACCAACTATAGGACTTGACCTTCCAATATCTGGTTTCAGCTGGCTTTACCTCCTTGCTTAGACAACAGCCACCTATTGTCCTCAGAAGAGAGTTCCAGCCAGCAGGGGCCACTTGGAACTCTCCAAGGTCTTCCTTTCTGCGTGTCTCTAAGGGCCACAGAATGGAACAACTATGGTCAGTAATATCTCACCACCAGCATCACAACCGTTTATTCGCCACCCAGTGCAGCCGTGCTGTGTGGGCTGGCAGTGCATGCTCAGAGCAGTGTGTGTGCGCACGTGTGCGTGTGTGTGTGTGCATGTGTGATGTCTCCTGGTGGGCGTGGCCTGGGCTGGCTGGCTCTGCCTGAGCTAAAAGACCCAGCCAGAAATGGCCAAGCTTTCCCAAGGTGTTGTCTATGATGCCTTGGGAGGAAGAAGCAGGTGAGGCAAGCAGAGTGACAGGCACCAGGTGAAGCGGGCAGGAATGGCAGGAGCGGGACACTGCCTTCTCTCCCCACACATGGCCACTTCTTCCCATTAATGGCAAGGCCCACCCTGGAAACACTCACAAGTTGCCCTTTTGGGATACGACACATCCTATCACTGCCACTCTGCACAACTGCTGCGCCCGCAACCGGAGCATTGTGCTCAGCTCAGGGCCCCTCGTTACAGACAGGATACAGCCAGGTTGGAGTCAGTGCAGCGCAGGGCCACAAGGTTGGTGGCCGGTTTGCAGGGGATGCTGTATGAGGCAAGACTGAGGGAACTGGGTCTCTTCAGCCTGGAGGAGAGGCGACTCAGAGGGGATATGTTGGCGACATACAGGTATGTGAGGGGGTGTCACATGGAGATGGGTAGAGACCTGTTCTCCCCTGCAGAGGAAGGCAGGACATGCTCCAATGGAGCAAAGCTCAGGGAATCAAGGTTCCATTTCAATGCCAGGAAGCACTTCCTGACAGTCAGGACCCCGAGGGTGTGGAATGGGCCTCCACAGGAGGTAGTTGAGTCCCCATCAGTGAGACTGTTCAAGGATAGGCTGGACATGCACATGGTAGGCATGTCATGAACAGAGCCAGCTGGAGCTGGGGGTCAGACTAGATGGCCCAGGAGGCTTCCTTCCCCTCTCTTCCCTTAGCTACAATCCTCACAGTAGCAGAGAAGGAAGGATATATTTTCCTTGCAACAATCTTTTCTTGGGTGGCTTGGTCTGGCATGGGCAATTGTGACCTGGTAGCTTTAGAAAAGAGCTGCTTTTCCTAGAGGTGACAAGAACTGGAATGGGGGTCGTTGAGGCCCCATCAGTGAGGCTGTTCAAGGATAGGCTGGACATGCACATGGTGGGCATGTCGTGAGTGGAGCTGGCTGGAGCTAGGGGTCAGACTTGGTGGCCCTGGAGGCCCCTTCTGACTCTCTGTTTCTATATTTCTGTATCTGTTGAGATATCACTGACCAAGGCCCATCAAAGGAGTGGTCAATTGCCCATTCTCCTGGATCTCAGACTATCTCCTACCAACCCCTGGGGTTCCTTGAAGACAGCCAGCAGGGCAGAAGACGTACCCAAAGACACCTCAGCCATCCTTGCCAATCTTCCCCTGCTGTGGGCGCTATGGGGCAAGGTAGCCTGCTCATTTTGCATAGGGCGATAGCTGGCTGGTGCACAAGCCCCTGCGTAAATGTTCAACATTTCGGCAGTTTTTTAAATTGGAAAGCACAGATCTATTCGATTAAAAATGCAAGGAAGAAAGATCAGCCTGGAGTTCTTCAGAACAGAGGGGGCAGTTGAAGTTCCCTCATCCCTCCCCCCACCCCACAGTTGCAATGGGTTTAGCCTGGGGTGGGGGAACTGAACCGTGAAGTCTGGCCCAAAGGATGGACAAGGAAGAGTGTCTCAAGGGCAGGCGAGCCACCCCCCCCATCCTTAGACTCAGCTTCAACCCCACTGGGGGAGTGCAAAGGGGCAACGGTATGGGGTGGGCGGCATCCAAGGGGTGCTAATGCACCCTCCTTCCTTATGGGGCTCTTCGGGGAATGTCAAATAGCAAGAGGCGCTCAGTGGGGCTTCCCAAGTTTTCATTTATTTGCAGAGTGCATGAATTCACTTTTCTTCCTCATCTCCATCTCTTACGGGGTGTCACTGTGAGCAGCAGTAATTACTTTCTGCCAGAGACGACTGGATTTTTTTACTTCCAGAGAAGTTGAACCCAATTTTAATTGGTAAAGATGCCGCTCACTCACTCGCTCTCCCCCTCTGCCCCCTCCCTCCCCACCGGTTTCCTTGTGTGGAAAGATAATGCGACCCAGGCATTCATGCCTTGGGCTCGGCCCTAAAATACTGGGGCACAGATCTCACCTAAGGGCTGACACTTCTTCAGATTTCATTATATCCCTAGCTGGAGAGAATGGAGCAAGGCATGAAATGCCTTCCCAGTCTCCTTCTCACAGAGAGAGGACAGGGGAGGGAAGAACCAACGAAAGAAAACTGCCAGCTGCCATTTTTTTCCCAGAAGGCACCACCACCTCCTAGGGGAAGAATGGCAGATGGTGGCTGCACGAGAGAGAGAGCTAGGGGGAGAGAGATGAATGGAGTACATGACAACTCTCTCTCCCTCCATCTACACACACACACACACACACACACACACACACACACACACAGGGTTTGTGTGTGTGTGTGAGAGAGAGAGATTTAAAAGTCACCCAACCCAAATATTTTATCTGTCCCAGAAACATCTCTCCAGTTTCATCAGCCATTTCAGCAGGCCCAGACTGCACTGAATTCTCACACAGAAGAGGGCATTTAGAAACAGAGTGAATCAGAAGGGGTCTCCAGGGCCATCTAGTCTGACCCCTGGCTCCAGCCGGCTCCACTCATGACATGTCCGCCATGTGCATGTCCAGCCTATCCTTGAACACCCGCACCGAACGGCCCAGGAAGCCCCTTCTGACTCACTCTGTTTCTATGTTTCTATGTAACTTATGGTGACCCCATGAATCACCCCCCCCCAAATGTCCTGTCCTTCACAGTCTTGCACAGCGCTATGGCTTCCTTTATGGAGTCCATCCATCTCATGGTTTTCTTCTTCCGCCTTTGACTTTCCTGAGCATGATGGTCTTCTTGGGGAGTTTTGCCTTCTCAGAATATGCCCCTAGTATGACAACCCCAGTTTGCCATTTTTGCTTCTAGGAAATGTTATCCTTTTGATCTTGTTGTTGTTAGTCTCTAAGTCACGTCCGACCCCTCGCGACCCCGAGGACAACACTCCTCCAGGCCTTCCTGTCCTCCACCGTCCCTTGGAGTCCACCAAGCCCACACCCACCGCCCCAGTGACCCCATCCGGCCACCTCATTCTCTGCCATCCCCTTCTCCTTTTGCCATCTATTGTTCCCAGCATCAGGCTCTTCTCCAGGGAGTTCTTCCTTCTCAGTGAAGGTAAAGGTTTCCCCTTGACATTAAGTCCAGTCATGCCTGACTCCAGGGGAGGTGCTCATCTCCGTTTCCGAGCCGAGGGAGCCAGACCATCTCTGTGCGCATGTGGCCGGCATGACTAAACCCCGAAGTGCACGGAATGCTGCAACCTGCCCACCGAAGTGGTACGTTTTTCTCGACTTGCATTTGCAGGCTTTCGAACTGCAAGGTGGGCAGGAGCTGGGACGGAGCAACGGGAACTCACCCCGTTGGGCGGATTCAAACCGGCAACCTTTCGATCGCCCAGCCCAGCAGCACAGCGGTTTAAACCCCTGCGCCACCTGCAGTCCCCTCCGTCTGATCAGGTGCCCATAAAAAGAGCAATGTAGGGGTCCCACTGGATCCGAGCAAAGGCCTTCCAGAGTCCCCTTTCCCACAGTGGCCAACCGAGTGGCTGGGATGAACCAAGGCTGCGAGGGGGATCTGGCCCAGCCGGGGAACTGGCTTTGCCCAGCTTTCAACAGGCTGAGACTGAACTGCACTAAGCCACCCCCATCTCCCAGCTTAGGAGGGTGGCAGTCCTGCCTTAAGGCCCAGTCTGAGCTACGGCGAGGTCCTGCCTCCTCAGCAGACAGGGTGGCCTGTAACACAGGGTGGCCAGGTGTCCCCTCATGCAGGGAACAGTGTTGAAGGGCTGCCCCATATCTGGAAGGTGTCTTCACTGCGAAGGTCTCTCCCATCCGAGCCCAAGCTTTGAAGTGGTCCAACAGCCGCACTGAAGAGCAAGCTTCGGTGAAACGGACCGTATTTCTATTAAAACGATACTGGTTATTTCTAAATGTGCATCTAGACATCCAAATTAGCATAGGCACATTTTAGGCCAAACAGTTTTGACCCCCTACTTGGTGATGCACTTCCCCTTTTCTTGGCAATTTACAACCGGACACCCTGCTCAGAGGGTGGGGAGAACGGCTGATACCTGTTAAGGACTGCAGACATTTTTAGACCCCACACCAAAACTTTGCTCAGATCACAGCTGTTGAGTAGGAGGCAACGGAACAGAATTCATGGAGGACAATCGGAAAATGCTTCATGCAGGAATGATGAACTGGCCAACCTCATGTACAGGGACCTTCCCAAATCATAGAGGCCCATGAATTACCTGATAGGAAATTAGAGATAAGGTCTCCCAGGCCCTACAAGTCCTGAACCATTGGAGACCCATTCCTTGTACCGTACACAGACTTAACTTTGCAACAGAATAGCTCTCACAAGTGAGTGTTTTTATTCCTTCTGACAAGCATTGTTCTCCTAAAGAGAGCAAGATTTACCTGCCGTATTCCTTCAGTCTTTCTCCCGATGCAAAGTTTATGCTCTGTTTGTATACAGAAGGCTGAACTCCAGCATAGCCAGTGCTGCTGGAAGAAAGAAAGTGGGGAGAGGAAGGGTTTGGTGGGCAGATTTGTTTTCATGGCTTTTAATGAAATATCAATGGATGGATATTTTATTTTGCTGTGAATATGAAATTTCACCACTGACCTGTCAAGCTCTCATTTTCAAGAAAAACTTTATTTCACACCTCCAGACAGGCTGGAAAATTAGTTTTTCCCACCAAGGTCTCTCGTTAGGGATTACAAAGTGAGCACGGCACAGGGCAATTCTGCCTCCATTTTTATTCTCCCCTCATGGTACAGGGCCTACGCTCAGCTGAGGAGAACAATATATTACCAGCTGATAGGAGGCAAGCAAGGGGGTTGCGTGAAGCGGCTCGGCCCGGCCAAGAGCAATTGTGTTTTGATAAGCTCCACACTGAAGTGGTCTGTAACAAAGCAAAAAGACCAGAAAGGAGACTTCATCCCTCTTCGAGGAACTTGATTTCTTACAGTGGACTCCGAGGTTCATTATTGGACTTGACGCTGGCTCGTTGGGTGCGCCAGACTCGTGGCTGCAGATCTCCATAACCAGGCAAAACGTGCAATTGGGAACATCCTTCAGCACACGAGGTCAAATTGGGGTGGCTTCTCCTGCTCGCTGCCTGTCTGCCCATCTGCCTTCCTGCCCGTTTAATCTGTCTTTATTACAAAACGGAAAGTGGCATGGAGCTTAGGATTCTGTGGCAAGGGCATGTAGAAGCTGATCCACCAGATTGGCTCAAAGCTCAGTCTCCTCTAGGGGAGCAGAACCACAGGCATGGGGCCAGATCCAGCACTCTTTGGGTCCAAATCTGTCACTTGGCTGTCTCCCAGGAGGTCACGCCCTCTCCCTGATGCCCACCGATCCTTTGGGGCTTCCCAGCTTCTGTGCAGCTCCCCACCCCACCCCATCGCAACCCTGAATGGCTGAAACGTCCCCCCTAAGAGCTCTGAGTGAAAAGATGCTGATGGGTTTGGGGTGGCCCCCTTTGCCCTTTGGCTTGCCCACCACTCAGCCCTTTTGCCGAAAGCCATTCTGCACTCGTGATCTAGTCCAGCATCCTGTTTCCCGTGGAGGCCATTTGGGAAGGCCCTCAAAAAGGTACGACAGCCACTCGTTCTGCCCTTCTTGCCTCCCAGCAGCTGAGCTCTGGATGGCCACTGCCCTTGAGGTTCTGCTTTGGTCCACCAGTTGCTCTTCACATGAGTGGACTTGGCTGTGGTCGCTCTAGCCCACGATCCCACCTCGTGCTCTTCCCAGCTCGGTAGGTCAAGGCACATCTCCAAGTTTCGAAGGGGTACAGATTTGCTACGAGGGCTGTAGGATGGAGCACTGCCATGGTGTGTGTGCTTCTGTTTATACCTAGGGAAAAGTTATGGGATGGCAGATTTCAGGGGAACACTGGGAGATACTTCCTCTGAGAAAAACCACAGTAGACCCAACGGTCAAGAGGAGCGATGAGCTAGGCTCTCCTACACAGAAGGTCCTGGTTTCTTCATTTGTAGTTGGAATCTTTCATGGGACCCACAGAAGAAAGAGGAGCGGCCAAATCTGTGTTTTTTACGTAAGCCAGCCTTCCAGCATTCCCGACAATGATCCGCTGTAATCTTTGTCAGCAAATTGTGCTTCCCACAGCTTTTGTCATTCACTGCTGGCACCTGACGAAGCTGTTCACCCCGACCACCCCACCCCACCTTCCAGCTACCCAACTTGCCGTTGCTAGCCTCTTGTTTCTCTGCAAATAGGCTCAGATTGTTAGATCCCAGCTCCCAAACAGTTTCTCAGTCCAGGATTAATTAAGCGAATCTTGAGATCTAATTAAGGAATGGTCTGGTGATAATTACCAGGAAATGTATGCATTAAATATATTCATTTGTCAATGAAGTGTAATTAAGAGCAGTGTTTGAGGAAGGATCAATACCCGCGTCATGTGATTTGGAGATGGTGAGGGGAGAGAGAGATTAAGGGAAAGACTCTCTTCCCTGCATGAATCAAAATCCGAGAGAGAGAGAGAGAGAGAGAGAACAGGAGACTGAAGACAATCCTTCGCCTTCCTTGCTTTGCTTTCTTAATAACTCATGCCTTACACTCCACATCCTCGAAGAGAGTATTGCTCTCTCTCCCTTCCTTTGTTTAGCTAAACCATTTGTTTCACTCCCTTGTTCCTTGCTGCATTGTTCAAGTGGTTATAGATTTATTAGAGTGGGGAAGAGTGACAGGTCAAAGAGAGAGGGGCAGAGAAAGAGAGGGTCTCGTCACCAAAGAAAGCCACTTCCTCACAGAAAATGCCGTTAATCCAGAGAACATGGCTCTTATTGTGAGACCTCGGTGCATTGGGAGATTGGCTTCCTTAGCATATTAATCCCGCACTCTTTATGCTTGATTAATGCGGATCTGGAGAGGCCGTTTTCTACATGTGAAATAGAAGGTTACAAGAAGCAAAAGAGGGGTTCTCCCAAGCTGCGCTCCGCCAGCAGCGATGCACCCTTGACTTCACGGGCAACACAAAATCCAGTTGCCCACATGCAACCTTTGACCTCTGTCTGCAAAAACCTGGGTTCTGATCGCCTGCTCATAATTGAAATCCACCACGGAAAGCAAAGGGAATCACTGGATTTGGGAAATGATGTCCCAGGCAAGGACACCGAACTCATCTTCTAGCAGGAATGGCGGCACACGCGCATGGAGCAGTGTGAGCAGTTCAGAGCAAATCCGCTCCCGCTACCCTTGCATTTGTGGCGAGCTGGGATTCCTCCTTTGCACATTGAAAAGATCTTTTTCCTTGCAACGTGTGCTTTATTGACCACAGAGCGCCCAGAACGAATCACTGAGTGTGCGCAGAGTGGCGTGTTCAACCCAGCCTAGCATTCCCCTCCGGGAACTCTCTCTAGGAGCACGCCTGGGCCCCGTCCCTCTGGGAGGGGCCTCTGAAAATGAGCATGCCTCCTGTCTGCATGCAAGCCATCTCATTGGCCCTCCCTCCTCTGCTGCTGTCCCATCCTGGGGTCAACAGTTGGGCCTGCCCAGGCTGTGTCCGAGAAAATCCCCTGCTCGGAGTCCTTCCCCCGCAGCCAGCTGTACATCTTGGTTCTTTCCAAGACCAGGTCGCACCTGGGAGGGCTAGGTCCTCTCATCTCAGTGTCTGGATCTGGCCCTCATCCCAAGCCTCTCCACCCCTCTTCTTCCTTCTCCTCCCCTGAAGTCAAGCCAGCAGCCCTGAGTACGTGCACCCATCTTTCTTTCTCACTTCCAACACATTGCGAGATAATAAGGAAGGATGTGTCTTCTCTTCTAACCTGGGAAGCTAAACTCTGCAGCATCTGGAAAGGCCAGGGATGCTGCAGAGATGCAGTCAGCAGAATAACACTGGATGGGCATCCATGGGTCACTAACCAAGAAGTTTCTTCAGCCTTGATACAGCCTTGGGCCGCAATGTGCACACAAGAACTCTTGTGCCCGGGATAGCGCTGTACATACCCAACTTCACCAGGATTTACCAAACCCATCCAGTGGGGTCCAGACAGGTGTCATAACATGGAAGGATGCTAGAGAGGTCCTGATTTTGTTGAATTGTTCTGATTGTGATTCATGGATCAGTGGGGTGAGTTTTCTTCGGTTGTCCACTCACTGATAGAACCAGATTGCTTTTTAGGGATCTACAGGAATTTCATTCCACTTGTGTATGTGTACATTCACACTGATGTGCATTGTGTGAGAGCACACTCCCATTAATTAGAAACATAGAAAGACAGTGAGTCAGAAGGGGCCTCCCGGGCCATCTAGTCTGACCTGTAGCTCCAGCCAGATCCATTCATGGCATGCCTACCATGTGCATGTCCAGCCTATCCTTGAACTTCCTCACCGATGGGACTTCAACCACCTCCTGTGGAAGCCCATTGTGGTCCTGACCATCAGGAAGTGCTTCCTGGCATCACCCTGAATCTTGGTTCCCTGAGCTTTGTTCCACTGGAATGCATCCTGCCCTCCTCTGCAGGGGAAAACAGGTCTCTACCCACCTCCATGTGGCACCCCCTCACATACCTGTGTGCCTCTAACAGGTCCGCTCTGAGTCTCCTCCAGGCTGAAGAGACCCAGCTCCCTCAGTCTCGCCTCTTATGGCTTCCCCCGCAAACCGGCCACCATCCTAGTGGCCCTTCGCTTCCCCGATTCCAACCTTGCTATATCCCGCTTGCAAATGAGGCACCCAGAGTTGAACACAATACTCCAGCTGCGGGTGCACCACAATCGTACAAAGTGGCAGTAATACCTCACATTAGCACAAGTGCAAATTCACACAGATTTACCCAAAGTTAAAAAAGAGGGGGATGGTAGAATCTGTGCAACTACAAAAAAGAAATATGAGCATATCTAAATCCATTGCAGCTTCCTCCTCAGCGGACTCCCCAAGCTGTAAATGCCTCAGCTCCAAGCCAGAGAAATCACCTTTTCCATGAGCGCCTCCGACGCTGACTGAGTTCCGAAGACACTCAAATACATTTAGCAAGTCCTTTGCAGAAACCCGGAAAAAACTGGAACAGGCCAAATATGTTCTTTTATCTCTGTAGAGTTCTCTGCCTTGGTGTTTTTGAAGTAAGTAGGAGACGCATCAAAATGCACTTCTGAATGGAGAGGCTGGCATTTGCTCCTAGTGGGATGTGAGCCCAGCAGTTCATCCCAATGTGCTTTCCCATCTTTAGCTCCCCAGCTAGCTTGCAAGCAAGCTCATCCGATGCATCCAGGACAACCTGCCCCTCCCCCCATGCGAAGTTAAGTTGGAGAGAGAGCCTAGACCACATTAAAGGAGCATTGCTCCCCACCTTCCTGCCTGGTGCAGCCCACTATGCCCCCCTCAAAGCCTTTCATGAGGGTGGGCTAATAACTCAGTGGAAACGGGTTGCAGAGTACAGGCTAACCCTGCAATGCAATCAATAGTGAATCAATCTCGAGCAGCAAGTCTCCCTCCTCCTGTATGTGCTACCCAATGTTTGGCAGTCCTTTGCTGGACGCCACCCCAGATCCATTAGCCAGATCTGAAGATTGCTGTAGCGCCCCCTAGCAGCACTTCTTGGCTTTTGTCCAGAACGCTTCTTCCACCAGGGGAAGGACGATGCTCGTGGAAAGAGACACTCCAGAGCAGATCTGGAAAACCCGCAAGGGCTCAGACGAGGAGCAGGAGACCTCAAAGTCCTATTCCACATGGGCTGTTCTTCTGTTGCTGGAAGGGCAACGCTGGGGCCAACTCTTTCATTTCAGGAATGCTGGGGTGCTGGCACTGCTGCACAGGGGTGGCACAGAGCTGGCTCCACTGGAGGTCTTTCACAGGAGCTTTGTCCAGGATTTGGTTGGATTCCTTGGGGGCCCTGAGGTGCCAAAGCAGGAGGACAGGCTGGGCTTCTTCCAGTCGTACCCAACCATCAGTCCATTGCTGACATAAATAGCTCTTTGAAAGGGGGAGGGTTCAGCAGCTACTTCCAACAGGCTGTTGGACTCAAGAACCTCCTTAGGTACCTTCTGGCCTGAGGAGTTTATGGAAGGAAGGTTACAGCAATTGACTGCTACCTGTCCAAGGGGATGAATCAGGAGGCTGAAGAATGGATCCTCTTCAGGAAAAAATGCCCACAGTTTGGATCCTGTTTAACATCCCACACCTGCACAATGGCAGCCCACATGACGGGTCTTCACAGCGGGGCCAAACAGGAAGGTTTTGTGCCTCTTACACATACCTGAGGCCTTCATTTGTCCATCAAGGGGAAGCAGGGCAGTGGCACTTCCACCTAGAGAGCTGCAAGGAATCCGCTCTGTGTGGAAAAGCCACTGATTCCCTGGTCTTGGCCTCCTGGGCATTGGCCCACTTTCAGCAGCTCGGGGTCTGAGCTCCCGGTGATCATCTCCAGGGATCATGGGATGCTTGCCAGGAATCCAGCCCCACACGCTGCTGGGAGTGTCGAGCAGGGAAGAAGCTTGGCTGCCGGGAATGGGGGCTGGGAAAGGTTGCCAACTGCACAGCCAGGATCCTCAAGTATGTGCAAATCTGCTCTTGACTTGGCTCGCTTTGCAAGGCTGGGACGGGCATGGAAGGAAGTTCACGAATTCCGAAAGGCTTTGTCCCAGTCCTACCCCACCCGTGCGCCAGTCCCACAGTTTCTTCTCCAGACCTTCTGGAAGCAGGGCAGCTGGGTCCCACAGATGATGGTCCAGGCACCCGTGGTTCCCTTGCCCTGTCCTTCCCACGGAGGCCAACAGAGGTCACTAATGGCCGCTCTGCTCTTCTTTTCCCGCACTGCAGGGGGCCTCATCAAGCCTGGTGGTCAAGTTCGCGGACACGGACAAGGAGCGCACGATGCGGCGCATGCAGCAAATGGCCGGGCAGATGGGCATGTTCAACCCCATGGCTATCCAGTTTGGAGCATATGGCGCCTACGCACAGGCAGTAAGTGTAGAAACCGCCTCGGGTCCCCAGATGGGGAGCGTTTCCCCATCCGTTCTGTGCAGCGAGGGGTCCCTACATTCGGAGCATCCCCCAGGCCCGAGAGGTCTTTCTAACCTCACCAAGCATCAAAAAGGACCAATGCAACAAAAAGCGGGGGGGGGGGAGGTCTATTATTGTTGCTGTTGTTGTTTATTTTATTTCCATACCACCCCGCAGCCAAAGCTCTCCGGGTGGTTTACAACAAGGTATAAAACAGAGCAGAGCAGAGCAGAGAGCATAAAACAGCAATGTTAAAAAGTTAAAATTAATTTTAAGTAGCTCAAAAATACATTAAAATGCAATTAAAAGACTTGACAAGAAAAGGAATCAGCAGAATAACCCCCTCATGCCCCTGGATGATAAAGAAGAACTTGTTTAGGCCACCACATAGAAGGTCCTCTCGATCTGGCACTGAAAAAATGGCAAATCTGACACTAGGTGGGCCCCAGCACAGAGGTTGTTCCAAAGATGTGGAGCCACCACAGAAGAGGCCCTGCCTCTAGTTGCCAGCTGCTGAGCCTCTCGTGGGGCTGGCACTTGGCGGACGGCCCCAGAGAGGGAGCATCGTGTTTGGGTAGATCGGAGTGGTAGTTCTTTCACTGCAGAAGGGGGAAGAACTGCAGGCGTGACTGCATAAAAGCAAAGATGCCACAAAAGAGCAAGAAGGGGAGCAGAACTGCTCCGTTGATAGAAGAGGGGTGGGTGCGCTCCACCTCTTCGGGAGCACCATTTGGCTGGGGCTTTGCCTCCGATATCCTGGATTGGATCCAGGTGTGTTTGGGGCAGTATGGAGAACAGCCTCCACCCTTGTGGCCAATGAAGATGCGGGTCCTTTGAAAAACTGAATGGATTTTCAAGCACCTTGGATCGCCCTGAAGAATGATGCTCTTGATCTTGTCTGCCCACGGGTTGTGGGGGGGGGGCAGAGGGGCACAGTTTAAATCCCTCCACCCTTTGCCCCTGCTGTGTGCAAATGTTTACAGGCTTGTGTTTGGGAACAAGTCAGAGCAGAAATGAATCCTCTCCTTGAAATGGTTCTTTGGGTCTTTCATTGCGGAATATTCCCCAGCTCTTCTCTAAATATGCTTTGCATTTCCTGTATCGTTCTCTTGTTTCACCACTTCATATTTAATATAAATATTTACTATCATATGATATCACCTTTCAAAGAGGATAGTATTTAAAAGCTGTCAGAATTTGATCTTATTATGATTTGACAGTGTTGGGTGGTATTTTATATCCAACATTATTTGAAAAGTTTACACATGGTGAGATTTCCTGGCACACCACACAGCATGAAAAGGTGCAAATCCACATGAAAGATGCAGATCTGGCATTTGCAGGTCAAACTTTCAATTAAAAACTGATAATTCTCATTTTGAAAATTTCCACTCAGCATTTGGCCAATTTTGAGTCCTGGGGAATATTCATCTCAGCTACGATTCTGACGCAAGCACAAGACTATTTATTTATAACAGCCAAATCCTTTATGACCTTAAAGATGCAGTTAGCTGCTACGTCTTTTTCTGCTCCAGAATAAGCACATGTGTTTTTCTATTTGTATTAGGATCCTAGTAGGGGGCGGGGGGTAAACTTTTCCCATCTACAATGAACCCAGTCCAGATCATGAGCTCCATGCCTATACTGAAATTGCCGAACGAAGATCCATTTGCTTTAAGCTCGACTTCGGGGTTCTGATATTACCTGTATGTCTATTCTCATCCCTTTTTCTCCACCTGAACTTGCCTTAAAGAAACAAGTAGGAAAATAATGCTATCAAACAGGTCCCAGAAGTTTGACCAGTCCCCCTTCCTGTTCCACATCTGTCCAAGCACTTCAATGCTCTTGCCAGGAATTCATGGCTGTTGTAAAATCCATCCCATGTGCACTTCTCAGATTGCTGGGCACCAGTCATGCCATCATCTGCCCATTAACAGCATCATATTTTGCTATCATATGTATTTGCACAAATTCACAGTCATGGAAATTTGCTGTCCTGAAAATACATATTCTTACAGTATAATCCCACTGTAACCTATGGAGAAAATATGCATTTCTGATTGGTGGGTTGTTGTTGCTTTTCCATATTCTTCTATGACTGAATTTGAATAAAGCTGCAGAAAGGGAAAGGGGTCCAAAGATCTCTGGGATCAGTTCAACTCAAGAAAAGCCAATCCACTGCTGAATTCATGGATTGGAGTCCTAGGAACTTGAACCGATTTGACTCCCTTGCAGGTTGCGCCAACAGCCCTCGCTCTTCCGCCCCCTGTGTGGTAAGGGCTGGTCCCCTCCACATGATAAAGGTTTGGAGATTCCCAAAGACTGGACTGTGACAACAAGCTCCCCCGTGCCAGCAGTCGAGGCAGAATGAATTCCTTAGTGTTTATGCAGCACATCAGGTCATACAAAATGTTGCCCTTCAAGGGGACATGGAGGCCTCAGCCAGCAAAATCCTGCCCAAGATCAGGTTGCCTGGTGTGATTTTCTGATTAAGCCTCATTGAGGGGAAAAAGCAAGGCAGAATTATGCATTGTAAGCATGATGCTCAGTGCTCACAGAAGGAGCACTAACCAAACTGGGGGCATCAATAAGGCACCACCACACCTGGGTGGATCTCAGCTGGTTGTTCTTGAGGTGGGAACTCTTCGATCCATGGGATCCCCTCATGGAGGTGAGGTCAGGTGGCCCCCTCTCTCCCCAGCAGCCTGCGGAGCGGCCATATGCCTGAGCCGACAGACAGCCATCTCTCTGAAGAGCTACCAGAGGACAATCCGCTATCGGAGGGCTTCTTCTAATTGAAGAGCAGCCCAGTCCAAGTCCAGCTGAAAGGTCAAGCACTATCAGAAAGGAGAGCAAAGCCCTTGAGGTTGCCCATGAATAGTCAGCAGCAAGCTCAAAGATCCCCTGGCCTCCCTCTTCACCACCAGATGTATTGTATTTCTGCTTACAGTAGAGTAATTGTTTCTACATTTGCATCTATACATATAAATTAGCAGATTTACATTTCAAATGGCTTCTTATGAAGCGCAGATCAGCCATTGTCTCAGGGGTGATTGATTTCCCTGTTATGAGGTCAGCAGCTTTGTTGCAGTGGCTTCCTTAACAATTGCAATATCTCTGGGAAGGATGCGGGGAGAGAAGGCTGGCTGGAAGGAAGGAAGGAAGGAAGGAAGGAAGGAAGGAAGGAAGGAAGGAAGACTACACCACAGAATGAAAGTTGAAAGGAAGTGCCCACCCCTGCATTGAGACACAAAGCGGAGGAGCAAAACAGCTGCGGCACAGCTGGGGAAGCGGTGGCCTTCCAGATGTTGCCGCTGTTGTCCGTGCAGGCTTGGGCTGCTGGCAGCTGGTGCTCAGCAATCCTGAGGGTGACCAGTTGCCTCACAGCCCTCACTTCCGTGCCCTGTGTGGGCACCATCATTTGGGTGCCCCAGCACAGACTGGTAGCCTTTCTCCCACTTCTAGAGGGATACTGGAGGTTGTAGTTCAGGCTCCACCACAGAACTCTTGGCACTCCACTCAAGTATAATTCCCACAACTGTGAGGAGAGACCACGAGGGTTAAAGTGATTTCTAAACAATGGCCACAATCCTGCAGCGCCTTGCACACACCTGGAGGCTCTGGAGGCCCATCTTAATGCTAGGCTGACACTGGATGTGGCCTCCGATCTCTATGGCAACCCAGGGCTGGTGAACGGATGCACAACTGGCATGAAACCGATGCGGTGTGCATCAAGAGGTGAAGAACCAGGTGCTTCTTCTTTAGAAGGGTCCAAGAAAGGGACCGTTTCAACGCCCCAGTCCAACTCTCTCCGAGCTGATGGTTTCCAGATACGTTGGACTGCAGTTCCCCTCAATGGTCGTGCTGGAGGGAGCTCATGGGAGCGGCAGTCTAAAGCAGTGGGAGGTTAGCACGCTGGGTTGGAGAAGACCACCAAAATCTTCTCCAACTGGCCAACTGGATTCTGCTTCGGCTTGCCAGTTGCATCTTCCCAACCGCTGTGGAGAAAGAGTGCTCTGATCCGTGGATGTTTGCCCAACCTGGCACAATTTTCTCACCAGCTTATGCGCTTAAGGTAGTTGCGGGGAGGGTAATAGAATCAATGAGACATTCATGGCCCCCTCCTCACAGGCAGGCAAACGCGAGGCTGCGGCAGCATGTGGCTTTTCATGGCCTTCTGTCAAACCGAAACATGCGCCGGGAGTTTTACAGGAGCCAGCCGTGACCCTCGGAGAAGCCACCTCACCTGCCATAAATCTTCCCAGAGGTGCATTCCAAGGGCCAGCTCCCTTCTTCATAATTCTTTCTGGCTTCCCAGGATGTGGCGCTTCCCGTCCCAACGTCTTCAGCACGTGCCAGTCCTCATTCGGCTCCCAGCCCATGATCCACTAAAGGAAGAACAGCCCTTGCCAAAACCAGCCTCCTTCCAGGGCAAGAGGTGTTCTCTGCTGCCTCCCTCCCCCGTTGGAGAGTCGGCACAGGCAAAACTGGTCTGGGCTGCTGGGGGACTGATCCACCCACCCCTAAAAGCACAGCTCAGTCATGCCGGGGCATTTGTGCCCTTGAGTGGGCTCGCTCCTTCCCAACCCATCACTCTGCACTGCAGAAAGCTCCCTGAACGCAGGCATAAGGGACTGGAGAAGATCCTTCTCCCTTAGTAAAACAGTTCCTAGTCCTCATGGTTCCAAGCAGTGACTAGCAGCTCCTCATAGTGCTAATTCACATTTTAATGCAAACATCCTGATGCTCAGGTACAGCCTGTCTGGATGCCTGGACTTGCGGGGTGCAGTTATCCAAAGCCAAGTGGCAAAGAGTACTTTCTCCTCTCCATCCTCCTGCCCTGTCCTTTCACAACCTGGCTTGTTCATCCATCTAGTGAAGGAAGTGCCTTCCTCATACCCTGGGGGCTCCCATTCCCCCCCCCCCACCCACCCACCCTCTTTCTAGCTCCTCTAACTATTTTCCAAGGTTGCTTTTCCAACTTCAGAGAGTAGTTGATGCAGTTCCTCATACCAGCCACTAGGAGGTGGAGCTCCAGCTTCTTGCCCTGAGGCTGGAGGGCTGCATCTCACTGGAGCTGGGAATCTGCCCTCCCTAGGGCCCCTTAAATTTTGTTTGGGAGCCATAGGATCATTTCCTTAGCCCTTCTACATGTGCCTTGCATTTCCAGTATGTGAACTGAAATCCCATTACTCTTTGGAATTTGCACTACTTTTGCATATGGAAATACATATAATAGCAGAAGTGCACAGAAAGGCCAGTATTAGCAAAGATAACATTAAAACTGCATTCGCTTAAGAAAATTTGTGCTGAGCAATGTGGGCATTAGGCAAATGTGTCTACAGAAATGTTGGTTTCCGAAGAAATGCACACACTGTTTCAGCAAACTTTCAGAAGGGAAGAAAACCTCAGTTCAGAATGAACTGAAGGATTGTATCCAATGTGAGCCCTACACAGAGTAGACCCACTGGAATGAATGAGACTTCAGTCACACTTCATTCCCAATCGTTTCAGTGGTTTTACTCTACATAGGACAAACATTGTCTGTTATGATTGGCGAAATTCTCAACGTTCCAGAGGAACCAAATGAGCCTCTGGAAAAAACAAGAAACTGAAAGGAAACAACACTGACAGAGTTATCCACCTCACATCTCTAGGAATGTGTGCGGAATCCACGTGCGGTTCAGAATTTGCTGGAATCCCTGGGCTTGGCCCCCAGATTCTGGTCTGCTTTGGGACGCCCCAAGTCTGGGATCCTGGAAATCCCAGGCCGTGGGATCCCCATGCCCAGTCTTCATGGAGCTCTCAGCAGGGATGGAGATCCTTGTGCCGAAGAAGGCCGGTCATTGGGCATGTGGGTGTGGGACACCCCTCAGGAGAGCCGCCCCCTAACTGCTGTGCGGGCCGTGTCTCTCTCTCACGCCAGATACAGCTTTCTTTTGGGCTGCTGCTGATGAAGGAGGGTGCTGGGTGTGCAGCTGGACCTTGACCGGTGCTTTGGATGTCCAGGCCAAGCACCAGAGGAAGCCCATGAATGCTTGGAGAGACAGATTCGGAAAGGGTTTCCCCCATCCCTGCGGGTCTCTATCACAGCCGTGCAAGGCTGGCCTTCACCATTCTCCTTTATGAGTCTGCAAAGGGCTGAAAGGCAGACCTGAGCCTGTGGCGCCTTCTATACTGTTGGCACAGAGAGGTGCCCCCTCCTCTCTCCAGGAGCCGAGATATGAGTCGCTCTGCACAAGCTGGTCCACAATCTTTCCGCCAGAGAGCCCAGACTGCAGGCCGGCACTGGGGCTGCACCGCAAGGGCTCTCGCACCCACCTGCGGCCCCTTTCCAGCAGCCCCCACCCCGTTCCCCCTCCTGGCCCAAGCCGTGGGCCAGCCGCGGTGCGATGCAGAGCGCAGACAAAAGCCGTTCGCTCCCCACTCCCTTTCCTTGGTGTGCTTTACCGAGGCACCTGCTCATTGTCTAATCCGGAGAACAAACTCCAAGCAAGCAGGATGAACCGGTGTGCTCTTTAAAAGCGGGGAGGGGGGGGACGAGGGACACCGCTATTGTGCCGCAATAGAAAAGGGCTTCTAATCACTCCATCAGTAATTACAAAGAAGAGTAAATCGCTAATTAAAATGTGAAAGTGTCTGGCGCTGCGTGCAGTAAGAAAGGCTAATTAACCATCAAACAAGAAGCCGCCACCTTGACACCCGGATGATGTGTGCGAAGATACAGGAAATCATAGCAAGGTCCGGCTTTTTCTTTAGCACTTTCATTTCGAGCAGATCTGAGGACTTTTTTTTTTCTTTTTGCACGAGAAAACACAATGCAGGAGCCGTGTGTGAGGGGAATTCGTGGAGAGGCGGTGGAGGGACCAGGCGCAGCAGCCGCCTGCAGGTTGCGGGAGGGCAGACAGAGGGTGGCCACGACCCCTTCTGCCTGCCCCTCTTTGGGCCTTGACGCCCAGAGAATTTAAGCAAAGCGGGGGCTTGGGTGCAAAGCATGCCCGTGTTGATTTGGGGGGCTCGGGGACTGCTTTGGGGGGTGCACCTCCTGCCTCTTCTTAACTGATGCAGGTAGCAAATTTGTTCCTGCGATCTGACACCTCGATTTTCCAAAGCACTTATTTGCACACTATCACACAAACCCCCTGAGATCCCCTTTTGAAAGGGACCCTTTCACACCAACGTGTGCTCAGTCCGGCTGACCTACAATGAGACTCTAGGAAGCTACAGCCTCACTCGTAGTAACTGGCAAATACTTTCAGCCTGTTTGGACACCAAGCCAGGAAAATAAGCCACACTGTCCTGCCTCTCAGGAACACCTCTTCTTCTGACTTTGCCTGCACTGGGTACTTTTTACTTGGACTCTCATTCAGCTCAAGACTTGCTAGTCCAATCATTTGTGAATGCATGGATTGAAGTAGCATACATTTGCCTATGAGAGAAAGGCATGCTCTGCATTGAGGCGAATTTGCCCGTTTTTAGACAAAGCACGCATACTTTTCAGCAATCTCCCCCTTAAGGAAGCACCCCGCCATTCTCTCACACAAATGTAAAGGAGGGAATGATTTTGTGGAGCTCCCTGCATTTATAATAAGTTCTCATGCTTTTAAAAAGCGTAAATATGCTGCCAGATTGAAAAGGACCATCTTTTGATCAGTCAAAATGCTTTCCACTTAGTTCATCCAATGCAGGGGTAGGGAACCCGGAACTTTTCCCAATGTTTTGAACTGAAATTCTCACAATCCTGGACCACTGGCCGTTCCGGCTGAGGTTTCTGGAGTCTATAGTCCAAAATGTTGGGGAGACACCAACCAATTTATTCTCCAAAGCCCAGCCGCCATAACTTGTAATCTGCTTTTTAGATGGGCAAAGACCCTCTTCTTGCATGCACACTTCTTCCAATGTCACAACATACAGTAGGAGGTGATGCTGGATACAACGAGCAAAGCTGGAGAAAGATTAAACAGGATTTCAGAGCAGATTAAATTCCAGGAGTCTCCACTGGGGGGCGCAGTCACGAAGAATATTTAGCACTTGTGATGGAGAAGAAAGCTATGAGGAGCTCAGCCTGTTTACACGGCACAAATCTTGGAGGAATAAACATCGCAGGAGAGGATCAGAGAATGTAAAAACGGCTTTGCTGAGTCAGAACAGGGGTCCAGCTAGCCCAGTATTCTGATCTGGACAGTGGGCAGCCAACCACTCTGGGAGTTCCCACAGGGGGACACAAAAGCGGCAGCGAGTCTGGGGTGGAAATGGGTTTTCAGGGGCAGGGCCAAAGGTTCCCTAGGTGAAAACAACCCAAAATGGGCAATACTTCCCTTTTATTGCCACTCCAACACACAGCCCCAATTCCCTTCTATTTTTGTGATTGTTCTGCTTTCCCATACTTATTTATTTTTGTTTGCATTTAAAGTATCTGTTGGATGCTGTTCGAGGCAGAAGCACTTCCCCTTCCCTGCATGGCTCCTGGCTTTCCAGGCATCACCAAGACAATCAGCTTTGGCGACACAGTGACATCGCAGAGGGCTTTCATGTTGACCTCACTGCAGATGGGTGCAAGTGGTCCCCGGGGATCAAGAAACCCCGCAAAACCCATACAGAGCATCCTCAGCCCCACTGCCTGGGCACTTCGAAATCATTCCTTCCCCCTTAAGTCCCTTCCCAGAGTGGGCCGCCCCACACTCCGGTGGACACTTCTGTCCCCCTTTCACAGCCACTCTTGAAAAATCGCTGAAAGGTTTCTGTGGGTCCTGAAGGCTCCAGGGACCTCATCAGCCCAGCCCTAAAAGTGGCAGGCATTTCTCACTCAGTATGAAAACCCAAGATCCACTGTCCCTGAGCATGGGGTACATAACTCACAGCCATTGGTTCCTCTTCCCCAGAAAGCCGGACTGAAATTTCTCGGAATATTTTGGCAAACGGTCCCCACCCTCGCTCACACACATGTTCCCCACCTGCAAACGAAGTGGCACGTTTGAGCAAACGGACCATCTTCACTCAGCCTCTGCCCTGCAGGCAGCACTTCATCCTTTCCCTGAACAGAAGGCAGGCATTTCAAGCTGCCTAGTGGCCCTTCCTCTTCCCGTGGATATGTAATTCCCTGAGGGGACGATCCTATGCATGCTTGGGCAGAAAAAGTCCCACAGCTCACAACCCGCTAGAAACTGTGGGACTTTTTGTCTAAGCATACATAGGGTTGAACCCTCAGGAAATGAGGTGGAAACTCACCAAACCACCCCCCCACAGGAATTTCTGGGCTCAGAGAGACCCCAGGTGTAGCACTGCTCTGCGACATGTGTCTCCTTTCCCCTTTCCTCTGCAGGAAAGCTTATCTCATGCTAGCTTTTCAACAACCCAGTGAATTAGATAAGACTGAGAGGTAGATAACTCAGCCAAGACCATCCAGGGACAGAGTTTCCTGAGAAAGGGGATTTGAACCCAAGACCCCTCCAGTCTAAGTCCAGCACTCTGTTTGGCTCACATCTGGTTTCATAGGAATAAGAAGGGCAAAGGGACTGGAGTATTGGCTGAATCCAATGGTCCCTGATTGGCTAGAACCACCAGTGGTTCCTGATGGGCTAGGACCACCAGTGGTTCCTGATGGGCTAGGACCACTAGTTCTTGGAGACTGTTGCATAGATATTTCTATGAGAGAAGGATCCATAATTTTCTGTCTCTCTGGTCTCAGGCATAAGGTGTGCAGTTATATAAAAGTGGGCGGGGTTGTGATTTGAGATGGAGAAATTTGTTTCGATCCATTTATTTTTTCATAATTTACCCAGCTTGCACCTCCTGAACAGATCACATAATTGAACACTATCTGCCATTAAAGCCTGCACATTTCTGAGCTTGCAAAGAAATTTGCAATCCCAAATAAATCTATTGCACAGTATACGCAGATTTGACAAATGTGCCCCCTTCTGAAAAAAACATACTTTTGAGAAATGACTGGAAACATGCTTTAATCAAAAGGAGTAGAACGCATGTAATACAAAGATACACACAGCATGTGAAAATGCACAAAATAGTCCTGCAAAAAGGAAAAAGCAAGGAGTACACTCTGATGCAGGCATGAATTAGAGCGAGCGTCCAGACAGGATTTGGAGAGTTGTACCAAGGCTGACTCTGCTTCTGCTCACCCCCCTGCTTGCAACGCCTTTAGGTCTTGACAGGAGCAGACATCAGGCAAGCGCAGTCTGCCAGTCAGGGACCGGGCTCTGCCCAGGCATGTCTTTTGCAACGCTGAGAAAGAGCGAGACCGTTCTCCTCCTCCTCCTGTCATCGCTCCATTTGGGGGTGCAGCTTGTGCAGCCATCCAGGAAAGGTTCTCAAGCACTGGAATGCCTGTCCCCGAGGCTGGCAGCAAAACCATTTGCCTGTGGCTCGGACCGCGACTCCCCAAGTCCTCTTTGCCCAATGTGGAGGTTAGCACACCTGCTGCCAGCCCCAGGGGAGTCGCCTTGCCCAGTCCCTGAGCCTCAGAACAGGGAGATGCAGCCTTCCTCTCACCACCCATCCTTGGCCTGCTTCTTGCAAGCCTTGGCTTCCCCGCCCAGCACTGGAGGAGAACTTGGCTTCTTCCACATGCAGCCTGGAGCCCAGCCATCTTCCGCAACCTTGCTGCCTCCTGCAGGATCCATGGAGCACCTCAGGCTTGGCCCCCGGCTTTGCCATCCCAGCCTGGGCGGAGACAGATCTGTGATGGCTGTTCCGGCAGCTGTGGGTACTCAGGGCAATTTATGAAGCCACAGGAGGGATCACAAGTTGTTCCCAGATGGGATCCCAGACACAAGCTTTGCTTGGAAGAAGGGGAATCTATCCCATGCGGGAAAGAACCAGCCTCGATTCTACTGAAGAGTGAGACCGTTGCATCTCATAACGGTCGTCTCCTGGCCAACAAGGGACGGCCCATGGATGCTGCGGTTCTTCAGCTGGTTCCCCTTGGCTGCGGTGACACAGCTGCTCACAAAATGCCCCTTGCAGCCCCTCCTTCCCTTCCTCCAGGCCCAAGGCAACCTGTTCACACAGGGATGCAATTTTACCAGGAATAATAGACAAATCAACTAAAACTTTAGTTAACTGAGAGGAGCCAGTTTTAATCAGCGGAATAAAATATTAATTAGCAGAGTGAGGCATTAGAGGCGCATGCCTCCACCTTGGTTCAGCGTGTTTTTGCAGCAGCAAATGAAAGAAAGAAACAATGCTGATGTCGTTTGGACAATAATTATCCTTTTTGCTTATTGCATTGAAAGCAACCTCATTTCATAACTCAGACAGGTTTGGCAGTAAGCGGTTTAAAGACTTACGATACTGAATTCAGCACTTTTCTGCCCTCAGACCTGGGAATCCAAGATATCCTGTCGCCCCTCAGATGCTCTGTAGGGTCACAGAGCACCTTAAAAAGCATTGCCACTCTCCAAGCCACAGGAGACAGAATTGAACCCTCTGACGATTTTTAGCTCAGCTTATTTCACATCGAAAGCTGTCTCTAAATTGCTGTTATCCAAGATGGTCCATTTTAAGCACAGGGCAAGTGGGCCCCAGCCCAAGCGCTGATTTCTGAACACTACCAGTGTTTCCGATCCCATATCTGTGTTCACAAATATCCTCTAGCATTAATAATAGCATTATTTTGCTAGTATTATGCCTGGAAATTGGCCTCCTTTGTCCCACGTAAACTGCAGAAAGCCTTCAGGCAAACGAGGGCTTAGGTCCCATTGGAAAAGAGGCCCCTGTCGGAAGCCCTGCCACTGCGGAAGCAGTAGGCAGTCCTGAAATAGGTTGCCAAAGTTGATGCGAGAACTCAGTTGACCTACGTTCCTGCGGCTGCAGCTCTGTGGGACCCCTCTTGTTCCCGGCGAGCGACCATTTCCATATATGCCGCAGTCGGCATGCAAGCGCAAGGGTGCTGGCCAGGGGAAGCTCTTCTTTGAGGAAAGGGAGACGATCGCCGGCGATGCTTTTGAGTGGTTTTAACTGGGAACTGCCGCCTGGATATGCTGCGTTCTCTTCCGTTGTGTCGTGGATTCCTCCTGGGCATCCGTCTGGTCCTCTTGATCTGTACATGTACCTTTTTCTTTTACATTTTGATTTGAGAGGTTCTCCTGGCACCAACGTTATATTCTTTTTGGTGTCATGCAAAACCCTTTTTATTTTCCCATTATTTTAATGTTTAATTGATTTTAATTGGGGTTTTAGTATACCATGGTCAGATGCTGTGAGGCTGTTCTGTTTATTTATTGTTAGCCGTCCCAAGAAATTCTGTAGGCGACGGGATAGAAAAGCGTTTCATAAATAATGAAATAAAGAAATAAAATTTTCTTGGGTGGCTATTGCAATCCAAGAAAAGTCTCTCTTAAATCCTTACACTTTGGGTTACTTACCCAGAAGGTCTGAATGACCTTTTTATTTTCCCGTCATTCTAAGAATTAGAAATTTTAATTGGTTTTAACAGCCACAGTCAGTTTTTGTTTTTTATTTTTGTTTTGCTTTGCTTTTTATTTTTGGTTTTGCTTCTGTTGTTGATTTGGATTTGGATTTTTAAAGACATGTTTTTGCTGTTGATGGTGGTCATTTGCTGTTATTAACTGTTATAATTCTTGCTATTTGTTGTTGTTTTAATTGTTGTAGTATTGTAAGCTGTCCTGGGACATTTTTCTCGTGTAGACAGGATATAAATGTGATAAGAAAGAAAGAAAGAAAGAAAGAAAGAAAGAAAGAAAGAAAGAAAGACAGAAAGATGAGTTTCATAAGGCTGGGCTACCAGTCGTCGGAGCTGTGGGCTAAAAAGCTAAATTCGTCAGGCTAAAAGCTAAACTTGCAGCCCATTGCTTTGCAGGCTGGTCGAGATGCACCCTTCCAGATGGGATACCCTCCAAAGCAGCGGAAGCCCGGCGTGGCAGCCACAAAAGCAGCCACGGCGGCCTTGCCAGTGAATGCGTGATATTTTTTCCTGCTCTCTTTGTTCCAGCTGATGCAGCAGCAGGCAGCGATCATGGCTTCCGTGGCTCAAGGCGGCTACCTGAACCCCATGGCGGCCTTCGCTGCCGCTCAGATGCAGCAGATGGCGGCACTCAACATGAACGGCCTGGCCGCCACGCCCATGACGCCCACCTCAGGTGAGGGCCCCGCAGCCCCGGGGCTGCTCGGGGCTCCCGCATTTCTGCTGGGCGCATGAAAACACCCGTCCGGCACGCGGCTGCTCTCCTCGCCAGAGGCTCTGGTGCCTTTCCAGCAGAACTGAGCAGGGGGTTGGACAGGATGAGCTCCATGGGCTCATCCAACCTGATGGTTCTAGGAACCTGAGTTTCTGACAGATGTGGGTCTACACATGGACTCTTTGTGCAATGGGGAGCAGGATGAGACCAGTTGCCTGGCACTCAGAACCTCATCCTGCCTGACCTCCCGCTGGAAAGCATCCACCTCACTTCCTTTGGGAGGGACTCCCGGAGAAGGACCCTTGAAAATGACCTCAGGATCCAGGTGGGAACGTGTGGGGGAGGTGAGCCCTTCACTGAATTTGGCAGCTAATGCGGGGATTTCAGGCAGCGTGAGGCTCCCTCCAGAGCAACAGGAAATACTCTGAGCAGCTTGGCCTTTTCCCAAGGGATGTGCAGCCCCAAAGGGCATCTGAGAGCCGGCGGCCGCAAGAAGCAACCACGTGCAGAGGAAGCACCTCTGGGGCGGGAGGCCACAGGGTGGACCCTGAGGACTCGCCTGGGCAGGCGAGCCATCGACACGCAGGACTCACAGCACGCTCTTTCTCTTCTCCTCCTCGTCTAGGTGGCAGCACGCCTCCAGGCATCACCGCACCAGCCGTGCCTAGCATCCCATCTCCCATTGGGGTGAATGGTTTCACTGGCCTACCGCCACAGGCTAATGGGCAGCCCGCTGCAGAAGCTGTCTTTGCCAATGGCATCCATCCTTACCCAGGTATGTCGGGCCACCTCGCTTCCCCAGCCTCCTACTTCCATGGCACCTAACCCAAGACCAGGGTCCTGCTCTGTCCAATTCTTGTGTCTGACAGAAAGAGGGCCTTCCAATGTGTCTGGGCAGGGTCTGATGGTCTGGGTGGTTGGCTGGTTGACCCATTTACTGATTTTGGAATAGTATCCCATTTGACCAGAGTCCCCAAAGCAATTCATGGCATTTCATAGAACACAATTCCATTGAAAGCTTGACTCAACAAAGGCAGAGGCGACAGATATTTGGGTCTGCTAGAAGGGAAACTTCCCCTTGCCCCACTCCCCACAACCAGCCGGCTTGTCTAGGAACCAGGTGTGGAGGGCGCTGTGCTGGCATCTCTGCTGAGGTCTCCTAGCCATGCTTTGGTCCCTGGTGACTTGGATCAGTCCAGTGGGTGAGACGATCTGCTGCTTTAGGTTGGGTATATTTTGCAAATTTCAAAACTTGCTCTCCGGCCCTGAAATCAGATTCTTACAGTGGCGTTTGTAAAAGCCATTGGGAAAATCCCTATTTAAGTTGAGAACCATTTTATGATAGTCCTGCAGAAGAAGCTGCTCTAGAGACCTCTTTACCCCATCCGCTTGGGGCAAGAGCCTTGATCGGGGCCCCAATCCATGGTCACCACCTCTTCCTGCCCCTTCTCGGCGTCTGCTGTGGCACTTGGCCTTCAGCAGCAGCGCAGAATGCACGATCCTCCAGACATTGTAGGACTGCAAGCCCCATCAGCCCTAGCCAGCATAGCCAATGGTGAGGCATGATGGACACTGTAGTCCAGCCACAGAGGCTTCTATTCATTGCAAATCTAATGGAAAACATCTTCCAAAATCAGAGGGTCCAGGAACTACCCCGTAGCTTGTGGAGCAGCATTCCAATGAGCGTGGGAACCGCTTGGAAGTGAACGTGCCTGGGTTGCGCATGTTCGGTCTGTCAAAACAAGCAGCAGCGGTGTGTTCAGAAGACTCCTCGTGAGCTGGTTCACGTGATAAGCTGCTGCTTGAGTGTCGTGTTCTGAATGTGCCCTGTGTGCGCCCTCCTTCGGTGTCTTGCTTCCAAAAGGTCGACCATCCATTGCGTTGCTCTGAGATTTGCGCACTTGCAAAATTGCCAATAGTGCAGCGAAAGGGCAGGGCATAAATCCTGAGCATCAGTAATGGCAGCTGCTGGGCTCAGCCACAGGCCCGGCCCGGCCAGCATCCGGCATCCAGTGGAGGTCCTTCAGAGGCTTCCTGGCACCTCCCAGCGGCTTCAGGCGGGGCTGCCTGAACTCGCCATCCAGCATCACACTGGAGTCACAGATCGGTGGTGCAGCCAGGCTCCAGGTTCGAGGCTCAGTCCCTGGCCTGTCCGGCAAAGGCTGGAAAGAGCCCAGCATGAGACCTGGGGAGCCGCTGCTGCCAGTCCGTGTCGGCAACACAGGGCTAGATGGGCCACAAGTCTGACTCAGTATCAGGCCAGTCCCAGCACACTGAAAGGTCTCAGCTATAGTCCCTAGAGTTCCCAGGAAAGGCTGGGGGAGATCCAGCCAGAAACGTCGCAGAGCTGCTGCTGCCAGTCCGTGTCGGCAACCCAGGGCTAGATGGGCCCAGGGTCCCCCTCAGGATAAGGATTCCTATGCATACATCGTGAAGTCCCTCACTAGCCAGGAGCACCCAACCCCTGGAAAAGTTTCCGGAAAAGCAGATTTGGCCTCCAAAGCTGAAAGATTTGCTGACCAAAAAGGGAAAGAGGGCTGGGACTCCGAGAATGCCAGGCGGCCCTTCTCCCAGGCCACGGCCCAGGTGAAATCAAAGGGAGATCATCAAAAAAGCCGACGGCAGGTCACCGCTTTCTGCCTGCTCAGCTCATTCTTTCCGTTATTGTAGTAATTGTTGTGTCTGAATGCCTAATTAATTACAACAGTAAACGCACACTTCTTTAATCACTGCATCAGCTGTCCTAATCAATCTTCATAATATGGAATCCGTAGTATGGCACCTATGAATTTTAATCTACATAAATTTCATAGGACCTCTTGCAAGCTTGTTGCACCAAATGATATAATTATCATTATAGATTAGGCTTGGGAAGTAGATTAGGCTTGGGGAGCGTGGTTTAAATTGGATTTAGGCAGGAGGTGAGGTGAGCGGTCCCACGTGCCCGCACCACAATTCGGTCTGATCCTGACCTTGCGGAGGTGGCATTCCAGGTGATGCCACGGCACGAGCTCCGGGGGCCGCTGGCAGCCCGAGGACTGCTCAAACTCTAGAGGGTGCAGAGTCCCAGCCCAGAGGGCTTCTCTCACTCACGGCTCACAACCAATCTTCCAACGGGAGCATCCACTTTTGACATGCCACCCATAGAGTTCTGGATGCGGTCCTTGCTTGGTGTTAGAGGGCTAGCCAGCATGGACCGGGCATCGCAACTATCTGGTCTTGCGAGCTTGGGAAAAACTGTGCTAGAATCAGTCTAAGGCCGACTCCTCTCAGTTTCTCCTTTTTTTTCCTGCATAAGGTTCATTCTGTCCTGTTTCTGCAGGTTTTTGTTGAAGTCCATATGAAAATTGATATACAACTTTGTGTGTGCTTATCTAAATGCAGTGCTTTTTTTGTAAGAAAAAGGGTGCCAGAACTCATGAAATTATTTACCTTTCGCACGTAGTCAATCACTGTACGCACACCCACACACGTCAGTTGTGTAACGAAACATAACGGTCGCTGCCCACAGTAAGCACTCAGCGCGCGACCACACGACCAGTCACAAGCCGAGCAGCGCCATCACAACCAGTGTGGACGAAGCACGCATGCCTCGGACTTGACACACAAGCAGCCCACATGCACCGTTTTAATGATTTTGCCGCCGACCTGCTACGCTCGACAGGGCGATGCAAATCCACGTGGACCAAACATCAAATCTTCAAAAGTTACTTTTAAAACTTGGAAAATCTGTTGAAAAAAGGTGCCAGAACTCCGTTCTGGTGCGTTCCATGGCAACAAAAGCACTGCCTAAATGTATGCATCTTTCCAGCAATAAGAACTCTTCCACACTCTTTCCCAAATACGCACAATTCTGCAAGTGCATCCCCCAGTACTGTGTGATTTTGTGCACAAGTATATGCAATTATGCATGTACTTTTCCTGACTGAATACATGTTTGTGCACACTTCCCCCATTCCATGCATTTTGACATGTATTTTCATAAGAAAACGGCACCTCCAGGTATTACTGTACTGCTCCATTCCGGTCCCTGCCAATATTTGGAAAGTTTTGCATGATGCCGGGAACTGCACAAATTTCTCACCTTTCTGTAGGCACATCTAGAACCCATTAGAGACCAAGGCTTAGAACCCAGAAAGCAGGAAGACGGGAAGAGCTAGGACTAGAAATTCAAGTAGGCATGGAGGAAAGCTGCACTCTAGAAAGTCTCCAAGGTATTTCTGGCAGGCTGCATTTCTGGCTTTCTGGCACCTGGAGACATCTCATTCCAGCAGCCCTCTGTGACAACCCAGCGTGTGGTGGCCTCATGCCTCCTTGTGGGGTGAGGCGGGGAGGAAAGGATGCAGGCCTGCTCTTTCCCTCGTAACCGGTGCTCTGCCCTCAGCTTCTCTATTTTTAACCTCTGATTGGTGTAAACCTCATAGCGGTGGTGGCATTTCTCATGGAATTGGGAAGTTGGCCTTTCTTGCACCCAGCGGTCTAGTTCCCTGTTCCCCTCAGTCCCACAACGCTCCTTGATGCTCACTGGCCACCCTATCGATGCTGGAGGCCTGCCAAGCTTCCCTGGAAGAGGAAGCCCTCCTTGTCAAGCCGGCTGCAGCATTTGGGGCATCCGTCCAGCAGAGAGTCGGGGAAGTGACATTAACAGATCTGCTGAAGGACTTGGGAGTCGTTTTTTGACTCCTGCCTAATGAATAAATGCTGCCTTCATCAAATAGATATTTATGGTTGTCAAGTCGGTCATTAGATTGCTTTATGTCTCCAGCTTTATGCAAGGTTCTCCTCCATGGTCACACCGGGTCATCTTGGTCAAGATCACCTTACACAAGAGGCCACTGCTTTTGAGAGTGCCTCTTCCTCCGCAAGGTGGGAAGGTGGAACGGAGGGAAGGCACCCTCTGTCCCTCGGCTGGCCTCGGAAGCGCTTGCCCCAAGTGGACAAGAGATGCTGCATTCCCCACCCATTTGACCTGCTCAGTTTTGTCTTGAACCTCATGGGCAGGATCTGTCATCCCCGCAGGCCAGCCACCATCCCTGCTCTGTCTCTAACAGTGTGCATTTGCATGCACCTTTATTGCACTGAAACCCACACAGCTGAAGCATGTGGGAACAGGCCCTGGGATTCATCACTGCCTGTGGGTTTCCTGTGAGGGGAGCGGGTTCCAGGAAGCATCTTCCCATGCACAGTCCTTTCCACCACGTAGCTGTACAAACGGTGGTTAAGGTGTGTGCTCGGCACGGCCGCAAACTGCAGAAGTTCCAAATGTGGCAAATTTGGGCATGCAGAGCTATTCTTTAGGCTGCCATTCCCCTTCTGCTCCTGTTCAAGCCAAAGCAGGATGCCCAGGAACTGGGTCACATCGCTCAGGATTTCCCAAACCCCTTGAACCTGTAGGATGGCTTCTATGCACAAGCAGGGTCCCCGATGCCATCAGAACAAGAGAGGAGTTGCTTGCAAAGCCGTCCAGCAGGCTACAGAAGATGCTCTGGTTCTTTTGAAGTCAAAATCTGCAGATTCTCTCCATTTGACAAATAAACACCGGTGAACCATGCCGGTTTTGTTTGCCAAGAATTGCGATGAAGGGCTTTTGGTTTTGTTCTTGCTTGCCGTATCTGGCCAAGTCCTGGCTCACATTCGTAAACAACAGTTCTGTGCAGCCATATAAGCTTCTGTCGCTTAATGGCCTGCGATAAATACCTGTGACAGGGCAGGATAAGACCACCCAGGGTCTCTGTCCAGGCTTGCACTGATGCTGTATCTTGCCTCCAGGTGATTCCCCCCCCCCCACAGATAGCAGGGAAGTGGGGCAGGCAGGGCAGATGGGGAGTGCACCCACAGCCCTCAAGGAACTGTCTTGAAAGCGCAAAGCTGCAGGGGCTGCATTAACGCCGGACGATGCAGCGCCGATCAATACGAACCGGTCTCCTAACAAGAAGTGAAATATTAGGGCCAAGGGGAGACTAGGGGGACGAGATTCAGCCAGGCCTTACTCTAGATATTTTGTGGCTGCAGATACGGGAAAAGTGAGTGTATGAAGTTCTGTAAGCCAGGGGGAAGAGGACGGTGGAAAACCCCAGCCTGCTTCAGCTTAACTTCTATTTCTAGGCAGGCTTTGGAATATGATGTTTCAACATGCCAGTCCCTGCAGATGTCGGAGGGGCAGATGCGAGAGTTACCTTCAGAAAAGCTCAGACTGCGTGTGTCGAAGGAAAGCTCACTTGAAATCCATTTGGATTGGCCCAGATGATGCCACTGGAAGTTTCGGCCCATTCTAAGCTCCATGCCGTGCTGAAATACCAAAGGCTCCCTTCCATTTCCCAGGCTCACGTTCCCTTCAGTACTGTCGCAACAGCATCCCAGGTGGAGGGAGCCACAGGAATTCTCCCTTCCCAGGGCTTTGGGGTCCCTGGCAAATATTTAGTGGCTGGCAGTTCTGGTTGCTTCACTGGGCCAAAGTGGCAAAAGGGCCGTAAATGTGCTTTTTTCCTCAGCAGAAGACTAGCAATTATAGAAAACACAGAAACAGAGCGAGTCAGCAGGGGCCTCCTGGGCCATCTAGTCTGACCCCCAGCTCCAGCCGGCTCTGCTCAGGACATGCCCACCATGCGCATGTCCAGCCTATCCTTGGACACCCTCACCGGTGGGGCCTCAACCACCTCCCGAGGAAGCCCATTCCACACCCTCGGGGTCCTGACTGTCAGGAAGTGCTTCCTGGCATCCAAATGGAACCTTGGCTCCCTGAGCTTTGCTCCATTGGAACGTGTCCTGCCTTCCTCTGCAGGGGAGAACAGGTCTCCACCCCTCTCCATGTGACATCCCCTCACATATCTGTATGTTGCCAACATATCCCCTCCGAGTCTCCTCTTCTCCAGGCTGAAGAGACCCAGTTCCCTCAGTCTCGCCTCATACGGCATCCCCTGCAAACGGGCCACCAACCTTGTGGCCCTACGCTGCACTGACTCCAACCTGGCTATATCCCTCCTGCAACGAGGGACCCAGAACTGAGCACAATATTCCAGTTGTGGGCACACCAGAGTCGCACAGGGAGGTAGTAATCAGATTTGCTTGTACCTACAGCGCTCTTGGAATCCTTTGAAGGACCACTGCTTTGATTCAGCACTGCACTTCTCTGCAACCCCTGCCCAGGAACGTCCTCAAATGAAATGGGATCGGGTCCAGTTCCTAATGAGAATTGCGCTTCGCCCGCCAAGGAGAGCCAAGGCGGCGCACGTGCCTTTAACCCTCCGCTCTCTTTCCCTCTTGTGTCTCCACAGCACAGAGTCCCACGGCGGCCGATCCCCTCCAGCAAGCATACGCAGGAGTCCAGCAGTACGCAGGTCGTTAGTATTAACACTTTCCCCCAATAAACCTTTCACTTGCCTGATGTGCGCACCCTTCGCAGCTGGCACACGGCAGGATGTGTGGGAATTCCATGTCGGGTGGGGGGAGAACGCCCTTTCCCCGGATGTTTCCCGTTTCATTTGCTGTGCTTCCGCCTGTCCCGGCCTGCATCGATTTCATCTGCAGCGCATCAAGCCAGTGCGTAGCATAGATTTAAGCCGGTCACATGTGCACAGATGCCGTCAGAAGTTTTGTGGTTATTTTTAGTGGCATCCTTGCGTGATTGCATGTTCTACAAAGGCATGCTTTCCTCTTGTGAAGGTCCTAGTCAGGTTCATCCTCGTTTTGAGCTATTCCTTTATTTATTTTTTTACATTTATTTTATTGATTTAAAACTTTTCTGGATCGTCTGTTACCGTAGTCTCGGGCAGTTTAACAACAAGACAATATAAAATAAAACAAAACACGGCGCCCTAATAAATGTTGCAGCCAACAATAATACCCCGATTAAAACAATCAAATCTTAAGACATTGGGAGAATAAAAAGGTTTTAGCCTGGTGCTGAAAAGAATAAAGTGACGGTGCCAGGCAAACATCTCTGGGGAGCGAATTCCACAATCGGGGTGCCACCACAGAGAAGGCCCTTCTCCTGGTAGCCCCCCTCCTAATCTCCTTCAGGGAGGGCACCCAGAGAAGGGCCTCTGCCCCAGTTCTTAAGGGGTGGGCAGGCACCTATGGAAGGAGATGCTCCTTCAAGTAGCCAGACCCTAAGCTGTTTAGGGCTGTATAGGTCAGCACCAGCACCTTAAACTGGGCCATGACTTCAACTGGTAGCCAGTGTAGATGGAAAAGGTCATTTAAACGTCATTTTAATTGTTAACATTATTTATTGGTTTTATATCTCTGGCCAGGACGTCTCCAATTATATTGTTTTATATGGTTAACGTGTATTTATTTATTTATTGTTGTGAGCCGCCCCGAGGCTTCGGTGAATGGGGTGGCATAGAAGCTTGCTAAATAAATGAATAAATAAATGGACCGGCATTATGTGTTCATATCTGCCGGTCCCTGTTAACAACCTGGCAGCTCTATTCTGGACCAGTTGAAGTATCCAGACCGTCTTCAAGGGCAGCCCCACATAGACCTGCAGGGCCTTATTTCCTGGCTGTAAAAGAACTTGCCTGTTTTTCCCTCTGTTTCTGCACTTCTCAAGCAAATAGGGTCAAGGAAATTGTCACCTTCCATCACAAGTACACAATGCCCTCTACTGGGCCACACAAATGGGCTACAGCGAGCACGAAACTGACCGGACTCTTTACAAGGGGAGGCATCTGCCGCGCAGCATCCAGGACAGCTCACAGTTGAGCATATGCACTACAAATGCGCTTTTTAAAATGCTCCAGTGTGCAGCTCCCCCTCCCCTGCAAAATGCACACATTGCCATTTGTGCAAAGGGCAGCTGACCTGCCTCCCCACTCCAAAAAGGGCAATTTTTCCTCAGAAGGTAGGCGGGGGGATGCTCGGCGTACTAGACTGGACGTGTTGAGGACCCCCACAAGACTCAGGCGGAATGGAATCCCTGCCTCGCACATCCCTGATCAAATGCTTCGCATCTGAAAAGCACAACTCAAAAAGTGCACCATACCGAGTTGCTCAAAGGGGGCATTTATTCATGAACCCTTTTAGTACATTTCTAGGCAGTCTTTCCATTTGAAAAAGTGCCTGTAGAGGGGGGCCATCTCCACACCATCGCAGAAGCAATGAGGCCCCAGAAGCAGGGGTGGGTGGGAAGGTCCTGGAGCACCTTCCGGATACCTCCTAGGATGGCCCCTCTGGCCTCCCCCTCCCCCCCCCAAATATCCCCATCGGCCCCTCCCTGAGGAGACAGTTCCCTGGCCTCAGAGAGAAGCTGGTGCAGTTCTCGCCAGGGCAGCAATGGAGACAGCGAGAGACAGTGCCACCTCCCAGCTCTCAATCCAGAGCAATTTTCTCCAGCCTTGGGCTTGAGAAGCAGGGCCCTCACACAATAACTAGATGCCACAGGAGAGTTCCCTTTAAAAGTGTATTCTTTCTTCTTTCCTCCTTTTTAAGAGCAGTTAAAATATATTTGCATGTGAAGCCAAATTTACAGCAATGCTCCACTTTTGTGTGTGTTGGGGGGGGGTGCATCTCACAATATCCTGCAAGCATTCAAACAAAAGTGCAGACTCTAGAGTTGAAGACAGTACCCCACACTCTCCCTCTTTTTCCAAAGCACAAGTTTCTAGGCCTGATGGAGGCTTGAAAGAATATGCCAATATCTTATAGAATGGCTGAAGCCACAGGTAAGCTGTCCAGATGGAAGGGCTTGAGAGCCGTTGTGCTGCTCCCAACCCCTTCCCTTAATTAGCAGCATCAATTATGCAAAATAGGAAAGTTTGCAGCTTTGCACATCGAGTGTAAAAATAGAAACATTTCATCTGGGCAATTATTTATCTTTAAAGCTATTCATCACATGCTGAAGTGTTTTTTTGTTGACGTATATCTCCGCAAAAGCAGAAGAATTCAGTGGAATGTCCTGGCTTTTGTTTGCCAATTTAAAAAATGCCATTTTGGCCGTTTAATAAGTGACTGCTAGCGGAGAGGAACTGCTTTCAGCCTTCTCTTAAATAGGACAAATCTTTGTGTACTAGCGTAAACCTGCACTAACACCCCCACCCTCAAACACACAAAGCCTCAAATGGCAGTGTGTTATTTTCTAAAGTGGCCATTCAAAGCTTCCGCGGGCTCCTGAGAAAATTGTCCAAGGATCACGGCCTTCCGAAAACTTTTTGTAAGCCAAGTTGCCCAGGTAGAAGATTCTTACTGAAATTGGTTGGGCTTTTCTGGAATGGTTCACGAGATGCATTAAGCAGCCTTCACAATCGTTCCCAAATTAAATCTCACCATGTGCGGCTGAAGCCGGGCACCTCTCTCCATGCTCTTCATGGAAGGGATACAGGACAACGGAGGATCGTGCTAGCACCTCACCAAGCAGCAGCTCCGCCTCGGCCGTAGCAATCGCTTGAGGAGCTGCATAGCCGTGCCGGGAAGTCTCACCTGGCACTTGAGAGGCAGAGCGGGGCTAGCGAGCAAGCAGACAAAGGCGGGGAGAGGAATGTTTGGGAGCAGGTCAAGGCAGAGGCAACCCAGAGGTCCTCAGGCAGCCCTTTTGCCAGGCCTCCTGTCCTTCACTTGCAAAATGCAGTGGGGCTTTGACGCGGCACGCTTGCCCGCGAGGAGACCCTCCACACCCCTAAAACTGGTTCTAGGTGCTCCGTTTGCTTAATGCTTCAGCCTTTCGCTGCAACCAAGCCATTTCCTTCCCGTTGCTCCTTATTCCACCGTGGACTGGAGATGTTCCACTTGGTTCACCATGAACGGTGTCGTTCACTGGGCTTTAGCTCCTGCCAGTTACGGGCCACGTGTTGGGCAGGCGGGCCCTGGAAGAGACCTCCGATGACGAGGCCTTGGGCCTTTACCTCACCAGTACCCATGCCGACGAGCCAGGCTGCGAAGGAACCCTAATGCCGAATTTGGCTCAAGACACAGTGCGCCTCACGGCCGCTGTCCGTGGTGCTGATGCCTCCCCTAGCAAGGCTGTTGTGTGAGCTGAGCCTGAGCTCACCATGCATTGCCCCTTTGCTTCTTTCGGGAAGCTCTGCGGGCTAAAGCAAAGATAATTTGGCACACTTAACTGAAGCCTGACCTTGACTTCTCATTCCCTATCAATGACTTGGACCCAGATCACGATGCTCGTGGGGACAGAGGCATCACAGGGCATGGGCGACGGGTTGGCGACAACCATCCGCTGTAAGATTTAAAATGTTCTGGATGCAGGCTCAGCCGGCACAACCCACGCTCCGTGGCCCTGAATGTGGCCCCACAGACTTGCACGCCGAGTCCACCAGGACTCCTTGTTTCTTCTTGTTTTTCCCTCCTCCTTTTCTCGTGCATTTCCTTCCAGAAAGCTTAGAGAGGCTTGCATGGAGCCCCATAAAAGCCCTGAGTAGTGTCAGTCCTGCGTGGCTGCAGCGGAGTCCCAGCAGCAGGTCCCCCTTGGCCATTCACAGACCCTGTGAGGCTGCCCTCCTGGGACCAGGAAGAGGTGCCGTGGCCCCGCTGGTCCACAAGGGGGCACACAGTACAGCAGGAGTGGTCAAATATCTGGCGCGAAGGAGTTGCTTTGTTTTTTGCTAGAACCTCGATGTCCACCAGCCAGAGCTAGATGCAAAATGGGGGCAGAATGCAGGTCCCCATGTGACTCTGAGCATTTCTCAGCCCAAATGGTTTTCGTTACATTTGACACACCTGAACACTCACACCTGGTTTCTCCCCAAGATGTTTTCACTGGAGTATCCTGATTTTGGAAGTAGGGGGGCAGGGACCCTTGCAGGTACGGCAAGGGGAGCTGGACACGGCTGTCCACCTACTGCAACTCACCTGAAGTCCGCCAGTGGTTTCTGCTCTACCCTTTGCCTCTGCTGTACTTTAACTGGAGTGTCAAGGTGGAATTTGCATGTGTGGATGAGCCTTCATGCCCCAAGCACCACAAAAGAAACCCTACAGCTCACCCAACAGGATGTCTTTTGGCAGAGTCTCTTGATACCTTCAGACCTGGCCTACAAAGAAAACTACACCTATGCCCAAAGAGTGCTAAGAGTTACAACGTAGGAGCAACAAGAAAAGACGTTCCAGTATCTGGGCTTGTGTTGCAATAAGGAGATACGATTCTTGGTTGGGGTCCTCATCAGGGTAACGTTCTGGTCCTGCTATTATCCTGAAATCTTCCCTTCTTTCTTTTCTCCACCTCTTCCCCCTGTAGCTGCTTACCCTGCTGCATATGGCCAGATAAGCCAAGCCTTCCCACAGCCGCCTCCAATGATCCCGCAGCAACAGAGAGAAGGTGAGTCTTTGGGAGGAGTCGCAGACCGAAGGCTGGTCTTTCCAGAGCTCCAGAAACACTGGCTCCCAGACAGCCGTCCAGGTCCCCACCCGTCCTTGTGTGCACTGTAGAAAACACCGGGCTGTTGTAAGAAAACATGCAGTTGCTCATGGATACTCGTAGGTAATAGCAAAAGAAGGCCCATGCCAGAGGTCAGCAGAGAAACTAAAAGGAAAGGTGGGGCAGAAAACTATGGAAGAGGAAACAGTGAGGATTCGTAGGTTTGTCTAAGACATTGGTCAGAATAGACATGGCCCCTCTATTAAGCAAACCAAAGATGAGGAATTAGTTTCAACTAACACTTCATCTGCATTAAATATTCTCACTTTCAGGCACCCCGTGTTGTTTTAACAGGTATCCACACCACAGTTATCAGGTCTTTGGTGAAGCTTCACATGCGGCAAAACAAAATTTTCAGGAGTGGTAGTGCATGCATTTTCTGAGGCAGAAATTATTTCTCTGTAGAAAACACCATGCTGGGTGTGAAGCTACCCCGGAGGGTGACAGCCC
This sequence comes from Varanus komodoensis, assembly GCF_004798865.1. NCBI lineage: Eukaryota > Metazoa > Chordata > Lepidosauria > Squamata > Varanidae > Varanus > Varanus komodoensis. The sequence goes on along the minus strand of NW_025335606.1, from coordinate 351,505 downwards.
ACTGGTTTTCTGGCAATGCTTCCATCCAAAAACTCTTTTGCCAGAAACCACAACAATTTTATTTTGGAAGTGTCTGGACTGATCCTTGAGTTTCAATCAGCCCCAAGAAATCTGCAGACTGTACCTCCGTGACTCCCTTGTTTCTTCCGCTCATTGATTGAGCAAGCCTGGCTCTTCCTGACAAAGAGGTTCTTCACCTGCCGATATACCTGTTCTGTAGATAACAACAAACCCACTATGGTCCACCAGAGTCCCACATCTTCTGTTCTACTTCTCCTAACAGAGAGAAGAAGAAATACTGTTACTTTGATGTGAGTCCAAGTTTGGTTGTATTTGTTCTCTCTCTGTGGTAGCTACTAGATGGCTATGGTCCATACAGAACATAACAAAATAATGAGAAAACTGTGATATTTTGCCTCTAGGGTCTCCTGGACACCAGCTTATGAATGACACCAGGGCCTGATGTTTATCTGTACCTGCATTTATCAAACACAGAAATCTGGTATAAAATGAGACAGAGAACCTTAGAGGGATGGGAGAGGAATCCATCTGGGGTAGGAATCCATCTGATTCCCTAGGTTCAGCTCCCTGAAATCCAATCCACTTGCCAAATTCCCGGCAAGCAGGCAAACATTCATGGAACGCTTGCCAGGCATTGCACAGAATTCTTCTGTGGGCCAACAAGCAGGGAGGAGGGTTGGTTGCCAAGCATGCTAGCTGGTGTGCCCCTTGAAGCTCTGCACCTTCACCGCCTTCAGCTGTTGTGCAACTGGGGGTCCACCAGGATCCACAGACTTCCTCTTGGCTCAGCTCACGTTGAAGGACCAGGCCAAACATGCGAGGAAGTCTGCAGATGCTGGAGGGACAGAGTCCAAAAAGGGCCATCCCAACCCTCCCTTTGAGTACGTTGCCAGTCCCAGTCATTCACACAGCTCTACTTTTTGGGAGCCTCAATATGTGCATTGAAGGTACATTTGTAATTCTCTGCTCATGGTGCTTTGCTGGGGTTTCACACAGCAGGTCGTCTCCCAGCAAGCTCCCTGTTTACAGCCATTTTTGTGCTGTGTTTTAGAATAAGGATAATCAGCTACCTTTTAGCTATCATAATAACTCATGTCCCTGTGTTTGGACAAATATCCTGTACTGGAATGCCATGTTGTGGTTGTGCAAGCAAACATTTAAGAAGGCAGAGGAAGACCTATGAATAAAGGACCTGCTCTTACTCCTGCAAAGGAAAAGACAAATGCTGGGTTAAGCAACTCAAGCAGAGAAGCCCTCAACATGCAAAGTATTCCTTTATTAACTCGGTGTCCAACTAGCCTTTGGGCCACTAACTGTCTGAACATGGAGGACTGAGGCTGAGAGAAAGTGAACAGCCAAAGTGTAACTGGAGAGCAATGTAGCTCCAGTATTCCCACTCCATTTCCCAGATCTTTTCTGAAGTGTCCATTATTCCAAAGCAGGACCAAAGCGCTTCCTCCTCCTTGGCTGCACAGAATGGGGGAAAAATGGAGGAAAGGATGCCCCGGGCTCCATCTTTGCTTAGCAAGGAGTGGAGAAGGTGCTTGGATGACATCTTTCAGGCATGTTAGCAAAGAGGAAGCCACACTACATCTAACTTTCTGGAGAAAGACAGCCATGCATCACTTCACTGGTGATAAGGAGAGGGACCCCCGTTACTCTCTCTGAGCAGAGTTCTCCTTCTTGAGGACTGACTTGAGAAGAGAGAAGCTAAGCCCCAACAGGACATTTCTGACTGGAGACCCCAAACATCAAACACAGCCATGAAACATGAAAAGTTCGGATGGGTCTAACTGAGTCTAAATATTCTTAGTCCTGGAGGAAGAGTTTCAATGCCAACTCTTCTCACTGAGAGCAGGAACTGTTCTCCACTCCACATCCTGTAACTCAATATTGGATAGAAAGTAGATCTTCAGATGTTTGGGACTTCAGACCCCAGCATTCCTGACCAATGGGCATGGTGGTGAGGGCTTCTGGGAGGAGAAGTCCCAAAGAACTGCACACCTACAGTCTGACCACCGTTGGTCTAGCAGGATTGCTTGAGGGACCAGAGTTGCATGCCATGTAGGTTTCTGTGGGTGACCCACTCTGCCTTTGGAGGGGTTGCTGCAACCTTGACTCTTCCGGAACTTTTCAATGTTCGGATTAACGCCTCCCTTCTCCAGGCATTAATTCATTCGTTGGCCTGGCATGGTGAACCCAAACCTGCTCCACTCTGTTGGGATAAACTTCATGGCAGTCAGGAGCTTTGCCCAACGCGGCGGATTGGCTGATCCTTTTAGCAAAGTAGTGGGGAAAATTGTGCTTAGCAAGTCTTCATCTGGGCTTCATTTTCTATTAATCCAAAAAGAAAATGTGGAGGGGGAAAGTGCCTTCAATCACACTGAGGCCCGGGAATTTTAATGAGCTTTAAATGGGTGTCTGTCAGAATCCTGACTCGGCGGAACTACTCCTGCCAGCCGGGGGAGTGAGTGATGGCCAATAAAAACGGGGAGCACCTCTCTGCACTCGTCTCTCTAACGGGAAAGGCGAAGTTGTAATTTGCTATGTTATGACACTATAATTATGCCCCGATGAAGAAAGGGAGAACATTAAAAATCCTTCTCTTCTACATGGTACAGCCCATTCCCTCCCTCCCTCCCCCCGCCATTGAGGAAGGATTGGTTTAACCCATGCTCTGCTGGTCTGTCCTGATGGCTTCCAAATGGAACTTCAGGGAAAGAGACTTCTATGGCGATGGTCCCGCCAGATTCCGTCTCAGATGCTGCCATCAAAATCAGTCACACAACTGAGTCCAAGTGGCCCCTCTCTTTGGAGAACCAGACCCGTGTCTTTAGAAAGGCCGTGTCGAGCCTTTCCTTTCTCGCACATTTCCTTGCAAGATCAGGGCCTGGATCACCCCTTTCCCTTTGAAGCAGATGCTTGCTGGTGTGTCCAGCTGCTGGGACCCTTATCAGGAAGGGACTGAGCAGGCCATCTCCGCATGCCCATGGCCAGTAGCCAGAATTGTGGCATACTAATGCCCAGGACCGGAGACAGCATGCAGACTTCCTGGATGGTGTGTGGTCAGGTCATCTCTGGCTTATGGCGACCCTCAGAAGGAAAGCCTTCCCAAATGATGTACGCATGACAGCCCTGCTCAACGGTTCCCAGTCCAGGACTGTGGCTCCCTCTATGGAGTCAATCCATCTCTCGTCTGGCCTTCCTTCTTCCGCCTTCAGCTTCCCAGAGCCTGTTGGTCTTCTCAGAGAGTCCCACCTTCTCAGAGAGTCCCATAACATAACCATGGCACAAGAGAAGCGAGCAGTCCGTAAAGCCAGAGTTGCAAACATTGCAACAATGGTGCCCACACACGTCTGCCCGACAAGTGGCAGAACACTCCGTGCCCGCATCGGCCTTATCAGCCACCTGCGGACACACCGTGGACAGCTCACAACCCGTTAGATGTCAAGGTCCTCATCGAAAGCGATGGACAAACATCATCACCTTCTCATGAGGTGCCCAAAGTAGCCTAGCCTCAGCTTGGCCATGTTTGCTTCTAGGGAGAGCTCTCCCTTGATTTGATTCAGGGCCAAGTAAGAAAACAATGAGATTAATCCAAGAAAGGAACTTTCTCTGAACTAGTTTTGCCATTTTTCCCACAGTGCTAAACCTTGTGTAACTTTACTCAGCTGAACCCCCCACCCCTCAATTTACTTTTGTTGATGAACTGCCTCTCTCCCTACCCACCACCGCCCCACCCTCCATCAATCCAGGGACTACACAGGAGTTTGGACTGCATACCTGGCCTTCCCCAGCCTGGTGTGCTCAAGATGTGTTGGGTTGGAGTTCCCATCATCTCCATCATAGGCCATGCTGCCCGGGAAAGATGTGACCTGTAGCCGAATGGGTCTCCTGAAGCACACCTGATTGCGACAACCTGGGAAAGGCCTTAGCCTGGCCCAGCCAGTTTCTTACCTTTTGTCTAGAAAAAGAAACAGGAAAAGAACCCAGAATGTCTTCCCACGGCATGGCCAAAGATGGCCCTCTTCATGGGTTAAGAGAACCCATGAGGTACTTTAGGCTGAGAATTGGTGATCGGCCCAACATCAACCAGGGAGCTTCATGGACAACCGAAGACCCGAAACCATATCTCCCCAGTCCTACCCCCACTCGCACGGCCATGTCATGGCTCATGGAGAGCTCGCCTCCCACACACACCCCAGGAACACTGAAATAATTTTTTCTCACGTTCGGGCAGACAGCAGTCGTGCCATGTCGGCCGAGGGCACCTTCCTCCTTTGGGACAAGGGAGGTGGCAATCCGCAGCCCAGAGGCAGGTGACCGGCCGGCTGGGACCCCCACGAGTGCCAGTGCTAGCAAGGGCCAGGAGAGAAGAAGGTTGCATTTCTGCCATGGCAACAGGGAACCCCTCACCCTCCGGGATCGGCTGAAGCAGCCTTGTCTTGGCCGGCTCCCCAAAGCTCCCTCCAAGGAAAGGAAAGGAAAGGAAAGGAAAGGAAAGGAAAGGAAAGGAAAGGAAAGAAGCTTCACAAGGACAGAAGCCTCTTGGAGGGAGGGCTGTCTGTCATTCTGGAGGAACTTTCATGACAGGACTCTGCCATGGCAGCTGAGCCCTGGTGTGTGTGTGGTGGGGTGGGGCGGAGGAGGAGGTGGAGGGCCCAGGCCAGGAGCTCAAGAAGCCCATGTTTGCAGGCCAATGGCCTGGGGGAAGCAGGACGATGGGGAAGGGGGCTGCCAAAAGCCCCTGGTGCAGCGGGAGGAGGGCCCCTGGCTGCCCAAGGAGACGAAGAAGCCCCCGCCCCCGGAAGGGGGCCTGCACCACTGAAAGGAGGGCACGCAATTGCATTAGGCTTGCAGGGGCTGCTTGGCAGATGGTGCAGAGTGAGAGCTGAGCTGCCGGGATTTAAATAGAAGTTCTGTTCAACTCACCAGAACAGAGGAGATGGTGACTGGGATCCCATGCCTGCTCTCCCGCTGTCCAGGCACCAACTGCTTGTGGACAACTCCAAGGCCCATCAGCTCTTCCCCCTGGCGGTTCTTCGTCTTTATGCTGGGTTAGAACAGGCCTTCGAGTGGAGAAGGCCTGTTTAAGGGGCGGTCCTCCATGAACAGGGTGTCCATCCCACCCTAGGTCTAGAGCAGGATAGGCCACCTGCTGTTCTCCAGGTGATTGGAACTACAGTTCCCATCATCCCTGGACATAGGCCTTGCTGGCTGTGATATGACAAACATGCTCAGCGGCAGCTGCCATGCATGGCCAGTTGTGGGACACCACAATCTATGCCACCAGCACAATCTATGACTAAAGTTGCCAGTGCAGTGATGCCTTGTCGACCTGCCCCTTGGATGCTGAAAATGAGCGTGCTTTGAAGAAGGCTGCAGTAGAACCCCCTTTCCCTGAGAGGCTAGCTTACTGTGTGCAGGGAAGGTCTCTTTTGCCCGGAGAGGTTAGCTTACTGTGTGCAGGGAAGGTCTCTTTTGCCCGGAGAGGCTAGCTTACTGTGTGCAGGGAAGGTCTCTTTTGCCCTGAGAGGCTAGCTGATTGTGTGCAGGGAAGGTCTCTTTTGCCCTGAGAGGCTAGCTTAGTGTGTGCAGGGAAGGTCTTCTCATACCAGAGGAAAACGCTCCATGCAGCAAACCTCGCGTTCGGTGCCGGCCGTGCTCCTTGATTCCCAGGCTCCTTAGCTTGCCTTTCTCTCTCTCCTTCATCTCGCCCGCAGGACCAGAGGGCTGCAACCTGTTTATCTACCATCTGCCCCAGGAGTTTGGGGACGCAGAGCTGATGCAGATGTTCCTGCCATTCGGTAATGTCATCTCCTCGAAAGTGTTTGTGGATCGGGCGACAAACCAAAGTAAATGCTTTGGTGGGTAAAGATAACAAAACAATTAGATTCATCCAGGGAAGGAACTTTCTCTGAACTACTTTTACCATTTTTTCCCTCAAACTGCTATACTTTTTGTAACTTTACTTAGCTGGTTTTTTTTCTCAATTTACCTTTGTTGATATACCGTTTTTCCCCACCCACCACCGCCCTCCCCCCCCCCCCTCTCTCCCCCTTTGCCCCTCCCCCCTTTTTCCCCCCCCCCCCCCGCCCCCCCCCCCCCCTTTCTCACTGTCTCATCCTCGGAACTGTTTGCCCCGGTACAGAGAGGCCCAGCGGCCCTTGGGCGGCATCCCAGGTCCTGGTCGATGGAATGGGGAGGTGCTGTGCCCTGGGAAGGCAAGCGGAGAGCCCACGGGCGGGAGCGGAGGCGCCTCATGCCGGATCAGAGTCCGGGTGGCGGGGAGGCGAGCCCTCCGATCCGGCAGGGCCCAGCACCCGGGGAGGCCGGCCGGCTGCGGGAGGTGGTGCCCGGAGAGCGGAGAGGGTGGGCTCTTTTGACCAGAGGCGGAAGGGCTTGGCTGCAGGACTCAAAAGTGCATGTTGGAGAATGTGATCCCTATGTCTGGATTCTTTGTAGGTTGTCCCCATCCTCGCTCCTTCCCCCTCTTGTGCTGCTGTTCACTGTCTTGGATGTGATGTTCTCCCATGGGGTTTGGGAAACGGCTCGGGCGGCATTCATCCCCCTCCTGCCATCCCCTCACATTTTTCAGCCCTCCCATTCTCCCCCAAAGCCCCAGCCCCGAAGGACCAAGGGGTCACTGAGCGGTCTGGAGGGATTCTCGTCCTCCTTGTCGTGCCCAGCCCCAGCCCACATCCAGGCTCCTGACTCCCCTGGCCCAGGGCGACACACTGGGTGTCTCCGAAGTAACACAAGTGAGGCTCAGAATACGGAGGAAAACATCTGCCCCCAGATGTGTTGGAGGAGCGGGGGTATCACACACGCTCTGGCCACCCTGAAAAATGGAGGCTTTGTCTACCGTGTGCATGTCCAGCCTGTCCTTGAACCCCCTCCCATGGAAGCCCATTCCATACCCTCAGGAGCCTAGCCATCAGGAAGGACTTCCTGGCACCCAAAGTGAACCTTGGTTCCTTGAGCTTGGCTCCATTGGAAGGCATCCTGCCCTCCACTGCAGGGGAAAAACGGTCTTGACCCACCTCTGCGTGGCACCCTCTCACGTACCTGTACATTGCTAACAGGTCCCCTCTGAGTCTCCTCCTCTCAAGGCTGAAAAGACTCTGCTCCCTCAGTCTCTTCTGATATGGCTTACCTTGCAAACCAGTCACCATCCTAGTGGCCTTCGCTGCACTGATTCCAACCTGGTTATATCCCTCTCGTATTGGGCCCCCCAGAATTGAACTCAAATACTCCGGTTGCGGGCACACCAGAATCATATGGAGTGGCAGTAATACCCCTCTCGATCGAGAAGCCACACTTCTGGCTATGCAACCAAGGGTGGCGCTCGCCCTCTTGGCCACCACATCACACTGCTGGCTCATGTTCAGCCTGCAGTCAACCAGCACCCCGAGGTCCCTTTCACAGGTGCTGCCAAGGTTCTGGGGGGAAAGGAAAGAGTGAGTCTGCACTCCAGTCTGGTTTCAACAGGGGTCTGATTAACTTCTTCTTCAAAGGATCAGGTTCCCATCATCTTTAGGAAAGCTAAAAGACTTTTCACCCATGCATAATGCTGTTGGTACAGAAAAACTACCCCCATTAGCAACAGAAAACAAGATTTGATTTTTTATTTTTTTTACACCGATGTGTAACAACTGGGCAATTGTTTCTGAAAGTCCAACAGTGTGTATGACAGATGGGCATGAAGACTTCTGTCCGATGGCCTCATCGAAGCAGACTTGAGACCTACTGCAAAAGTCCCACCAAAGCCCAAAAACTGGTTTCACAAACTGGAAACAAACTAGTTTCACACCCTTCCTCTTCAGTCTGATCATATTTTGAGCAAAGCCTCTGTCCATCATGGGACCATACAGTGTCCAGCATCCCGTCCCACAGGCTGCATTAAAATAAGGCATTAATTTCTGAACACAAGTGAAAAGTTACTGGATTCTAAGTATAGCAAAAGAAACAGGCTTGTTAAAATCTGCCAGGGAATTTTGCCTTTCTATCGAGAAATGAATCCAACTCCCTCGCCCTGATCCAACCCTGCCCTCTATGGAATGTGCTGTTGAGTCCTTGGATGAAGAACCATCACCCATGTGCCACCTGTCCACTGCAACCTTCCCCCATCTGATGTTCTCCAGACCTGTTCGACCACAATTCCCATCCAGTTCCCCCAACAGGACTATGCTGCATGGTGTCTGGAGATCATGGGATTTGTAGTCCAGAGCATCTGGAAGGTCCCAGATTGGGGAAGGTTGTAGCAGGAAGGTGACACATGCATCCGATGATGGGTCCTTATCCAGTCACTGATCAGCACCAAAAATCTGTGTCCCCAGACCGTTAGCACTGGGTCAGGTGCCCCTGATGAATCCACATATATCATGCTAAGCAGGCAGATGCAGCAAGAGTCCGGCTGGGTTCACACAACATGATAATCCATGCGCAAAGGTTGAGTCATGAATTGCGTCATGTGAACCCAGTCCCAATAGCAAGCCGTGGTTTGTTACCCATGAACAGCCCACAGTTCACAGTAAGAATAACCTTGCGCCCACTCCTGAAACTAGTACAAAAGTGGAAGCCAAGCCAGTCTCTGGGACATCATGGAAGGAACACATACCACCTGTTTTAAAGTCTTTGTGCTGCTTACCAGTACATTTCTGGATGCAGTACAAGGTGTTAGTATTTATCGTTAATACCCTGCATGGCTTGGGTCCAAAATACCTTCAGGAGGACCTTTGGCCATACACTTTGCCCCACCAGCTAAAGTCCTCTGGGGATAAACCTCTGAAGCCCACTTCTGTAAGATTAATGTCAGCCACCCAGATAACTTTTTCAGTGGTTGCCCCTAAGCTGCGAAATTGTCTGCCAAGAAAGATGCCTCTGATTTCCCAAATTCTTACCTTTAAGAGGGACTTAAAGGCATATCTCTTCCGACAGGCCTTTGCAGATTAGCTCCCATGTCAGTTTTATTTAATATGTTGCCTTAGCCAGCTTTAATCACTATTGCTCTTAATTTCTTGCAAACCACCCAGAGCCAATGGGAATGGGGTGGTATATAAATATTTGGATGGACGGGCGGATGAATGGACGGACGGACAGACATGGCCAGCCATGTTTCAAGAATGCATAGTCCTGTACCAGTGTGGGCAGTGGTTAGGGTGTTGTGCTGGCCAGGTTCTAGTCACCACTCAGGCATGAAGTGCCCTGGGTGCCAGTCAGCTGAACCCCACTCACAGCATCGATGTTGTGAGAATAAAACAGGGTGAAGGAGGACTAGCCAAGCTGGTCTGGCTTCTCGCAAGAAGGAAGAAAGGTGCGGCGTGAATGCAATACAGCAATGACAACAGCAACAACCCACAGCCACTTTGACCTCGAGAAAGCCCCGACTGCCATGTTCGACCCCCACCCCCCTCCATGGGCTGACTGCTGGGTTAACAGGAGCTTATGGCATTTCCAAAAGTAAGGGAAGGTGCAGCCCATAGGCCTGCCGTGGCTTAAAGACAGCCGGGAGGCACCTGATGCTGCAGAATCGGCCGGAGGGCTCCCCCGAGCAGCAGGGCGGACGCAGCCTTTCCGCAGAAGAAGGACGGCGAGGCCTTGCTATGCAAGGACCACATGCAGGGAGCTTCCGCCGCAGAGCGTAGGGGGCTTTCCGGTTCCCTTACCTGGCAAGCTTCTCACCTTCCTAAGGGGGGAGCAGGATCCACCAGGTGTGTTGCCTGCCCCACATCCCCCCCAGTGAGTGAACACTCAGGGCAAGCAACCCGAACCCACAACTGAGGTGCAGAACGGAAGATGCCTCCTCCCCATGGGATCCTTCAGCACACGGCAGGCGGCCCCTGGCCTGGCCACGCTCCGTGGTGCTCAATACCTGCGGGCCTCTCCTCCCATGCAGCAGCCGGCAAAGAGCTAGCTGCAGTTTGCTTTGCGTTCCTCTCCTCCCAAGAATGCTGTCTCGGCAGACAGGGCTCGTGTGAGCTGGGGTGGAGGGGGCTTTCGGTGGCTACTGGCTTTTGAGCAGAGAGAGCCGCGTTCCACCCCCCAGGCATGACTTTTAGGGCAGCCCCAGAGCCCTCCAGGGGCTCAGTCCATGGCCTTGCCTTGCCCTTCGGCAAAGTTTAATCCTTGCTGGAACACCTTGACGAACTCGGCCGCCGCCGGGCTGTTAACGGTGGGAGGCAAACGCTCCAGTTGGATGGGAAGGTGTGAATGAAAAATTGAGGCCCATAAAACTCCTTGTCCTCCACCCACATCTGCAGCGGCGTCCAGGCAATCAGGGGAGTTTTCGGAGGTAGGCAGCCCACGGGAGGGTGACGGGAGAAGAGCCAGGGAAGTATTAGGGCCGTGAGCCACTATTCATTTTACAAACTATAATTAATTTGATGTTTAGATTAATTTCTGATGCACTCTCAAAGGTGCACGGAAAGCATTTTTCCTTTATTATAATGTTGATTGCTTATTGGGGAGATAAATCTAACTGTCAGTTATCCGCCGACTTACCAAAACTTTCAGTCCTAGCAAGCATGTCTGCAGAAAGAACAGCTGTTTGTGGCTGGAAAGTTAAAGAGGCAGCTCTGCCTTTCCCAGCCAGCCTCAGCAGTCAGACTCTAGACATGAGCTGCAGCAGCCCTGCTTTTGTTCCGCTCTCTCTGGCACTGCGAAGCTTACCTGGGGTGGAATAAATGAAAAACGCATTACATCCGAATGCCACAATAGACAATAGGTCTGAGAGCGACATGGCCAAATCCGGGGCTGCAACTCAACGTGCACTGAGAAAGCATGTGCCATCCTTTTTCAGGTCTCCATTGGGGCCCAAGGAGCACGCTCTGGGAAGGGAATACAATGAGCATTTGAGAGTTTTGCAAGCAAAAGAATGAGATTTGCATCGCGCAAGCTGCATCTCTCTCTCTCTTGGTCTGTGAGCCTCCAAAACGTGCAAGGCCAAGACAGGAAGGCGAATGAAAAGGCAGGGCTTGCACAATATCGCAAAGCCAAGCGCTTGCCGGGCTCCTAAAGGTCTAACGGCGCAGTCTCTGCTGCAGTGAAACGGGGGCAGGAGGGTGAAGAATGGCACTGGACGGAAGTCCCGGGGGGTCTGAGGAGCTGCTGCAGTGAGGCGGGGAACGGGCACAGCCCAGAGGGACTGGGCTGCTCCCATTGGAGCTGCTCAGCTCCCAGGAAGGGAAGCATCCTGTGGAAAGGCCGAGAGAGGAATGGAGTCAGTCACCGAGCAGAATTTTTTTTTATTATTTTTATTTTTTGATGTATATTCTGCCTTTTTCCTACAAAGGGCTCAAGGCAGCTGACATCATTCTCCTCCTCCATCTTACCCCCACAACAACAACCCTGTGAGGTAGGTTGGGCTGAGAGCCTGTGACTGGCCCAGAGTCACCCAGCTGGCTCCATGGCCGAGCGGGGACTCGAACCCGGATCGTCTGAGTCCCGGTCCCGTGCTCTTAACCACTACGCCACACTGGCTCTCAGAGAAGGAAGCTGGGGAAGAGACATAGGATGCCTTAGAAGGGAAGGCGGAAGAAGCAGGACACCAGAAAAGGAGAGGGGAGGCAGTTGGCCAGGGGGTAGAACCCAGAAGCGGACAAAGGACGAGGCAGGGGCTCAGGGCTGGGAACAGACGGACAAGCGCTGCAGAAGCAAGGCAGGCCGGTGCTTGGCCTTGCTCACTTGAAATGTCCGGCCAAACGCTTGAAGTCCTTCTTAAAATCCCGGAGGAAATGGAAAGGCTGCCCATTTGGCCAAGCAGATGTTTCCTGAGCGTGCAAGCGTGCTCACAACTAACCATCCGAACACTTCGGTTTGAAACTAAGAGACCCGCCTTGGCACAGCCGAGAAGGAGAATCCAGAACCCTCAAGCAGGGCAGCTGCAGCTGCTTAGAAATGAGCTTCCTGTCAGCTTTGCTCTCTCTGCTCACAGGGAAGGGTGCAAAGCCAGGCTAGTGGCAACAATCCCGTGCATTCTCACTCCCGGGTCAACATGCACGGGACCGGGCCGCAAGTGTCCAGAACTTCCCAAAAGAAAGCATAGCTGTCTATAGGCAGACGGGCACTTTTCCACCAGACCGAATGCAAACGCGCAGGCAGCTGGTGGGCAGAAGCTGCAGATGTTCATAATTCGTGATTTTAACGCAGCAGAGGGCCTGAGTTGGCGGGAGGCATAAAGCAAGAGCACGGAGCCTTCAGCCTGGTGTCTCTGTGGATGGTGCTCGGGAGACGCAGGATGGGATCCCCCGGATCCTGGTGCCAGCGATGCCTTGGGAGCAGGAGGAGGAGGAGGCGGTGAAGGATGCAGTGCACAAGTTCTCCTGTTGTTCACACGACTGCACCTCAGAGCTTCTCCCCCAGTGGAAAGGCAGGTTCTAATCCAATATGTCTGAGGAGCAGTCAAGGTTCCCTTTTTACGGATTATAAGTAGACACTTTAACTTGTGTGTTTGCATTATTTCAGACTTGATTTTCAATCTCATTCATATATATATATATATATATATATATATATATATATGAAGGAGAGATGCTTACCACAATTTGTTTTTTTAATCCAATTTAAATCCAAAACCTCCAATATTTTTTTATTTTTTTAAATCATCGATTTTTATCCACTGTGGCATGAGGTGATTTTTCTAGGCAATTATTCTGTAGTTAGTCTTTCTTATAAATGAACTCCTACATGGAGAAATTATGTGACAAATCAATGAAAACTAACTTTGCATTTTCCCTGCTTGTATCACAATTTTCCCATATAGAAGCTCATTTATTAGAAGGTGACACTCAACTCTGTCAGACAAAGGCGGGGTTAAATTCCCAGTTCTCTGTGTACACACACAGACGGCATCTGTTTCCACCCATTTGCAGCTGTTCCTTTATTCTGCTTCCATAAGCCTGCATAGACTTACTCAGAAGTAAGTCCTATTGAGTTCAGTTGGGCTCCACAGAAAGTAGCACTAGGCAATGCTGCCTTGGAAGATGCCAACATTTTGCGGGACGGCACTGACCTTCATCTTTCTTTGTCTCTTTTTCCCCCCAAACTTGAACACGTACAGCAGCTGCACTGGATTGCGCTGCCCAGCTATTAAAATCGGATTACAAAAATAAAAAGATATGCAGAATTCAGGGAGACACAAACAGCTGTGAGAACAGGAAGACCAGGGCCCACGAAGCTGGTGGTGCACCAGAGTCTTTCTTCCACGCACTGCACACAACCGGGCTTTTTCAGGGTTTAGAAAGAATATTAGATCCCCACATGTGGCTTGGCTCGTTCGTTCGAGTCAGCTGCAGACATTCACTGCGCAGAGAGCATTCTGCAATGCATTTGGACCCCTTTGCAGGCATCCATTCCTGACAGCACGGGGGCTCCTGCCCCTGGTGCAATCCTGTATCATTCGGTAGTCTTAAGCAAGAACTGGTTGCAAAGGATTTTCTTGCCCAGTCATCATTCTGCTAAAGTGGCGGGTTCTTTGCTATGCATGTTGGCCTGCTCCCTGGGGGGTGTTGCAGTTGTTCTAGGGGAGCAGTCCTCTTGGGTGGACAGTCCTCTTTCTTTGGACAAGGGGAGGAAAGGTGCTGGCTAGTGCTAGACGGTGCTTAGGCTTTTGCTGTGACCTCCCGGGCCTCCTTGCCGTCCGCTTCCCTTCAGCCTTCACTCCTTGCTGCCTTGCACAGAGCAACTGCAGCTGCCCCTCTGGCTGCTTTTCTATGAATATTGCTTGCTCCTAGCACCCCACCCTTGGGGCAGCCCCCCCAGGGCCAGCTCAGCTTCCGTTGGGTCCAAAATTCTCGCAGGTCTCCCACTTTAGCACATCCTACGGATAACCCCAGTAACAAGCAGCCACGCTCATTTCAGAGCATTCCAAGACGGAGAATTTCCCCTTTGCACGCAATTCCAGGGTTCCTTTTAGGATCATAAAAGCCCTTTTGCACAGGCTGTGGGTCCCCTGGTGCAGAAGGGACGATTCCGCATTGGACATGCAGCTGGACTTTCCCTGGACACTCCTTCAAATAAGAACTCCCATGTTTCAGAGCTGGCAACTTTGCAAAACGAGGCATATCAGATGCCCTGAGCTGCAACGCTTGCAAATTTCTTGGTCCTTTACTGCCCTGCTAAATCATTTATTTAGCACAGCCTTTTTACATAATCCCTGGGAAAAAAACATAAAATAGATTTATCACAAAACCCTGTCCTCCTACCAATCATCTTCAGACTGGTACATATATTTCTCTGATTATTAATTAACATAGGCACAGAGAGAGCTTAGAGGTTTTTAACCTCTCCTTCTCTTGTTCCCTCTTTGTTGTCCAAAGGAGGGGAAGGATTTCCATGGGCCCTGCAATTCTATGCACTAGGTCCTATGAGGGCCAGCCCAACCCAAAGCACGTCCCCAGTGGTGCACGGATTGGTGTCAACCAAATCCTGAGAAGACGTCAAGGTCACTGCGTGGTCAAACATACACGTATTCAAAGGCAAGATCTGACCTCCATAGCAGGTTTCACGATATGGCCAGCGTCCCTCTCAGTTGCCCCCCATTCGCACCACCACCAAGGAGCTCAGGAGAACCAGTGGTGGTCCTCCCACGGCGGTAGGAGCGTTGGCCTGAGGACCCAGGAGATCTGGGTTCTAGCCCTCCAGCAGCAGGAGCCACCCTGAAGGTGGAACCAGATCTGTAAGGGAGAGAAGGAGCCGATGCTCCGGTTTGGCCTGAGCTCTTCACAAGGGCAGGTGCCACCATCCCATCTCAGAGGGACTGTTACTTTGACTTGCGGTGATTGCAGCTGCTGGAGCTCAAATCCAGGGCTGTGCTTTGGGGGTTTCATCTGAACCTACTGGAGTAGAAAAGAGGGGGGAAGAGATCTACTAAAGTCCAGGGTTGCCCCTTTGTTCCCCACCCCGGGAATGAAAAAGGTCCTTAATCTTTTGGCAGACCAGGCAAATGTCTAGAAGAGATGCGGAAGTTTACGTTGCTGGTTGAGGGGAGCAAAGGAGAATGGGGGGCAGCGGTGCAGCCTGCCGTAGCCCCTAAAAACACACACCACAAAGTCAAAACCTCTCCTTCTTGTGTGGCATGGGGGGTTTTTGCAGGAGGAAAGAAAGAAAAGGGGGCAATCCAGGACTTCCACTTCCCATGATTCAGAAGCCACCCACTGCTCTGTAGCAACAAAATGTTAGTTCAGATTCAGAAGTGGCATCCAGCCCCATAACCAGAGTCCTCCAGTGGTGTTGGGACGTAGCAGGAACCCGGGTTCTACTCCCCACTTGGCTATGAAGCTCCCTGGGTAACTCTGGGCTAGTCACTCTCTGTTGGTTCAACCCAAGGATAACATGGATGAGGGGAAGACTGCACAGGGTTCCTTGCAAGAAGTTAAAAGGCCGGGTATAAATACAATGAAATTAGAGTAATGGGCACTTTGGGCAAGATTTAGACTGGGGAAAGCGTGAGAGGAAGGGGTGCATGCTTTCCTTGACTAGTGAGAGCGCCATAAAAATGAGCAAACACATGAATTAAAACAGAATTCCTGATCAGGAACTCCAAATCACATCTCCCTGAGCCCTTGGTGCTTGTGATCAACCCCAGGATAGGGAAGGAACTTGGGTGCCCTGGAACAGTCAACAGGTGTGAATTGGTGTGAGTCCGCCTGTACTGCACCAGTGAACGCAGAGATGTGCTCCAAGGGCTTGCTCTTATACCGAGGGTCACCGCCCACCCTCTCTCACCCAGCGTTGCTAAAGGCTATGAAGGTGCACGGGAATGTTAAAATGCCTCGACATTCAGAACAAGCCAGTCTTAAGACTGGAGAAGTGAGAATGTGGGGCGAGTGACATGGGCCGGTGCGTCCACCCTCTCCTTCAGAGCTTCTTCCTACACTGCTTTGGAGAATGCCAAGGGCTCTCCTTCCTCTCAGCCCAACCTGCCCTTTGGCAGTAACGCGGTTCCCCCATGTCACACCCCTCCATTGCCGGGACATCGGGGAAGAAGTCACGGAACCCCAAAATTGGCTGCTGTCAGGTGTGAGGCCAGCAGTCGTGTGGGAATTGGCTCACTGACCTTCGAGCTACCAGCCCAGCCGTGGGGATTTGTCGATGGCCAGATCCGAATCCCACCTGAGCTCTGGATAACCTGCTCAGTCTCCTTCATGGGAAGCTGCCTACAGCCGGAGGCAGAAAAAGAGCAACGGCCGCCAAAACACGTATAGGGCTGCCTTACAAATGGACGTTTCCCCTACACCAAGATCAGCTTTCTTGTATGAAGCAGTCCTATAGAATCAAAGAAGAGCGGAGTTGGGAGGGGCCAAGAAGGCCACCGGGTCCAACCCCCTGCTGTTGCAGCTCTCCAGTTTCCACCATCCCACTCAGACTGGGACTATAGGAACTAGCAAAAAATCAAAGACCTTCTCACTTGATCTGGTGAAGTGTATCACGAATGGCTTTGTGCAACAGAGAGAGCTGGCTGTGAAACCGGTGCTGAGTGAGTCGCCAACCCCACGAGTCAGTGGCTAGGCTTATTTCTGTTCATAGACCATGCGGACGTCCTCTGTGCAGTCTTGGATGTGAGGAGGGAGGCCTTATTCGAAGAAAGTTTTGCCAATCCCCAAACTTGCTATCGTGTCCAAACAGCACGCGTTTCAAAAATGCATACTTCAGAAAGCACATTTTTCAGAGCGTAAACATTTCTGTGCTAGTCAGTGGGAGAGGTGCATGCTTTTGACAAATTTGCACAGAAATGCACGCTGCAGCCATTCGGATGACCTGCCCTCCCACGGGGCAAAAAGGGGCTCAAAAGCAACCCTGGAGGTGAGGCAAAACTTAGAGGGAGCTGATTTCCTGAGAATTCAGGCAAGCTCAGAAATGTTCTCCCGCTCCTTTCCGTGACCAAGAAGCAGTGTGAACACAAGGTCTCACGACCCAATGTTCTGCTTGCTGACCCACCACAACCAAATGCTTCTTGAGTTTCCTCAGTCAGTCTTGAGACCAACTCATCCTGGACAACAGCTAAAACTCCCATGACCCCTACAGCCATTAGATGTCCCCACCCGTTTTGGATGTACCCTCTCCTCCCATCATCCTTCCGGTCTCCTCTCCCCTGCAAGAATTGGCACAGCTCAGGACCTAGGAACCGCCGTCCCTCAGACCTCGCACTCCAATGAGCAGTGGCAAGAGTGTCTTCTGTCCTTGGCCCCAGCCGAGCCGCCCATCGCTCGCCTCCCCCTCACCTCTCTGTCCGGTCTCAGCACAGGGCAGGTTTGGCCGGTTCCATTCAGACCCCCCCCCTTCCCATCCACGCAGACCCGAGCATCCAGATCACCCCCCATCGAGAGCCATCTGGTCATCCTCTTCTCCACCAGCTCCTTCGCCTGCTCTCCATGTTCATTCTTGAAAGGATCTTGTGTGTGGGGAGGTCCGCAAGCCGCTTCAGCCGGTTGAACCTGCGCATCCCCTTGTCTTTCAACAGGCTTTGTGAGCTTTGACAATCCCGCCAGCGCCCAAGCTGCCATCCAAGCGATGAATGGCTTCCAGATCGGCATGAAGAGGCTGAAGGTGCAGCTGAAGAGGCCAAAAGATGCTAACCGCCCTTACTGAAGGATGCTGGGAGACACTGGCTGAGCAAGGTCTAGCACAGGTAACTGTCGGGGAGGGGGGCAGGGAGCGTCACCTGTGGTCCGGGAGCGCCTCTTGTGTCGCAGACCCTGACCCTGTAACCTTGGAGGTTCTGCCTTCTCTTCTTGAGCCCTTTCAGAACCCTGCGCATGGCGTGGGAACCGCTGGCTCAAGCGTGACTGTCGGTTACGGAAAGGGCGATCCAAGACAGGTTCTGCGATCTTGCATTTACCAGCCCGTGCTTTCGATTGCGCTTGCAAGATGTAAGGATCCGCTTCCCTCTTTTGAATCTATTTCCTTCTTGGGGACCACCCGGTCATTTCAGAGGAGAGGACCATGAGGGGCACAAAAGGGGGCGGGCGTTTTCTGTGGGGGCTGTGCTCCCGCGGCCAGCACAGGCATCCCCGTCACCCGGACCCATTCCCATTGCTGTGGGCCAAAGAGGGTCCCCCAGGGACGCCCGCTCCGCCAGCTCCCATGAAGCGGATGGACGGTGCTCCAGCGCACGGGAGCGCTCCGTCTCCTCCCTCCAGTGGGATGGGTGTCTCCGGGGTGGCGTGGCTCACGAAGGTGGCAAGACCCCAGGGGCGTTGTACTATTTCAGCTGGAGGAACAGTTCAGTGTATATCTACAGCCAGTTCTGTGTTATACGCCTGTCAAAACGCTTTCTTTCCTGGCATGGGGCAATCTGTACTAGCTAGCGTCCTTCCATCAGGGCAACGAAAGGCCTTCGACAAACGGTGGGAGGGAGCATTGTTGGGTGGGCCTGGCTGTGACAACTGCCAGAGCGGTGGAAGCTCCTTGGCGCCTGCCAGGCCACAGGCGGCCTGGGCGCTTGCCGGGGTCCCGTCCCGCAGGGCTCGGCACGCAAGCGGGTGGTGCCCAAGCTCCCACCGCAGTGGTGCCCCGTGCTCAGGGGGAACCATCCCTGCCCAGCAAGCTGGTGCCCGTAACCGTTTCCCGGGTCTAGCAGCTTGCCCAGGCTTTCCTTGGGAGGAAAAGGATGGATCCCAAGGGATCCGGGAAGCGTGTGCAGGTTGCAGGGGGAAGGTGGGCACCTGCGGAAGGATGGCTCTCATAGCAAACTTGGGCTCTTGAGCACCATTTGGAAGTGAAATGGGGCCAGCTGGCCTAAGGGAGGTGGGGAGCCCCCCCAGCTTTCCTCGTTTACAGAGGTAAATTGGAAGAACAAGAATTGCGTGTTTGTCTGTAAATATTGCAACAAGTATCGTGAGCTTCCGAAGCAGAGGGCATCGGAAAAAGGACTTTCCAGAGATGCTCATCTCCTTGCCTACAAATGAGATGGGCTCAAATCGATCACATGCCAAGGGCGGGAACACTTTTCCCACCTCTCCCAGTCGCAGGTGATGGAGGGAACAGGCCCAGCGCCCTGAGCTGGGGTCTCCCCAGACGCAGCTGCCCGGTCGTGAGGACAGGGCCGAGGGACAGCCGTGTGCAGAGAAAGTGTTAGATTCCAGGCAGAGCGTGAGAACCGGCCTGCCCTGGAAAAGGAGGGAGACATTTGGGAAGAGCGGGGGTGGCGGCAGAGGGGGAGCTCCTTGACCCTGTGAGAGGATGACGGGCAGAGCAAGCCGACCAAGTGCCTGGTGTTGCCGCCATCTGGCCCTCAAGCAGCGGGAGCCGCCCAGAGGGTGGAGCTGGACCTTTCTGAGAGGGAGGGAAGGAGGGGGTGGTCCAGTTCGGATTCAGCCCTGCACATGGGCAGGAGCCACTCTCGCATCTCAGATGGACCGTTATTCGGAGTCATGCTGTTTGCAATCTGCAGAGCTCAAATCGAGGGCAGTGCTTCTAAGGTTTCGTCCGAGTCTGCTGGAGTAGAAAAGGGACAGAGGGATAAAGCTCCCGTTGAGGTCCAGATGTTTTGGCCAGGAGTGTCAGCACCCAGAAAACTCTTGAGAAGCACTGCAGAATCTGGCTGTAGCCACAGATCCATTGCGCCTGAGTGGGATCCATTTAAAGAGCCGTGGGTTTCTCCTGATCCAGTTTGTGCCACCACCAAATGCGATCAGCCTCTCCATCTCTTGCGACCCGTAGACAGTCGGGGGAGAGTTTGCCAGGGCAAGGGATGCATTTGGGCAATGCACTCATCCGAGCGCCATGCCATGATCACCCAGATAAGACAGGCATCCTAGTGGGCGAAGCGCAGGTGGGCCTTTGCCTCTGTGCAGGCAAGATGGACCGCTTGGGCGTCACCTCGAATGCAAGCTAGCAGGCACCCCTGCGGCCCTCCAGGCCTGCCATGTGATGGGGCGAATGGGAGGCCTGCTCTGATGCAGCTCCCTGGGATGCCTGGGACGCAGCTCCCTTCAGGGTCCTTCTGCTTCAGGAGCAGGTCCATGGAAGGGCTGGATGCCAGGAAGCCCTTCCGGACAGTCAGGACCCCCAGGGTGTGGGACAGGCTTCCACGGGAGGGGGTTGAGGCCCCATCGGTGAGGGTGTGCAAGGACAGGCTGGACATGCACATGGTGGGCATGTCGTGAGTGGAGCCGGCTGGTGCCAGAGGTCAGACTAGATGGCCCGGGAGGCCCCTTCGGACTTGCTCTGTTTCCACGTTCTATGAACTTGTGCAGCTCCCTGTTCTGCCGTAGGCCAGGACCACCCTGTCGCTGCCTCCGCTGCACCAGTTGGTGCAATGCATCCATTGAATGCATCCAGCTTCCGGGACCCCCCCTCCCGCAACACACAGACACATACACACACTTTGAAGCTTAGAATGCGCTTTCTCGGAGTCAAGAAATGGATCGTGGGTGGGCTACGGCCGTGCCCGCGAGTGCCATGCAGCACATGGGAAGCAGAGGGGAGGATGCTTTGGAGCTGCAAAATGGGGAGCCCTCTGCCTTTACAGAAGGGCCGGGGAGACACAGAAGAGCTGCAGAGTCCTCCAGAGGGGTCCCTCCAGCAGGGTGAACGGGCTCTGCCAGAGCACGGACCCTCCCTCCTACCCACGGGGCTCCCAGTGGAAACAGGGCCCGGACACCCGTCTGCCATCGGAGCTGGTTTGCGCTCACCTGGCTGCCAAGCCGCGGCCCCTGGTGGCTTGCAGAACGATTGACAAAAGAAGCGAGGAATTGCCCGCGTCCAAGTGCAGTGGAGGCACATTCTACCCACTGTTGTCTGGCGCTGACAGTGCTGGACTGGGACTCGGGAGACGCGCCTTCTGGTCCTCACTGGGCTACGAAGGTCACTGATCACTGATTCCCAGCCTAGCCTCGCACACGATTGTTGTTGTGAGAACCAGACAGAGAGAAGAAGAGTCTTATAAGCAGCTCTGATTCCATGCAAGAGAAAGAAAGGTGGGATATAATTTAATACTGGTATAAATCAATCATCATCGTATAAAATAGTATAATAAAAAGTTCAGAATAAAAACAGCACCAAACCCAAAGACTTTCTTCTAAAAAGTGGGCTTTCTCGCTGCCGCCACCAGAGGAAGAATGAACTTGCCTCCCTTGGAAAAAGGGCTTCTGATGCATTGCCCCCAAGCATGCCTTTAAATGTGGTGGTCAAGAGAAAAGGGTCTCTCCAAAAGATCTTGAGGACTAGCAGCTTGTACAGGAGAAGGCAGTCTTTTGGGTAGCCCCATCCCAAGTGGTGGATGTGTACATCCTTCCTTAAATAAATCAAGAAGCCAATAAGTGGGGGGGGGGTTCATTTGAGGGAGCGTTACCCACTTGCCAAAATTAACAAGAAATTGCCAGATGAAGGTGTAACTAGGAAGGAGGCAGGCAGGCAGGCACAAGTGAGCCAAAGAGGTCCCACTCAATTGATTCTGGGGACCCTTTTTGTCCCTTTGATCAAATCCCGCTTTCAGAACACGAATTATTCTGGTCTGTAGTGGCTTTCAGTCCTGTTTTCCCCACTAACACTCCAAGTTGCTTCAGGCATTAAAAAGATCACTGAGATGAGGCGGATCGGAGGCCGTACGCTCCAGCAAACAAACCCCGAAGGGTTTTCCTGGCGAAACCTCCTCCAAAATGGCCCCTCTGTTCCCTCATCTTTCTGATTGCGGCAGCAGGGCTGGAAGGGGAGGGGGCGAGTGGGTGCGGGGAGGGGGTCATTTGAGGCAAACCTGCCAAAAGCAATTCATGCCGTTTCAACTCCCCCCAGGGAGCAGGCGGGAGGCACCCTGAGGCGCTCGGCGCGTCTGCCAGACTGGAGACCCGCAACTTAATGAGGGGGGAAACCGCGGGTGTGACCCCCCGTAACTCTTCGGGCGGCCCCTCCTCAGAGCATTAGCCAAAATCACCCCACACGCTAAACTGTCCAAAAACTAAGAAATGCAGTGCTCCCTCAATTAACGGGAAGAGGGGCTGGTGGCAGATGTGTCAGTCCGTGGAAATCTTTGGGGGGCTACACACTCCGGCCTTCGGGTCTTGGGGAAGGCACCATCCACCTGGGGATGGTCAGGGCTGTTTGTGAGGCCTGAAGGGGCGAGCAGGGGTCTTGGTGGACTGCCCGTGTCTGCATGCCCGCCCCCCATGTGAAAGCGCCTTGCATGAAGGAAGCGAATGCTAGACAGGAGCCTGGTGTGTGCCACTCTGGTGTGCATGCACGGGTGTGTGCACAGAGTGTAAAGCGCTGGCGCATGGCCCTCGGCGCTCCAACGTCTGCCGCCACCCCGAGGCCAGACCGGTCCCGGAGCAGACGCGGTGCCCCCTGCCACCGAGCACGGCCCTCCGTCCGAAAGCCCTCTCAGGAGGAGTGAGGGAAGGCTCACATACTTACTGCGATGCCTAGGGATAAGCAGGAGCCCCGTCGCATTTCTGGAGCATTTTGCCCCCTTTTTTGGGGGGGGGGGCGCTTGCCTGGGTTGACTGTGGGAGGACAGAGTGCCAGAGAGCCTTGTGCGTGTGGGAAGGAACATGTGGGTGCCTTGTGAGGGTGACACAATGAGAGAGAGGGGGGAGAGAGGGGTGGGAGTGAAGGGGGGTGTTTGCACCTCCTCCTCCCCCCCAGTACTGGAATACAGGTGGGGAGGGGGAGCATTTGTTCCCAAGAGCCCCCAGCGACAGGCCAAGGAGCTGCATGGCCGTCTCAGCCACTGCTGGCCTTCCATGCCGGGTCAGGCAACCTGTAGAGGCAACGGGCCGGTGTGCTGGGGAGCGAGAGGTCCACTTCCATGGCTCGGGGCTCGTGCACCGGGCCTCGTCCCTTCTGCCGAGGGCGGCATGCCCAGGACGCCCCAGCCCCTCTCCTCCCCAGGCACGGACCCCTCTGCAAGGGGAGGGAGGGGGAAGCACCGGCACCAGTCCTGAGCAGTGGCAGCGAGAAACCCGTTGCCCACAGCAAGCCAGAGCCTCGGGCCGGTCCTGCTGGCCTGGGACCGCGAGCCGGCAGCCAGGGGGCTGGCATCCTGCCCCCATTTCTGTCCTCAGAACCGCGGCAGGCACAGCTGTCCGGCTGTGCCCAGAAAGTCATTCCACGAAGGTAGATTCCTCTTGAGAAATCCCAGCTCGCTTGGGTCCCGGAACGTATCTCGCACCCAAACGTGCCGGAGCTCAGCCACTTCAGCAACTCTGTGGGATCGTGGCCGGAGCGCACCCAATTTTCAGCAGGTTTGACCCCAGGGAAGAGCTGCCCGTTCCGCAAAAGGGGGACGCCCGGTGGGGAAGGCCTTGGGCGCACCTTGGCTGGGGCATCCCCAGCGCTGACAGGCCCTCCTGATTCCCACCTTGGGCCAGGAACCGCTCTGTAGAACCAGCCATTTGGCTTCGGCAAGGCCAGGCTCCGAGGGCTCGCGGCAAGTCAGCGGAAGATGCCCAACACCTCCAGGAAAGGTGTGGGCCTCCCTGTCCAGAGGAAGCCAGCCCACTCCTGTGTCAAGCTGCCCGAGGCACAAAACGCTCCAGCTGTGCTGGAGGTGGCAGGTCCCGGAGATATTTAGCTGCCGTGGCACAAAGACTCCAGATTGCCAAGACCTTAGAACAATCCACCTGATTCTGCAGGTGGAGAACCACCATAATCATAACTTCTGTACTGCCCAGCAGCCAAAGTATTCTGGGATTTCACAGCAATTCACAAAACAGAACGCAATAGAAGTAGCCTAAAAATGACATTTTTTAAAAAGACATGCAAAAAAGGCCCCGGTTCAGCAGCCAAACCAGTTCCAGGACAAGCAGACCAGTCACAAGCAGTGGGCAAAAATGAGCCATCTCACCATTAAGCACCGTTAGGTGCAAATTCTTGCATGGGAGGGCAGTTTTAAACTGGAAAGGTGGCAGGGTAGTGGGAGGTCATTGGAGGGAGGGGAGCAAGCTTGCTGCTGCCCTCCAAGCCTTCCGCGGAGGAAGGCCTCGGAGGCTGACCCTAGCAGGGAGGATGCAACAGCTGGAAGGAATAAAAGCAGCAGGCAATTATGGCAGTTCCATCCCAGTCCTTCGCACTTCTGCAAATCCAACAGGCGCAGAGCGCGTCTGGTGTTTGCACGCCGGGCCTGCAACTCCCCTTCGCTAGCCAAGTCTTTGGCTGCAGCAGACGGCCGAGGAGCCACCCCAAGGAGCGCTCCCGAATCAGAGCGTTTCTGCGGAGAGGAGAAGGGCTCCCCTCCATGACAGGCAGCACATCCAGCCAGCTTTGCTCAGGTTGGCTCATGTGGCTGGACAGCGATCCAGCAAAACAGATAAAATGAATGCACAACCTGACTTTACTGCACGCTGCTGGAAGATGGGGCCCTAAGAGGGCCATCTGAAGGGCTGAAGCAAAAGGGTAAATGTGTCCCTGCTCCTCTCTTGTAATGATCAAAGACTTTCAAAAAGTCATTTTGTTCTTTTTCCACGCATCACGAGTTTTTAAAAATCCCATTGCGATGTCCTCCTTTTCTGTTTCCAGTCATTTTATTATTGTGCAACAGAGTTCTGTTACATGACATGCAGATTTCGGTTCCTAATGGACGTGAAATCCCCTTTGCTAATTATCCTGGTTCTACTAAGATTGGCATTCAATTGCATCCACTGATGGAAAACGATAATAATTAATTCCTGTGTTCACTTCAAAATACAATCAGCAATTACCATGCCGAGGCAAAATTCCATGCAGCAGTATTTGCTGCTACTTCGCGAGGATTTATGATGATGGTGGTGATTAATGCAGGAGAGCTATTTGACTTCACTCGCTGTATTGGATAGACTCTACTGGAAGGATGGCAAGGAGATGATTAAGATTCAACAGGTAGCGTAGTGAACATTCCCAGTGTCGGAAAGCCAGGAAAATTTCTTGGAACCACTTGAGGTCTCCATGGCCTTCAGCTTGTTAGGAAGAGCATCAGAGTTCATTACCTTGAAGCTGCTTTTCCCAAGTATATTCCTTAGATAAGAGCTGCTTTTGCTGTGAGAACCAAAGCTGTTTGCTTGCCAGGAGGACCCTTGCTCCATCACCCCTCCCCTGCCATCTTGCAGGACAGGGAGTTTGAGTTTCTGACCAACTCTGAAGTGGCGGAAGGGAGGTGTTGTCTTTTGTTCTCAGCTTGGAGACAGGAATAGATTCACTGCTAGCTCAGGGGACAGAACACCTCCCGCCCTGTTCAGGGAATCAGAATAGCTACAGATGAGGGGAGTGTAAGCTTTATTTTGCTTCTTCTATATTCTACTTCTTTATATTCTGCATTTGTATTTCACCACAGTATTTAGTAAATGGTTTGTCATCTTGAGCACAGGAAGATTTGTTTTTTCCTCAGTAGGGATGTGCAAGGAGTCTGTTTTGAGGGTAGGAATCCGTTAGATTTCCAGGGCTCAGCTCCCCGGGCTACATTCCACTTTGGCCTGGCCATAAGCCTGAGCCGCCAGGATTGCTCCCCAGGAATCAAGTCCCCCATGAACATGGTGCAAGCAGCATCCCACTCACACAAACCTTTTGTTTGTGCTGCTGCACATGACACAGAAGGTTGGCGGTTGCACAAATGTCATTTGGTGAGTGTTTGCAGGCTTCCTCTTGGCCCAGCTCACCCTCTAAGACAAAGTCAAGTTGCAACAATTCAGATTCAGGCTAGACATCAAAGCCGCACAGCAGTGGAAGCGGCTGCCTGGAGAGGTGGGGGGGCCCTCCCACGCTGGAGACATTCAAGGAGGAACTGGACAGCCCTCTGAGTGGGAGGGTGGGACTTGATACCCTGCAACAGCAGGGGGTTGGACCCCATGGCCTTCACAGCCCCTTCCAACTCTACTCTTCTATGATTCCATGATTCTATGATTCTATGAAATGCTAGGAGATGGATCTATGGAGTTCCATCACAAGTCTGTTTAGTATTCTCTCCCAGGTGAGGTGTGTTGGCTGAACCAGGTCCCTGGAGTTAAACTTCTGTGTTGGCCCCACAGCAAGCATGGATAGGTTGGTGAAGAGGCGCTGCTTGTTTGCTGTGGCAGTGCTGAAGTGGCGAGGTCCCTTCGGCCGAACTCTGAGTGTTCAAGAACTTTGGGTGGCGAGCCCTCGCCCAGATCAGGTGAGGGAAGCCAGAAAATATGAACCATTGGCCCTGTTGCTTCCGTCAGCACCTTCCACCCTTGAGTTTCTGGGTTTGTCCATCACAAAGCCTCTCGGGAACAAGGCGGCCTTGTTTGCTACTCAAGAGCGAAAGTGCCGGCTGGGCAGCTCACGCAGCTGCCACAGCAAGTCCACCGGCCTGTCGCATGTTCTACATTTCTTTCCTTCCACTGCAAATGCTTAAGAATTGGCCCAGGGTACAAAATTCGGTGTGCATGACTGCAGGGCACCGTTCTGTGAATCTTTTGTCTTCCAGATCATGTCTGAACACCAAAGCAGCCCAGCACCGTGTCCTTTATTGGTCACGTAAGAAGCTCAGGGTGGCTTGCAGAATCCCCGCTCTCCTCTGAATTTTATGCTTGCCACGACCCTCAGGGATTGCCCCAAAGCCACCCAGGGGTCTGCACAGCTGAGTGAGGGCTTGAACCATCTCTCCTGAGCCAGGGGACAATACTCTCGCCGCTATCCTACACAGGGTCTTAGACTGAGTCCTTATGGGGGCAGGAGAGGAAGAGGAAGCAGCTTAATCCATCTCCTCCCACTCATTTTTCCAGTTCAGACTCCTCCACCCACAAGCTGTGGATGAAAACAGCCAAAGCCCAAGGAATGTGCGAACTCTAATCCCCAAAGGCCGATGTTCCAGGGGGAAATATAATTGTTCGGATCAGATATTAGAGAATTAAGAGAGGAGCCCTTGGACACCTGATGACTATCTTCAAACATCTCATGCTAGGATCCCTTCCACCAGTGAGACCTCACGATCTAATGTTCTCTCTCTTGATTCGATCCCAAGGCATGCCTGAAATTGATCCCCAGAAGGACTGCCATGTTGCTCTTCCCTTTTTGGATTTCTGAGCTCCCACTGGCACTTGAGCCAAATTCAAAGAACGGAGTGTGTCGATCCTTTCAAAGGGAGAGCGGCCTGGCCAACATGCCCTGGGAGACCTTGGTGGACCCAGCTGCAAAAGGGGCTCCCAGAAACATGGTTCTAAAGAGTACGAAACAGCGGCACCACATCTTTCTTCTTTTCCCACTTCCCCCTCCCTTAAACGGAAGAGTTGCATGACATGCAAAAGCTCAATAATTTGACATTTAGTTTGCCCTAATCAATTATGACACAGCTCAGATTTTATTTTTCTAATACCAGTAGCTAGAACTACTAACCGAGTATGAAGATGGACGGGAATTCCTGAAGAAGGGCTAATTTCTTCTTCAGGCACAATCACAAACAATTCAATATTTTTATCCGGGACTTAGATGAAAGGGTGGGAGGAATCTTTATCAGATTGAAACAAAACCAATAGGGACAGACAGAAACTCTTAAGCCAGGAATAATGTTCTGAATGACCTTGACAAAATGGGAAAGTGGCTGAAACTAATAAAATACAAGGCAACAGAGACCAAAGCATGCAAGAACATATGTCGGGTTGACAGATCTAACATGGGGGTGCATAGCCTCAGGCCCAGTGGCCCGAGGAATGGTGCTCCTGTGGAACTCCTTGCCTCTGGAGGACAGGCAGACAGCAACAAGGTGTTGTGCTGGTGCTGGACTGGGACTCAGGAAATCCAGGTTCCAGCCTCCACTCCACCATGCAGCTCCCTGGGCAAGTTTGGGCCAGTCACCAGTCCCAGCCTAACCTCCCTCACAGGGCTGTTGTGAAGATAAAATTGGAGGGAGCTGCCTGAAATGCAATGTAAAATACTATAACAACTATATCTATAACGTTATGCAATTTTGTTGCATCCTGAAAACATTCTCACTTCAGAAGGACTTCCTTTGTGGAGCAGCCAGTACTATTGATATACCGCTTTAATATAGTGCTTTATCTTTTTCTGGCTTTTTAATTCTTTGTATTGCACCTTAAATGGCTGCACACTGCCTCGACGGCCTTTTAGCAGATAGGGTCGTAAATACATGCTAAGAAGCAAACAAAATACAGTGGTTTTCTGAGCTGTCAATCCAGCCACGGGGGCGTTTCCGTGGGGCCATGCACCCTTCGCACGGCCACTGCCCTTTCCCCCAAGCACCAATCACTTGGCTCTTCCCCAGCTTTTGTGCATTTTTCTCCCACTCTAAAACAGTGAAACCCAGCCCCTAAAAAACAGTTTCTTGCAGTAAGGTGGCACAGCAACAATAGACTGGGTTTCTCCTTTTCTTGGCCCTAACCACACTAAAATACAGTCTTGCAGGGCTTCTGCAAAATTGAATTGTGTTGGCATTCCTCCAAGGGGATCTGCTGGTGACATATAGGTGCTGGAGGGGGTGCCACGCAGAGGTGGGTCATGACCTCTTTTCCCCTGCAGGGGAGGGCAGGACACATTCCAATGGAGCAAAGCTCAGGGAACCGAGGTTCAATCTGGGTGCCAGGAAGTCCTTCCTTATGGTTTTAGGACCCCCAGGCCTGGAAGGGGCTTCCATGGGATGTGGCTGAAGGACCATCAGTGAGGGTGTTCAAGGACAGGCTGGACATGCATGCCATGAGCAGAGCTGGCTGGAGCCGGGGGTCAGACTAGATGGCCCGGGAGGCCCCTTCTGACTCGCTCTGTTTCCACGTGATGGAAAGGGACAAAGCCTTGTCCTGCGTGGCTCCAGGGAGAACGGCTGGATCTTCAGGGCTTAAGTTACAGAAGGGTCCATTTCAATTGAACGCTTCCCTGTGGCAAGAGCATCAGGCAATAGGAGCGATTCCCCAGAGGGACGGTTTAGCTGGGAGTCCTGCACTGACCAGCGGGTGGGACCTGCTGGCCTTCTGGCCCCTTCCAACTCTCCCCTGCCCCATGATCCAGTGCTGCCAGGGCGGTCTCCCCTCTCCCAACGCTGATGGGCATGTCCTAGCTCTGGCCTCCCTGCACGGAGCACGCTGGATTGCCCCCTGCGCTGCCCAAGCGTTGGTCGCACGGAGGCCTTCAGAGGCAGAACGCTGAGATCTTCCTGTGAAGATGCAGCCTGTGATGGACAGGACTCTGAGCAACACAGGGACGTGTCCGTGTGTCCCCAGTTCATTTCTCCTTGGGGAGGAGGCGTGCCCATCCGCACAGCTGCATCTCCCGCTGGCTGAAGGAAAGGGCCGACACGGAGCGCCGGGGCAGCCGTGCCCCGTGGCCCTCCCCTTTCCCAAGGGACCCTTTGGGTGGCCCTCGGTGCGCGCGCTCCCCTCCTCTGGTGAGCACTGGCCGAGAGGGGGAATGGCGGGTGTCCTGCTGCGCAGACTTCAGAGGGCTTAGGGCTACCTACCTCTTCCTTGGCCTTCCCGGCGGTGTGCTAATGCCTCCAACCGTGGGGAGCAGCCTCACGGCTGGCCAGACATTGCCATCAGCAGGGCCTGAACAGAGGCAGAGCGGGAGCAAGCTGAGCCCTCCATGGCTCACACGGAGCGCAAGTGCCCACCTGCTTTGGAAGAGGGTTTCCGGGCAGGGGGGACAGATGCAGGGCCCGGTCCTTGGCCCAGTGAGGGGGCGTTGGGAGAGATGAACGGCTCAGCCGGAGGGGCTCCGTCACTCAGGCTCTCTAGCTTCCTGCGGCGAGAAACCCCAAGGGTGGAGCCAGCAGCCTTACCGGAAGGGAGAGACCGCGTCGAGGTTGCCAGTTTGGATCCAGCCCTTAAATGAGCAGAGGGTTCTCCTTCTGGCTTTGCCAAAAGGCTGTTTAGAGCTAAACTTCCCTGCCCACTCGGGGGTTACAATAAAAGAGCGGCGTTCCAAAGGATTGTCTTGAGTCTTTGGACCTGAAGGAGGGAGGGAAGGAGCTGGCTCACTAGGGCAACTTGAAAATGCTGTGCCAGTTAAAAGGGCGGTGGCTTTCTGTTGCACAAAGATCCGCACAAGCCAAGGCACAAAGACTTCCAGGGTAGCAATGGAGTGTACTTTGTTAATTGTTGTATGTTGCATGCATAACCGGAGATCGTTCCTGGGCCTCCCTGATAGGGAGGGGCATAGGGGAGTACTGACCCCGGAGTACGGGTGTTCTATTCTCCCGGAGACTGATACCCATCAGCAATTTGGCTGCCATGTTCCAAAACTAATTGAGGTCAGGATCTCCTAATGAATTTCCTCCAGAAATCTAGCGTGTGCCTGTCTCACCTGACAACTGTTCGTAGGTAGGGCGTTGCTTCTCTCGTGTTTTGATGGAAATTATGAATTCAGCACAGTAGCAGCATCTCTTGTGCATGGGACCAGCCCAAAATGCTTTGCCACCCAACGCACCAAAGAATTTCTTGGAACAGCTCACTTCTTTGACATTACATGCTCTGAGCCTGCCAGCTGCTCCAATTCCATGCATGCTCTGGATACAAACGCAGATTTGCATATGTCATTCCTGAAATGTCATGGTGAGGTTGGCCAGGAATCGAAAGTTTTGGTGAGGACACTTGAAATTAAAAATTAATCTGCCGTAACATTTTTAGATGATTTTTCTTGGAAACGTTAAAGTTCAGTGTACATGAGCATAGGAAATGTATTTCATATTATTTTATCACTCGGAGATTTGAGACCACGCGTATTAATTGTACTACTCTGATGAATTACATGGTGAAATTGTTCACTTCTGAAATTCAACTTCATAGTTCAAACTAAGAGCCAGCGCAGAATTCTGGATAGCTTGGTAGACCCACATTAGAGAGCCATGTTAACATTTAGCAGCAAGGGCAAACTTGAGTCTTTTGCCCTTCTTTGGCCAACCAAACTTTACCTGATGTGAGAAAGGACAGGATACAACCGCAAGTTTAAAGGAAAAGCACTTGTGATGTCTGTAACAGCTGAGCAACCCTGAGCTGTGATTTCCCAGCTCTAATATCATCCGAGTCATAAACTTCCCGGTTAGCCTGTGGAACACCACTTCTATTGCTGCTTTCTCTGCCTGGACAATTTCAGGCTGGGAGTTATTCTGGATGATCTCTCAGAACTGTACGGATTGCTGAGCCAACCTGCACATGAAACTCTTTGCGCACTTAGCTCAGTATTGTATAAACAGGGGGCTATGGGATTTATCATTCCATTGGCAGAAAGTTGGGTGGGGGGTTGTTTTGCTGGTAGCAGGGCCAACCTTCACTGCGCATCCCTTCAGCTCAGTCTGGGAGCATCGGCGAGTGAAAACGGCAAATCACGAGGGCTGTGGGCTGACTGTCCCCTGCCCGGTTTTGCTTGGAATCAGCCCACTGGAACCTGGGACGCACCTGCATTAATGCCTATCGCCTCTTAGAATAGGGGTGACTGGGAGGAAGCAAAGCCACTTGAGTTTGCCCACTGGAGATACCTTTCGGAGCTGTAATACCCATCCAAGAGCTGGGTGAGCATAGCCATCTTGCCCTCCATCTCAGAAACTGGGTAAGAATGAATTTGCTGGCTGGGGTGATGCTCTTTGGCACCTGGGGTGTTGACAGGGAAGGATCATAAAGGCTGCCCTTCCGGTCCCAGATGCGGATGCAACCAGGATGAGCTTTTAATGAGTGCAACCTGATTGTGGTCACGACCGGAGGCGAATCAGCCCCGTTTGTTTGCGTTCCATGGAGTGGCTGGGATCTGTTCTCAATCAGAATAATCCAATTTAAAGGAATGATTCATATTAGCAAGCACATCTGTCTGCGGCCAGAGCAGAACCCTGGTGTTAGTTTAATAAATGATGTTCATTAAACTCAGCTGAAAATATAATCTGGAGAGACTGATGGAGTGAACAGAGCAAAGAATAAGCGAAAGGAGCTGGCAATTATCAGCCGTCATTTGTTCTGCCGGCACCACAGAAGTGGGGCTTGTTTGCTGAAATCTTAATTTCATTTGGCTGAGGTGGAATCCATCAAAAAGGCCGATGCTGCAGGCAATGCCTTCATTTCTCATGATCCATCAGGGCAAACGGAGCGCCGTTTTCTCCATCCATCCTGCACCAGGATCACCAGTTCTAGGTTGGGACAGGTGGGCAGGGGCTCCTCTGGGGAAGGACAAATCGCATCCATGCAGAATTCTCAGGGGCAGAAGGTCAGCCTCCCCAAAAAGCGTTGGGCCACAGCTCCCGTGCCCCGTTTCTAGGATCTGCCATTCACACCGTATCGGCTGTCGGCAGGCGCTAGGAACGTGGAGGAAGAAACTTCCAGGGGGGCGCCCCACAGCCTCCTTCAGGTCTACCGTAGGAAGAAGAAATGCCATCGGTCCCCCCCATGCGATGCCAGCCAGCTCATGCTGTGTTCTTCCAATCCCTGAATTCGGAACAATCACCCTTTCACCCAGGGCACAACAGAGCACATCCCATCGGAGGCAGGATGCTGCCGACATCATTTTATCCCTTGCATTTTGAGACCAATTGGCAGGAGCAAAACTCCTTCACAGCGTTAAAATAACTCCGGGAATGCACGAGTTGCACGGACTGTTGAGCCAGGGGACCGGAGCCTCAGAGCCCCGTGGCTTTTGCTTCTTCCCAGAGATGCCAAGGTGGAGCTGCTTTGCTCGTTCCCCAGCCTCTCCTTCTTCCGTGCATTCTCCGGTCTCATACTGGCCATAGCCTTGGTGTGTGGGTTCTGATTAATGAATCGTTCTTCAGCATCTG
Source organism: Varanus komodoensis (assembly GCF_004798865.1). Lineage (NCBI taxonomy): Eukaryota > Metazoa > Chordata > Lepidosauria > Squamata > Varanidae > Varanus > Varanus komodoensis. Next base: position 318,849 of record NW_025335606.1, on the reverse strand, counting down.
TCACTTGGCTTTCTCTCCCTTTGGGTCTCTTACTGGGAACTTTTTCTAAGGGATGTTTTTAATATGTATTGGCTGACAAGGGCAGTATTCATGTCCCAAACAGTCAGACACAAACCCTGAAAAGAATAATGGGGAAGGAGGGAAGGCTTGACCTTACAAGCTTTCGGCACTGATTAGAGGAGTGCTCGGAGTTGGTCACCTTTTCTTGTTGAGGGCAGCTTGGGCGTGAAGTGATTTTCCCCTTCCCCTCAGCCTCCTTTAATCAATTTCCCTCGTGAACACAGCCCGGCCATCTGCATTCCTGCATTCCTGCTGGCTTTATTCATTTAACAGGTGCAAATCTATTCTTTTCTGGACACATGCAGGTGTTTGGTTATTTCAAAAATATCCCTGTCACTTTTCAATTGCCAGCTGGCATTCTAAGGCGGCTTACAAAAAAAATAAAAATGTAAAAACTTCTCCCCCCCCCAAAAAAAAAATACTTAAAGCAAACACTTAGCACAAGATAAACCTCTAATCAGGAAAAATTCATAGACATGGAGAATTTTGCAAGTTAGTATTGATAAAAAGTATGCAAACCTCGGAGGCCCTTGTCCAAGTTCTCCTTCTTGCGAGAGCTGCTGAGCACTGCCTCAGATGTCGCTCTCCCTGCAGGGGCAGATGGATCCAGGAGAAACTCCATCATGAAACCCATGATGAGTTTCAGAGGAGAGCAACCACATTTTCAATGTAGAAGTAAAGAGGGAGCCATCAAAAGTTGTTTCCAAGCAGGCGTGGCAAGGTCCCACCTCCCGGTGCCCATTAACCATCTAGCTCTTGATTGCTTCAAAGGCAGTTCCACTTAGCAAAACCTGAAGCCATTCAACCGGGGCCTTTTCACAGCCATGGAAAGGATAGTAGCCGATCTTTGTACCAGAAGAGGATGTTCTTCTGCTTGTGTTCTGCTTCTGGTTTCTTGAAGGCATCTGACTGGTTATTGTGTGAATGGGTGTGTTGGGGCAGGATGGACCCAACAGCCATGCGTGAGGCTTCGATGAACAAAGGCACTCATTACTATTGTGCCCGCAGAGCTTCCAGAGACAAGAATAAATCTTGGTGCGTCCCCAAACCAAGTGCCCACTACTTCTGAGGAAGGGTGACCCCTTCCAGGGCAGAGGGTGGTCTTGTGAGACTCAGTGCTGTCCTGAGAAGACAGCTTACTTTTTAATTTTCCAACAAACATGCTAAATTGGGAAATTGAAAAAGGACCCTCGTGGAAGAAGCGCTCATTTCTTCTAAGTCTAGATTTATGACATATGCTCGTGACAATGCGACTTCCGTGCTGCGGGGGCCCAATTTACACTTCCATTTCTATCACTCCAAACACTCCGGGACGTGCAGATGAGCCCTGCCTTTGGGAAGCCTCCGCTCAGAGGTGCCACGGCACTCTGCCAGTGCTCTTCACGCCACGGTGGTCTGTTCGCACAGACTTCGTCACTCCGGGAGGCGGTCCTCCAAGGAAGCCCATGCGAGAAGCAGCTGTCAAAGGAAGTCGCCTTCTCAACTGGCTTGGCTTCATCTCTTTGTTTGTTTTCCTTCCTTGATGGCTCACACTGCCAAACTCGAGAGAAGCGGCTTGTCCTAGAATGGACTCACCCCACGCTGCCTGAACCCTCGTTCACTGAATGCGCGAGGGCCGCATCCATTGGCCAAGGGTTCGTCAAGGGAGCATTCTTGTTCTAGGTGAATAAGGCTCGGCCATCAAGGGGTTTCCTGCCTGCCTGTTCTCCATCATGTCGCCATGCCCTGAGCGCGGCCTTGCTGGTCGGAGAGACACGCAGAGGAGCAGTGGCTCCAGCTGAGCAAGGCTCGGGCAGGCAGTGGCTCCTTCCAGAACTGCTCTCGAAGGACCCTCGTTGCTGGCCAGGTGCGCCATTGTCCTCTGCACCCTGGTCCAGGATAGACGGCTTTTGCGTCCAAGGCAGCGCTTCAAGCACACAGTCTCTCCTGGAGGGGCCTGTCACTCGGTGGAAGGACACGTGCGTCACATGAAGAAGATCCCGGATTCGGTCTTCAGGGGCTGGGGAGCAGCGTGCTCATGGGCCGGGAAATGTAGCAAGCAGGTGCCAATCCGATTTCGTCCCATGGGGTCGGCTATGCCTGGAAGGCAGTGGGTCAGTGCAAATGAGACCCTTTTCCTAGCCCTGTGGAGATGTCGAGGGTGCATACAAAGCTTGCACTCTTCCACAAAGCTGTAGGTTCCGCCTCCCGCCTCCTGCACAACGGTCCAGGGACGGCTGCAAAGGGGGACAGGGTGACCCGGCATTCTTATCAACACCGCTTTGGGGTAGCCATTGTTTCCTGAGCGAGAGTGGGGTGGTCTAATTTCTGCGGTGGGTTCTGGTTCTGGTTCCATTCTTAGCACATTCTTGGATTCCCCCAACTCCCCGTGTCAGCATTTAGCAGGACGGAAATGCACACCTGTGCGCAGACACCGCCACAAATCAGCCTGTGTACGTGGCCTGTTTGCATTACCAGTCCTCAATTAATGCCACGCACTGATTTCAACTGTATTCCTAATGCGAAAATTCTACCTTCACCGATGCAATGATTGAATTTCAGGAACATCATATGAAGTGGGGCTTGGGAGTTCCAAAAAAATGCAAAAAGAAATTAATAAAAGTTTAATAATTAATAGGTCTGTGAAAGCTTATTGAGTGATCTCAGGCTTCAATCAATCTTAAACATGCGGGGACACCAATTTTCACCTTACTCTTCTTAGCTGGAGGTGCAGTCTAGTTTTAGTGCAATTAAAAATGAGTCAAGAAATATTTTAGTTAATTGCAGAATACACCTTGAAGGTAATTTGAAGCTGCAGGCAAATAATAATAATAAAATATCCAACGTGCTAATTGAGTGTCGAAGGATTAGAGTCAGCCTGTTTCCGCGCAGCCACGCCTGGCCACGAGCAGCTGGGTATGGCCCCCGCTTCAGGAGTGTTCTGGCTGAGGAGGAAGAGGAGAGGGTGAAGGCCCCGAAGCAGAGTCTTGCTCCAGAGGCAGGGCTGCTGACCAAAGCCCCTCAGAGGGCTGACGTGAGACAGGCTCATGGATTCTGCATGGGAATGTGCCCCTTCCTTCCTTACCTATAAATGCCAAATGAAAGGTCACATCAAAACTTAAATGCGCAGGTCCACAAGGTGCAGTTCCACCTGATATCGATGGAGCCACGTGACGTGTGTTGCGGGAAATTGAGGATCAGAACGTTTGGCTTGGCACCAGGGTCCATTCTTCCCCCGTTGAAGGAGACTGCCTCCCGCTGATCCCAGCCTGGAGCGCTTCTCCCTGCATCATGAATCACAGGGGAGTCCAGCCTAGCAACTTAGACAAGGATGCTGGAGCCGGATTGGCGCACAAGCCTCTCCCTTCCAGCACCTCGCTTCCCCGGCAGCCAATCACACGCCCACAAAACCAGCATGAAACCAGCAGCTGCACTGGGTGCATCCACATTCTACTGGTAAGCCCGGAGGCAGGACTCCCCTTCCGGACCAGTGCTGCCGCGGGCAGCTTTTGGCCAACAGACGTATTTCTGCGAAGGGCCCAAGGCGACCACTGGCAGTTTCCTGAGGACTCCCCTAAAACCGCGCCCTGCTCCATATTGCTTCTGGCTATCTCCGCTCGTACCTTATCCAGGCACATCCTGGCACGTGGCTTTCCATCCGAACGCGGAGCCCCCCGATCTGATGGGCTGCTCGTTTTCAGAAGAGGGTCGGTTGTGTGCCATGCATTATACCACCCAAAGAGAAAAAGCCCTCCCTGGAGGAGCTGACCGTCTAAGCCCAAGGTGGGGGTGGCAGTGGAGGGAGACGGAGGGCGTGAGAGGCGGCGCCTGTCGCAGGCACTGATGCTCCGCTTCAGCCTCTCCTGCAAGGCGGCTCCACCTTCGTTGTACTCGCCCAGAGCCTGAGCAGAGCTCCTTCTCCGAGGCTGGGCTCCGAGAAAGTACTGGTGGAGCGCCGTCCGTGCAAGGGGCTTCCTCACTTCCCGTTATCCCCACCCAGGCATCTCCTCTTAGGAGCAGAAGGGGCGGTGCAGGGGAGGGAAGCCCAGACTGCTCAGTAGCCCACCTGCTCGGCAAAACAGGGCTTATTTTGTGCAAGGAGAAGCTTGGACCACTGGGGACTTTTGTGACTTCATAGAAAGCAAGAGGGAGGGTGTGCACTCGGCATGAACAGGACTCACAGGCATACACATTGTCTCCTCCTTCCTCCTCCTCCTCATCCATTAAAGTGAAGCCGGTGAAAATTTCACCTTGACGTGGGACATGGGCACAGGGTTGCACTTCTGCTGGTTTTATTTTTCGCCCAGTGCACAGGGGAAGAGATGTGCCTTGAATGGTGCAGTCCTCAAACTACGGCCCGTGGGCCAGATCCAGCCTGCCATGCTGATTTATCCGGCCCCCCTCAGAGCTTTCGAACTAGCTCGGAGAAAACGATCTCTGAGCAAGCCCAAAACCTCTGAGCCGGTGCAGGCAGATTCAGTGGGGAGATGGCCTGCGCGCTCGTGCAGGGAAGATGGGCGCAATCGGGGTCGTGCTTGGGGGGAGATGGCTGTGATTGTGCCCTGGTGGGGGGGGGGGGGGGGGGGGCCACAATCATGCCCGTCTCTGCCCCTGAGCACGCCTGTGATCGCACCTGTCCCCCCCCCCCCCGAGTCTGGACCCCCAACAGTCTGAGCGACAGTGAACTGGCCCCTGTTTTAAAAGTTTGAGGACCCCTGGTGTAGAGGCTGCCTTCCAGGGATCGGGGCCTTTTATCCTTTTCGGTGAGGGCCACCTGAACTGGAAGGGTGTCCGGAGGGACCCATTCGTGCAATTCGTGTCCGGAGGGACCCATTTGTAATCGCTGTGCAGAGCAGTTCCTTTTTCCATGTTTGACCTGCACAACTCTTCTACAGAGCAATTTATTTCTTTTAAAGATTTTCAGGCTACCCTTCAGCAAAGCTGTCCAGGTGGGGGTGTAATGTATAAAATCCACGTAATGTATTAATGTAATGTCCAGGTGGGGGTGTAATGTATAACGTAATGTATACACCCACGTAATGTATAACATCGCGTGAAAATTAACAACGAAGCGTGAGCATGGTTGAGAAACACTAAGGCAGCTTAGCTGTTTCTTCGTAGGTTGCCAGTTCCCTCGCTCCAAAACCAACAACGCATCTGTGCAGCGTGTTGCAAACCAAGGTGTAATTCCTTTCAGAGGTTCGGTGGATATTTTGCGTCCTCATAACCTTCTACCTCCATTCTGTAAACTTCACTAGGGATGAATGAGTGACGCCCAGGTTGTGCTCCTGCTGGCCCGGATATGCCCTGAGCGATTTCCGCAGAACCGGAAAGCAGCCAGGTTCCGTCTGAGCCAAATTCGACTTGTTCCCCTTCCTGGGAAGCACTCGTCACCTCCCTTGCCCATGGTTCTCCGATCCCACCAAGTCCGCCCCCTTCCCATGGAACTCCATGTGCCCATTGGGCACTGGAAGATGCAGGATCAGGCCTTCTGGAGCAACAGAGGGACGCATGGAAGCATTTACCAGCTTCTGTCCCAGCAGGCTGTGCAGCAGCAGAGCAGAGCAAAAAGCCCTGATGGCCCATGGGAAATGTAGTTCTTCCCAGGTATATCGCATGCCTGGATCTGGGAAGAACTCATGACGTGAGTCCTGCATCATGCCCCCGAAACATGTTCCCGAGAACGAGACGCCTTGCCAGCCACTCTGCTGTGAGCGCATGCGCAAAATATTGCAGGGGCACGTTCCAGACCTGGGGGGATGCCGGGCCACCCCTCCGTCTCCTAGGAGCCGCTTTGAGGAACCGGTCTTCTCCAAGCAGAAGGGGCCCCACTCCTTCGATGCGACACAGGTGCCCACTCTCTTTACTTCATGGCTCTTTGCCACATGCACGCCTAGTAAAATACCGCGTGGCCACGCACTGCTTTTTGCACCTGGTGAAGGTTATCCTTGCGGCGACTCGGCTGCATGTCGGGTACCTTGCAAGGCAGATATACTGTGCCCCACAGCAATGGGAGTGGAGCAGTCTTACTCTGAGTCCTAAATGAGAGGCAGTGTGGCGTAGTGGTTAACAGCTGGGACTGGGACTCCGGAGATCCGGGTTCGAGTCCCCACTCAGCCGTGGAGCCAACTGGGTGACGTTGGGCCAGTCACAGGCTCGCAGCCCAACCGACCTCACAGGGTTGTTGTTGTGGGGATAAGATGAAGGAGGAGAATGATGTCAGCTGCCTTGAGCCCTTGTAGGAAAAAGGCAGGATATAAATCAATCAATCACTCAATTCTTCTGCCTCCGAATGAGGCACGCCGGCTGGTTTCATGCGCAGTGGGTTTCGCAACCGCCTTCGCTCCTGTGCATCTTCCTACCAGCTTGCTGGAGCAATTCAGGCATCTGGTGGACAAAAGCTGACGTCAGAACCAAATGCTTGGCCCCGCGGTTCTAGAATGGTTCCGTTAAGCCCAACTAACTTGGAACTGCCCTGTGCTTAGCAGCTCTGAGCTGCACCAGATGTTTAAAACATTTCTTTTGTCGTGGTCATGATCATTTGGAAAATGTAATATTTCTCTTCAAGTGTGGGAAACGATAAATTATGGACGTGTCAATGCGCAAGTGTTACCTTCACGTTGGTGATAGTGCAGCTTGGAGAGGCTGGTAAGAGGCCTATCCCAGATCAAGACGGGTCTCAGTGGAGTGTTCTGACTTTAGGGAATCCCGGTCTTCCCATGCTTCGAGCAGCTGAGTTTTCCATGTTTCCTATACATTGAACGTATCTTGTGAAGGGCTCAGCCACCACGTTTCCAGACTGTTACACAAAAGCCCCTGAGTCAGGCCCCCTCTTTACGTGGGAGATGGTTTGCCCCCAGTGGTCAAGCGACATCGGGAGGAGCTGAGAGTACGGCATCCGGTGACACCAGAGGTTCTCTCAAGGGTTTGGGTTGTGGGGTCGATCCGCTCAGGCCTAAGACACCTTGTAACCAGGGAGACTAGGGTCCAGTCCTGAGGTGCTCTGTAGATTCAGGAAAAGCTGGAATTCGGGGAGCATCCTGCCCGGATGACGGGGTTCTCGAAAAGGGAGCCCAGTGCCACCAGAGAGAACGAGGCGAAGTCATGAAGAAGAGAACCCAAAGCGAGCTGAAATTCTGTGTCTGGAGAAACTCTGAAATGGCCACGCTCCCCTTGCACCTTCCGCCAGGGGGCAAGAGTCTGGTGGGACCTTGATGGACACAACGCAGCGTGCCGCTCACCTGACTTCGCCCGCCTCTCTTTTGCTTTTCCTATTTTCCCTCTGGGATGAAAGAGACACCTCGCCCCAGCTGGAACCAAGGCCTCTGTAAGGCAGGAGAGGCGGCGGGGTTTTGAGCCAGAGGCCTGTATTAGAGGAGCCCCATCCCGTCCAGGCCAGCGCATGCAGGCGTGGCTGGGGAAGGTCTGTTCGGAACCCAAGGAATGGCTGGCGGCCCATTTGCTTCCCAGGCTTTGCAGACCAAGTTACCGGCGTCCTCTGTCCATCCAGTGCATGCTTCTATCAGCCGCCACGGCATATTATTGTTCTGTGATTGGGTCACTGTTGATTCTGTGTCCACATGAAACGTGTGTATATGTTGGTGTGTTTCCTGCTAGGCCTCCTTCATTCCTTTTATCTTTTGTTCCTTTTTATTTCTGTTTCTCGTTTCTTTACCTGGTTTTTTTCCTCTCGTTCAACTGTGTGTTCATTAGAGCTTTTTGAAACGATGCTGTGTTTCGTGCTGCCTTTTTCTTTCCGTTCTCTATTTTATACTTTTCGGTTTTAATCTATATCTTCCTTCCTACCTTCCCCCTTTTTCCAAACTATATATAAATATAAAGATATATATATAAAAAAATCTTTTCTTCTTTTGTCATTCGATCAAATTCCAACAAAACCAACCAAGAGCCAGTCAAATCCACCACAGTCTCGCGCTGAGCTAGGAAAAAAGTTCACGTAATGACAGGAAAGTGGAGAGTACCAGTTCCCCCAGTCCGTAAGTTCAAATCAACTCAAAGTTGAAAGTGTGACATGACGCCATGGAACAGCGCTAAGAATTGGTTGCATGACATGGCCGTCAAGTTTCGTGCAGGTGCTGTGACTGAAGCATTTTTTCTTGGATGTTGTCTCAGTTGATGATTGGCCAGTCATGAACACATGTGCCTTTCGTGCTGCCACGGTTTTATTGCTGTGCTCATTTCTGTTTTTATTATTTGTTCGTTTCCTTTGGTGCTTGCAGTGGTTTCTTTGTTGTTTGATTTCTCGTTCAGCGGTTTATGCTTCTTTAGATATCACATGGAAGGGGAAAAACATGAATTCCTAATTCCTTCTGGGGGGGAAATGGGATTGTTATAAATGTATGAATAATTTCTAGCAAGAAAGGAAGCAGGAAAAATGTGTGATTCGTATTTTTGCACTCTAAAATCTTGTGTTTTTAAATGGATAATTGGGGGCCTTTTTCAATTGATTTTTCTTTCTTTCGTCCTTAAGATATTTCTAATCCCTCTCAAAAATTCAAAGAAGCAATCACAGTAGTTTTACAAAAGAAAATAGCTATATTCCAAAGCAAGCTAGAAAATAAAACCTGCGGCTTCTAACGTGCCTTATCAGAATTCCTAATTTTAAGGTTTTTGTAGCATAACAATACTTAATATATCCATTGTTTTTGGGGGGAAGGGGGGGCATGTTATTTGGGACAGGAAAAAAATCCTGATTCAAAAGTAAAATGCATTTTTTCTTTTGTTTTGTTACAACTGAAAAAGGGTCCTGGATAAGTGTTTTCCCTTTTTTAATTTCTTCTTCTATTCTTATTATTTTCGGTGTTGTAATTGTTCAGACTGCTGTGTACGGTTTGCTGTTTGTTCAATGAACAGTGTGGAAAACCTGCCAGCATGGTTTGATATAACGCATGACACTTCTCCACAGAGGGGAGCTTTGGCGGTTTCTAAGTTTCTTGATGTAATAAATCACCCAGTGTATAAGAAGAGAAACCTGCTTGCTAGCAAGAGATAAGAGTTAATCCGTAATGATTAAGCATCCTCCTTAAATGTCAAGTTTAGTTGGATCATGATTAAATTTTTTTTAATTCAAGAAATGTTAGCTTTACATTTTTACGTTTATTTTACTGCAGAGAGGAAGTTGTTCCAGGCAATTTTATTTTCCAAGCCACCTGTTCGAAGGGTTATTTTCTGCCATTTGCAAAGGAAAATACTTTATTGGCAGCTAGCTGTCCAAGCGGGAGAACTAAGAGGGGAAAGCTGATACATAAGACAGTTTCGCCTTACATGTGGTAGGGACCCTCAAATTTAGGTAATGCCACCTGCGAAATAATAGGTGACAATAGACCCAGACCTCAAAATCACTACCTTGAGTGCGTCTGGTCGGAAAGAGCAGATGAGGCAGTTCATTCCTAGAGTTGTGGTCAAATTGCAGGGGTGAGGCACACGTTGAATCTGGCTTTTTTCAACCTCCCGGAGGGTTCCTGCAAGTCTTTCCAGGGTGCGGACAAGGGTTCCTCACTCAGCTTTCTTCCAAGAAAGCCTCTGTGACTCCCACTCTCAGAAACACGCTCCGTGGCAAACCGTTCCGTCCAGGATGCGAGTCTTGGATGGGTCCCTTCTGAACTGCATTTCTCGGAGAGACTTGGAGGAGCAATTCTGCAGCTTGAAAACTGATATTTGGCAAACATAGGAATGGGGGAGGGAAGCCATGAGTGAGGACAAGGGCAGCCCGAGCCAAAAGCTTTCTGGAAAATTGGGACAGGGATGGAGAGTCCCGCAATCCTTAGGGAGCAGATGTCTCCCGTCTCTTTGGGGTCATCTGCACCTTCCCACAGGCCACGGGGGGCCATGTCTGGGACTGTCTCAGCATCTGAAGTGAATGGGGAAGATTTTGCTCACGTGGCAGCCCACATGGACGCCGATGCTGGCACCCGGGTGACGGCCCCGCACGCACGCCAGGCCGCGTGTATCCATGTGCCATCACACCGTGGAAGGGGCCTTTCTGGTCCGATTCCTTGTAGTCAGCTGTTAGTACCTAGGAAAATACAAGAGAACCACAACATCATAAATGGGAGATGGAGCATATTATTTTCTACAAAACAGGTTAAGGGTCTGATCCTAAACCCATTAAACAAATTTGCATTTAGTTTCCACAAAGGGAGCAAGATTGTCTTGGAAACAGGTGTTCTCCTAAATTTTACTTTTTTTTTTTCTTTTGTTGTTCTTGTTCTTTTTCTTTTTAAGGTATGTTCTTCTGATCCCTTGTCAGTTTTCTCTATCTTTCATTCCTCCTTTTTTAATTTTTGGATTTTTTTTCTTTTTGTTAAGTCTCCATTGGTTAAATTTGCAATGATCTTTCTTCGTCTCTTTTTAGGGCTTCAGCTGAATGGGCCACATTTAGAGAAATATATATAAATATATATATATTAAATAAATAACTATAGGAACGAGAACTGTTGGATTACATCTTTAACATATCAGCAAATATCAGTCGAACTGAAGACTTCAGACTTTCTCTCTTTCTGATTGTTTAGACTGTAACATTTCTTCAAGAACAGTCACATCAGCTGGGTTCAAGGGATATATGCTTGAAACAAAAACATAACAAAGGAAAAAAACGGGAGCAAGACGGACTAGGATTTCTGCAGAGAAACTGATGTCATCACAGCAGCTTTCTCCAAACAGGAGAAACCTTGATACTGACTGGAGTACCTGTTTGCCACCAACGATGCGGTTGCCATGGATACCCCACTGGCGGAAGTCACTCAGCATCTTTATCTGTCATTCCTTAGCTATATAGGGACCAAAGGACATTAACTTTTTATCGCAGACTTGTAGCTGTATGTAAATTACAGAAGTTTTCCGTTTCTCTTGAGCTGTTCCTATAACAGTTTCTGAGAGCAATTATATGAAATATGTAAAAACTGGAAAAAATGCTTAAACGCTTTTAAAAATGGCTTTAAATACTTTAAAAATACTTTGGGAGGATCTTTGGTTATACATTAATTAGAGTCTATGAAACTTTCATATGGTTTTCTGTATAATATGTATGGATGAAGTGTTAAAAGGGGCAGGATAAGGACGGTCTCTGTGAAAGGCAAGAATGGCAGTAGTAGTTGTCGTAACAACGGATCGACGGACTGGGACATAAACGAGAAACGAGAAGGCTGATACGAAGTTGAACGAAAGCAAGTTTGTAAATGTTTCTGACTCTTCCCTCCCTTAAAGTCCTAATAGTTGTACAGAATTTAAAAAAAGAAAAAGTTTAAAATACCTATATAATGGGGTGGGGGAAGGATTAGATGACATAAAAAGAAAAAAAAGAAAAATATACATAGAAGTTAGCATTAATGCTAAAAAAAAACAAAACAAAGATGTTGTAGAATTGTAACTTTTGTAGAGTTTAGACGGAAATCAGTTCCGGCTCTCAGCGACTGCTGTTGGAAGCTGCGACTTACCGAGGGGGCGGGAGGGACGGGGCAAAGGAGAAGGTGGCTCGACTCGGCCAGCTTTTTTAATGGCAAGCATTCCAGCTAGAAATAAGTAAGCAAACTAATAAGCAAACGGAACAAAATTCTCAATTCCTGTAGACGATGCAAACTGAACACTTAAAGGCTTTCTTCGTACGGATCTGCCAGGGTTCGTCTGAACGTGACAAGACAGAAACAACACTCCAGGTCAACCGCGTTCATGTTTCCATAAGCTGTTGCCAAAACCCTCCCATCATCTTTTTGCTTCGGTAGCTTCCATGTTTGCTCTAGAATCCTTCAGGATGGGGCGGGGTGGGAGCAGGGTTTAGCCTAGAACCTTAATCTTAAAAAAAAAAAAAACTAAAAAAAAACATTAAAAACTAAAAAAAATCAAAAACAAAAAAAATCACAAAAATGCAATCTCTTTGAAGAATTTCTGAAACTGTTTACAAGGAATTTTGAAAAACAGGGGGATGTTTAAAAAAAAGATGCTGGCTCTGTTTTTCTGTAAATAAATTTGCATATTTTGTAGGACTTTTAATTGTAATGATAGAGAAAAAAAATCAAGGAAAACTATTTAAGGAAAGCACGATATTTATCTTTGGTAAATGACTTTAGAGCAGTTAAAAAAAGAAGTTGCTTTAAAATCTGAATCAGAAAAATAGAAACAATGAATTATTTAAGAACACATATATTTTAAAGTATATCATATTTATTATAATTTATTTCCACTGTGTTGAGACTTGAGTTTAAGGGTGTGTGTTTTTCCCCCTTACTCCATTTTATTGGACTGAGAAAACTCACATGGTTCTTTCTGAATAATTGTTTGCCTTTTGGTTAAATTTGGGAGATTTTTTTAAAATGTTTTTCCTCTTTCTCCCTATTGGGCCTGATTCTGAAGTCTTTGTGTAGGCTGGAACAGCCACGGGTCGTTCGGCCACATGAAGACTGCTGAAACGAGCCCCTCTCTAGGTGTATAAATGCCACTGCAGTTCCATACCAACTGCTCTCTGATTCTCAATTCCCTAAAACTCCTTGTAATCTTCTGTAATTATTGAATGACGCTTACCAGCTTAGCCCTAAATAAAGCACAGTTTAAAAAAAGGTATGCTCTCCTTCTTTTTTTCCCTCCCTTAATGTCTTTGCTTTGAGAACCAAATGAATCTTTTTCGACTATTTCATTAATATACATTGTTTGAGTATCAGAACTAATCCCTTTGTTATATAAAACATATCTCATTGGACTGAATTAATGGCACTGTTTCATTTAATGTCTGCTTGGTATTCCACAGTGATTTACCTTAAAACCTAGTAGGTGAGGAGATCAAACAAAGCTGCATACAAATTAGAGACTCGGCATCTACCAGCTTGAGGTGGCTGTTTGATTTCAGAACTTACTTTTCATGCTGATAAGGAAGAAAGCCAAATTTGGGCCATTCCCATGGATGGCTTCAGAACAGTCATTGGGGCCCTGCAGAAAAAGCTGCGGGCGTCACACTGTCCTAACACCCATGCCTGGAACGGCGAGACACGAAAATGTCACGCGGCTCCGTCTTCCCGGCTCTTCCAGCGAGCTGAATCCCGGAGCACGGAGATGTGTCATGGTGCAACATGTTTGCACAGAAAGGGGACCATGGCACCCGACATGTTCCAGCCAGCCATGTCGTCTGAACGTGCATAATGCGGCTCCCTGCATTACACGTGCTACACGGGGGGGTGAGCCCCACAGAATCGCGAGACACATGTCTGGGGGAAGGAAACATGCTCAAAGGAAGAGCGGTGGGAAGGAACCGATTGACGGCAGAGGGAGAAGGGGAGGGCAGAGGATGAGGTGGCTGGATGGGGTCCCTGGGGCGGTGGGTGTGGAGTTGGGTGGACTCCGAGGGATGGTGGAGGACAGGAGGGCCTGGAGGAGTGTTGTCCATGGGGTCGCGAGGGGTTGGACGTGACCTTATGACTAAACAAACAACCCCCCCACACACACACACGCACGCACGCACTGTAGAAGCACTGTTCTTTAGAAAGTCAGATCCTGAAGATGAAACTCAAATACTTTGGCCACCTGATGAGAAGGAAGGACTCCCTGGAGAAGACCTTGATGTTGGGAACAATAGATGGCAAAAGGAGAAGGGGCGGCAGAGGATGAGGGGGCTGGATGGGGTCCCTGGGGCGGTGGGTGTGAGCTTGGGTGGCCTCCGGGAGATGGTGGAGGACAGGAGGGCCTGGGGGAACGTTGTGCATGGGGTCGCGATGGGTTGGGCACAATTTTGCAACTAAACAACAAAATGGGAAGGAGCCACCCAGCGGCCCAGTGAGGGGCAGGAGCATCTGCTCACAAGCAGCAACTGAGCGGCAAAGTCTGGACCGTGGGTGCTGTTGTGGATCAGCAGCAGCCTGAGGAAGCTGCATCACACAGAGCCCAGGGAGCCTCCCCTGACTGGCTGCAGCAGCTCCCCAAAGCCTGGGCAGGAGCCCCTCCCAGCCCTGCCCAAAAACGCAGGGATCAGTACTGAGGCCCCTGCAGCATCGGAAGCTGCCTGCCCGAGTCAGGCCTTTGCCTGCGTGGCCAGTGCTGGCAACACGGACCAGCAGCAGCGGCTCCCCAGGCTCTCTGGCCGTGCTCCTGCCCAGCCCTTCCTCGAGGGCTGAGCCCAGAGCCTCCTACGTGCCAAGCCGGCCTTCCGCGCCAGCGCCCGGCCCCTCCACTCGGAGCGTGCCCCCGCCACTCAGCCACACTCAGCCCCTCTCCATGTCCCCACAGCTCTGTGGGTGCAGTGGGCACCCAAGTAGGGCAGGGCACGTCCATGCCTCAGGGGGGTGGCTCCCTCAGAGCGGGCGCCATCCTCAGGCGAAGGCAAGGTGGAGGAGGGTCCTGGCTGTCCCTGGCCAGGGAAGAGGAGAGCCGGAGGTCTCCCGCCCCCGCCTGGGGCCCATGGCAGAGTCCACTCCACCCTCGCAGCCAGTGTGGCCCTTTCCACACCGCCTGGGCTCCAGAACCGGAGCCGGCTTGGGACGGGACGTGAGGGAGGTGGTGCAGGGTCCACGCCGGTGCCGCCATGCTCGAAGGACGCAGGGGTGCGTCCGCAACAGTGGCCTGGACGTCCTTCTGGCATTCACTGGAAGCCCACCGCCCACACCGGGTGGCACCCGAAACAGCAGCCGCGTGGGCAAAGTTGCAATCAGTGAGGCACACACTGATGCACAACAGCACTCACAAGCAGCGGGAGTTGTGGGCCAGGGAGTGCTGGGTGTGGCGAGCTTGGCTTCCCTCTATGCTCGCCCTCACCTTCCACCCGTGTGCAGCCAAATGGACCGCAAGGGCCGTCCCGAAGGTGAGAGCACACCTGAAGTGCTTTGAGGGCGGTGGGGGGCTGGTGAGCCCAGGGGCCACAGGACCCCCCCTCCACTGCAGCTCTTCCCTGCCTCACAGGAGGTTCGCTCGCACGGAGCACAACCGAGAGCTCCCGACAGGCTGTTTCTGAGCATGAAAGGAAACCTGCACTGGATAAAAATCCCTACCCTCAACAGAGCGATCGTTCCCCACCCTGGTGTGATAAACAAACAACACACACAATAAATGACACAAAGACACACATGGCTCTGCAACAGCACGAGGACACGAAATTAAAGGAGGGAGGTTGGTTCCAGGTTGGCCAAAGGTGTCCAGAGGTGGCACCACCGACGGTCCATTCTTTTGCCCACCTCGATGCAGTTCGATGCAATCCAGGCAGGGAGTCCTTTAATCCCCGAATCTCCAGCCACGTCACGCACAGAAATGGGAAGGACATTTGCCGATGAGCATCCAGGCAGCCCAGCCGGCCAGACTTCAGAGCTTGAGGCGAGCGTATACCTGGGGCAAAGCAGACAATGCTTGAAAGCCACATCTGTCGGCAGTGTTGCTTGGCCAGTGGCTGCCCTCTCCCAGGCCTCCAAAGCCCCCGTTCCCCACCGCAGGGTCCTCCTTTGAATCAGCAGCCCTGTGGAAGATGGGCTTTCCTGGGGTCAGGAGCGGCTCCCCTGCGAGGGGAGGCTCCAGCAGCTGGAACTGTTCGGCCTAGAAAAAGGGCAAGTCGGAGAGGCAGGACGGGGACTGAAGACGAAGCACGGTGCGGAGGAAGAGGCGAGGGGAGCATTTGCCCCCCCCCCCACAACACTCAAACCCAAAAGGGTCAGCCCGTGAAGCTGATGGATGGGAGGTTGGTTGGTTGGTTTGTTCGTTCGTTTAACATTTTTCTAGATCGTCCCTTCCTGAAGTCTTGGGATGGTTTAACAATACAAAATGTAAAAACCCACAGCATCCTAAAACTTCCAACTGACAATAAAACCCCAATTAAAACAATCGGATTGGGAAGATAAAAGGTTTTAGCCTGGAGTTCAAAAGAATAAAGTGACGGCACCAGGTGAAGCTCTCTGGGGAGCGAATTCTGCAATTGGGGTGCCACCACAGAGAAGGGCCTTCTCCGGGTAGTCACCCTCCTAATCTCCTTCAGGGAGGGCACCCAGAGAAGGGCCTCTGCCCCAGATCTTAAGGGGCAAGTGGGCAGGAAAGAGACGCTCCTTCAGGTAACCAGGCCCTAGGCTGTTTGGGTTCCGGACAGGTGAAGAGAAGGACCTCTTCATGCAATGTACAAACTATGGAATTTGCTGCCATGGGAAGTGCTGACGGCCGCCAATCTGAGTGGCCCTGAAAGGGGGTTGGACAGATTCGTGGAGGAGGAGCCGAACAAGGGCTACCTGCCTTGCTGGCCAGGTGCTCCCTCCTTCACCAGGGCTGGCTTCCCCACGTAGCCCAGTGGCTGGGGAGCTTGGGCGCCCATGCTGCTGGGGCAGGGGGTCCTGGGCGCATCTGGGTCGCTACCATGCGCTCAGCGTGCCGCACGGAAAGCTCGCGCATGATCCCGCTGGGCTCTCCTTGTGTTCCCTCCTCCGGGGCCAGAGGAGACAGGCCCCAAGAGGACAGTGCGTCGCACGTGTTGTGTGGGGTGTGGTGAGCTCGGGCTTGCCCTCTACGCTCCCCTCACAGCAAGTGCAGGAACCGCCAGCCAGTCACCAGAGTGCGGCCAAACCGCACCGATGGGCCTCCCTAAAGCTGAAAGCGCACCCTATGTCGGCCCCCTCGCCACACTCCTCTTTGGCTGTTAAAATGGACCTCCATCCTCCCCACACGCACTTCTGAGGGGCTCAGAGCAGCCCTGCGAACGATCCAGCTCACGCCTGGCATGACGTCCGTGCAACTCACTGCACAGTCGAGCCCCCTTGCCCGCCAGACTCCTTTCTGGGGCTGCAGCTGTGGGCCTCTGAGGGCATTTCAGCATGACAAGAGAGGGGCAGTTTCAACCGTGCCAAACAAGCCATGCCCCTCTCTCTTCACCACAAAGTAGGCATTTTGTAAAGTCCAGAGCATTCCATTCCCTGAAGAAGAAAGTCGCTTTCTTTCGCCCCCGTCTTCAGAATTGCCTGACTTTTCCCCAAGGAAGGATGTTCACACTTGTAGGTACCAAAAGAAGGTGTGCCCCCCACCTCTCGCTTCCTAGCAGCGAGCTTGGAGCCTGCTAAACTTTCCGGCAACTTCACTTTTACATCTAACTTGCAAAAGAATATAATGAAAGAGAAATTCAGGAATCCATATACTTGGTCCTTCATGCTGTACATGCCGCATAAAGCCCCAGCTAAAAACACAGAGGCCAGAGGCGGCCCTGTGCCACGGCCCATTCTAGGTGAAGGATACGCCAGCCTAAAGATGGCTCCCGCCACCCACAGGCGCGAGGCGGCAGACCAGACACGCTGCCGCAAAGAGCCCCCCCCCCCGTCACAAGACTCCGCAGGAGATGCGCTGCGTTTCTATCGAAGGTCCAAGCGGCATTTCTAAATTTGCATCTCTGTGTATAAATTAAGATATGCAAATCGCTGTCCTCTGTCGCCCCCTTGTGGTGATGGCTGCGTGTCCTGTTTTGGGGATTCATCCGTGGCCACGCTGCTTCTCTCCTTTTCGTGTTGTTGCTTCAAGGAAATGCCTTCCAATAGGAAGCAGCTTCTCCTCTTGCTCCGTGACAATATAGCCCAGCTTTGGTGTTGCGGGTCACAAGGCAACTCACAAGCCTGATCTTCAGTTTTTGGACTCAGACTTTCATTCCCACCGAGAAATTTGGAGCGCCCACGAACTTGTGCCGGAAATAAGCAAGCTGTAGCGGAGCTTCTGGGTTATGTGTTCACGCCATGCACCACCAAACTCAAGACATGAGGGGGCAGTGGCCACCCGTCCCGCTACGAGGCCCACGTCAGCTGCCAGAGCAGTCAGATCACCCAGGCCCCTCCTTCTGGAGCCACCTAACTGGGAAACGTCATCCCAGTGGGGTCAGCACTGATGGGAGCCCCATTTGAGCCAGGGGTGAGAAGCAGCTGCACTTCGCCGCAGCAAGAGGTCTGGGTCGAGAGCTGCGGAAGAGCCGTCCATGCTGGAAAGACGACACTCCCATGGTGCAGCCCAAGCGCAAGATACTGCTCCTCTCTCATCCAGGCCTGACCATGTGTTGTGGGAGGAGGGGACGCTCCAGGCTTCGAGGGGGGGCCTGTACGTTGATGGCTGGGGCTTGTGCTTGCGCCATTGCCCACCGGTATCGCACAACCCAAGGGCTGCTAGAATCGCACTCACAAGCAGCGATCAACTGGATTGTGCAAGATGCAGCACAGGTGGGTCAGTTTCCTGAACACGCCGAACATCACATTGAAAGCGAAATGCAAAAGCAGTCCGAAGAGGAGGGCCAGTGGTCCCCGGGCGGCTGCTGACTGCCTTCCAGTCCTCCCCCGCTGAGAGGTGTCTCTACCGCACTGCCAGGCGTGTGTTTCAAGCATCCTGCTTCTTGGGCAGCTGAGGTGGCAACAACTTGCTTTCTCTGAGAACCAGAATGTGTGTCTCCTCCGTGGCTCCCTCTCATTTAAACAAGACACCAGAGGCACGATATTTAGGAAGGAAGGACGGACGGGCATTCACCGAGCCATTTTGTGTGTGGGGGGGGCAAAATTAGCAGTCTTCAGACGAGGAAAGAAAATCACAGCACACGCTGGACGCATCCCTTGGATGTATTCAGGACTGAATTGCCAGTCCTGTCAGAACAACACGAATGAGAAAAAATTAGAAAACTTATAGCAAGCAAAGTTGGAACTCCTCATGAGGAACAGGAACAGATGATCTGACAAACAGGGAAAGGCCTGGGGCAGCAGAGGATTACTTGGAGGAGGGACTTCCAAGCCCAAGTCCCAGGCCCAGCATCCCCGGCCCCCAGAGCTGGCAAGGAGGGAACCGCAGTGGCCACCTCTCCAGGGAAACAACTGAGCCTCAGAGGGGCTGAAGATGGGCTGGGGTGGGGTGCCAGCAGTTCATGCCAATTCCTAGGGGCACCACCCCCACCCCCATGGGTCACAACAGCCACACTGCTGGGATGCAGGGGGCAGACAGCCAGGCCTTGGCCCATTCCCTGAGGGCACTGAAACCCCCAAGGCCAGAGGCCGGCCTGCCCCTGCAGCGAAGGCATTCGGTGGTGCCCTTAGGCGGCTACACCCCCAGTCCCACAAGACCTTCCTGAATTTAAGGCACATTTTCCTCCAGCTGCATGCACCCCCATGCCCGTCCCATGGATTGGGGCCTTGCTCTTCACGTCTGAGCGGAGCACAGATCTTCCACGGGCCTGGCACGGGGGTGCAGCCTTGCTTCTAGCTGACCTGCCGCTTCAGCGGCCCCCTTGCTCCCGTTTGGAAGTGAAAGGATCCCATCCTCAGCCCTGGGTGCAGGCAGGCCACCTCTGTGGAAGGAGATCGTCAAGCCCAGCAGGGGTAGTAGCCACGGAGAGCCCCCTCCCTGGCAAGCAGTGCTTCTCCTGACTTGGGGAGGGCCCTACAGAGAACAAAAGGAGAGTCCCGCTGGGGCCCCGGAGCCTCCCGGTACCAGCAACACGGGATGCCCCCAAATGAAGCACGAGGCTGCCAGCCCCTCCCTGCCGTTGCCTCCTGGGTGCCATCCGCATCAGTGCCCAGCCAAGGCTTGGAGCCAAGGGTGGGCTCTGTGGGACTCCCGCTGAGGGCTCCCCCCCCCCGGGGCGGCCCACGGGCACCTCCTGCCTTCCCTCTCCCCCACTGTGCGTGACCACTTGCCCCTGGCCCAGCGACAGCCATGGTTGCCCCCAGCCTGACGGGCGAGCAGGTGGCTGCCAGGGGAGCAAGAGGGCAAGGGGAGCAGCTGAGGCTGCGGCCAGCCACTGAGGCTGACCGCCAGGGGTCCCAGCGCTCGGGGCCAGCCCTGCCACGACCATGGGAGACGAGCCCTGTTAGCCCCAGTGCCTCCCGGGGTGGCCAGCCCTAGCCCATGGCCCTTTGCCCAGGCGGCCTCGGACGCCACTGCCGCCTCCGTGGGCTGCGAGTGCCAGAGGAGCCACGCGTCGTGCAAAGCAGCGTCTCCTGTCGCCTTCCCGGAATCTGCCGCCCATCCATTTCGTGGGTTTCTAAGCAATGATGCAATTAATCAAGACAGATGTCCTATTCTGGGGCTATAGTATCGGTGTGTGAAAAATGCACCAATTTCTTTCTCATCACCCACCTCCACCCGCAAAGCGCCACCACAGAAATCCGCCCTCATTAGGACAAACTTTTCCAGAGTGGGAGGTTGTTTATGGCGCATCCTCGCACCCGCCATCTCCTCATTTGAATATGCTGTAAACTTGATTAATGTTGACTCTTAATCTCTTTTTCTCTAGAAAGAACACCTGGAGTTTCTTTAACCTGCCGAAGCACTGGAAAAACCAAACCAAACCAAACAAACAAAAAAATGTGGGTTGGGGTCTCCTTGATATTCATGTCCCCCAGCATTTCATGCAGCTGTTCCAAAACCATGAGCAAACGTGCGGTACAGAGCACTGGGGCGCCACCCTGGAATTGGGGTCAGGGAGGCGGCATCCTCTTCCTCAGCACCTCAAGGATCCACCAATCGTCCTGAGCAGCCGGGGGAATCTTCTGCGTGGTCCCCACGCCTGCCTGTCTGCCCCCATCCTTCCTTCCTTCCTTCCTTCCTTCCTTCCTTCCTTCCTTCCTCCCGAGGAGCACGCTTTGAGGACCTTGTGCAGATCCTCGGCGGTCGCTCTGCCAACATGCATTATTCAGTCGATAGCAAACCGGTCGCCAAATTCAAGCCATTTCCTCCCATCCTTTACAGTGGTCAAGCAGCCTTCCCGTCTTTGCCTAGGGAGTTCGCTGGAGATAAATAACACCGGGGACAGCTTCCTTGGAATCGCTTCCCACAAAGCCCTTCTGCCGGCATCAATCATCTTTGTTGAACTAGAAGAGTTTTCTCATTGTAATTACACTAATGCCTCCGTAATTTCATCCTCGTTAGCAGCAATTGAGTTCTGTACTCTGCCAGTGCCAAGAATGGATATTTCCCAAAGCTCATATCCACCCTTTTGGATAAGAGTGCACAATTTTAGCCATCTAGAGAGGGAGTCCTCACAATCCGACCCGGGGAGCCCCCTCGAATCAGGAGGGTTTGCTGCTTAACTTTGCAGTTTCGCGAAATAAGGCTCTTCCTCTTCCTTGAGTAATGTATGGTGTCTCCCCAAGTGTTACTAACTGGTCAGAAATACAAGGAAGGAGCAGCACCTCACCTTGGCCACCATTTAACATGGTAGTTCCTCGCTACTCCAAGAGTCAGACTTCCCGCAGGACAACGCGGTGGGGGCGGAGAGGTTTCCTTTCGCACGACGGGGGCGGCGGAGACGGTGGCAGGCCGCAGCCGAGGCGCTTGCTCGCTCGCTCGCTCGCGCGCTGGCCATCTTCTCCGCCACACCTGCGCCTCCTCGTCCCTCCGAGCGGCTGCTCGCAGAATCGGAGCATTCGGGTTGCCGGGGGCGGAGAGCGTGGGACAGCGCCACCATATTTATGTCGAGGCCCTCCAAGACAGTATTTTTCCTCATGTAAAGACAACACTAATGCTTCCCTCAGCCGTGTGTCATTTTGAGTCAGCGTGCGGTGCCACGGGAGGGCTAAGATGGCTCCCCCGCACTCGGCTCCTGACACTTCCTAAATTATGCTCTTAACTGCTGTAGCTTGGCCATAAAATATAATGGAGGCCCGTGGAAGGACGCCAGGCCGGCTTTGCCGGGGGCGGGGGGGTGGACAAGCCGTTTGGCATATTTGCCTCGGGTCTATAATTTTTCTCTTCCTATTTAATTGCTAGGAGGGCGAGGGGCTGCGAAGGACCAGCGTGAGACGTGGGAAGGGCTTCGCCTGGGGGACCATCGCTGGACCCCCGGGAGTGGGGCCGTTGCCTCACTGGCCCAGGACGCACCCCAGTCCCTGCCGTGCTTATCAGTGCTGGCTGTGGGTTTCTGGGGGCCTTGGGAAGGCAGCCTTGGCGGCCCCTCCTCCCTTCCATCTCCCGCGGCCCCTGCCCTCGCCACTCTCTCTCCGCCACTGCCCCCACTCGCAGCCGGCTCAGCTCCTCGTGCCACGGACAGGAGGCAGCTGCACCAGCACCGAGGGCAGGAGGGCCCCTGCCGGGCGGGGGTCCTCGGCAGGTGCCCAGCATGGCTGCCCTTGGCGCCGGTGGTGCAGCAGGAGCAGCTGGCCCCCTTCTGCAGAGGACCGGTCCCTCAATCCAGTGGTTCTCAGCCTTTGCACAGCTGGGGACCGGCAAAAAAGGGAAAACCGCCTTGGGGACACTGAGGCAGAGACAAAAAGCCCCATACACACAATAGAGTTATCCCGCGTATTCGTTTCCAAGCATAACACCAAAAAAAGGAAATTCTCCAAAACAGCCAGCAGCAAAGAAATGCCATGAAGGAACCAGATGCCGAAATTGGCACTGCGTGGCTCCCAGCCAGATCCCACCGAGCCGTCTCCCCACCTCCCGGGCGATGGGCTCCTCCGAGGAGATGGCTTCATGGCGCAGCCCCTTCTTCCTGGGAGACATCAGGGACGGTGTCCGGGAGGGAGAGGTTTATGCCCAGGCTCCACTCCCGAATTCTCTTAAGGCATCGTGAGCAGAGACCTAGGCATATTCAGCTTGAGCACTGAAGAACTTCCACAGCTAAAGCAGAAAGATGGCGCCTCCGCCGGGTTGCCAATGGGGAAAGCAGCACCTTGGGGCGCCTCCAGAAATCCCCACCTGGTTCTTCTGCCGGCCGGCCGGCCTCAGCCGCCTCCCCCACTCCCTGGCACTGCTGGCCTTTTCACAGACGCTCAGTGAATGCAACCCTCAGAGAAGGATGCGGGAGACGATCCTGTTCGGAGAGCGCCAGCCAGTTGCAGCCATTGGTCCAGGGCAGGGCCAGGCAAGCCACTGCCCCCGGAAGGTTGGACTGCAACTCCCATAATCCCCAGTCAGCCTGGCAGTGGTTGGGGGTTGTGGGAGTTGTAGTCCAAAACTCTTGTCTATTTCTGGCATAAAGGAGCAGGGATTTCAGGTCTGTTTTTTATAGGAAATCACAAAAAATTGCGAAATTCTGCCTAAAAGACACAGACCAAACTTGAGAATTTAAAAAAAAATGAATGTGGGAGAAACCACAAGTTCCATGTTTGTCCACCAAGGCCCAGAGCATTGAGTGCTTAGTTCTTGAAAGCATGGGCTCTAATCCCTGTGTAGTCGACTATGTTTGAATACGTGGGGTGTTCATCCTCAGCAGCCTATTGCGAGCAGATACAACATAGCCCCTTCTGCGTGCAGGAGTGCTGAGCGGAAGAAATCTGGACAGTGCGGATGGGTGAGAATTTAATGTTGGTTTGGTTTTGATGAGGATTTACCAAAGTGTACATTTTTCTTCTTCATATTTGAAACAAAAAGGACTTGAGTTATTGTTGTTCTTGAATTGAATGCAGGGCAAAGCATTGGCCCAACTCTAGCCTGAGATCACAAGAGGATTTGAAGACTTCAGTTTGGCACATCGCAAAAGCCCTCACTCTGCATTGACTTTGTCCCACGAGCAACTGTTGCATGGGTCATTCTTAAATTGGCTGCAACTTGGGTTATCTAGGATGTGGGCCGGATAATGATACAGTGGGAAGAGAATATTGCTTTTTTCTGCCTGTTTCTCCCTAAACTGCAGGGGTTCCACATTTTCTCCAGAACACTGAGCTCCTAAAGAGGGGTTTATTGGAGCATCAGGACTGTAACAATAGTTTTGCCTTGAGAAAAACCTTCCAACAGGGGGAGGGAGTGCTGGACTTAGGAATATAATGGATGTGAGATTTGAAAGAACGGAGAGCTAAAAGATGTCGACAGCAGTTTTTCAGGGTCCTTAACCTTGATGAATAAATGAATAAATCCTTTTTAAAAAATGCCACTGTTTCTTTCAAGTCTTTTCCAGCATGTTAATGATCAACAGGAGAAGAAGAAAATGACTAGCAAAGATCTTGCCTTCCGCTTGGAGACTGAGGAAACGCGTAACGAAGGAAGGAAGGGGTGGTTGAGGGGGGCAATTCTAAGGGGGGAACAGGGTGCCCCACGGGGCTCCGTGCCTTAACGTCCATCACGGCTAGTCATCCTTCTGGTACGTGACGCACACCCAGCGCCACCTTGGGTCCATCAGGATGGAAGCCGCTCCTCCATGGCGAACCCATTGCCCGTTTCCTAGCACAGCCGCACGTTCAAGAGGGCCCGCTGCTCCGTCGGACTGCTCTGAGCTCTCGCTAAGGTGCGTCCACCCGCCACCTTGTGGAACCCCAGTGTGTTGAAAGGCTGCAGCTACAGTAAGTCCAGCTGGCTGCTTGCAGCCTCTGTGCTTTGGTCCCCTCCGTCTCCCCTCCACTCCATCCTTCCTCTGCGGAATGAAACACCGGGCAAGCCGTTGAGGAAAAGGAGGAAGAGGAAGAGGAGGCAGCCAGCGAGTGAGTTCCTTTCACCTGCAGGGAAGAAGGAGGGCCTATGAATTCTGCCTCTCGGGGGAGGAATTGGCCAACCTCCGGTAGTCGGCTGTACGGTTCCGTGTTCCCCAACTGCAGGAGAAGAGAGTGTTCTAGCAGAAAGTGGGTGACGTGTTCTGGAAGGTGCTTCGCCTACAGTTTCCACCATTCTGCATCACTGACTGTGCTAGCTAGGGATGATGGGAACTGCAGACCAAAAATACCCAGAGGGCCACAAGCTGCCCAATTCTTCTGAGCACCAGTCGTCAGTGTACCACCTCTATCTTCTTTAGCCCTTAGATACCCCTACGGTGGAGTAGGTCACGGGCACTGGGAACAGCCAGGCCCAGATATTAGGGGGAAGCAGCTCAAGAGGTGAATACTGGTAGCTCTCCTGGCCCATCGTGGCCTTCACAGAAGGAGCGAAAGGTCTGAGCTTGCCAGGGATTCACACAGTCTCTCCACACTTCCCGAACAAGAGATGCCAGCAGATCAACTGCTTGTGCATTCAGAAATGTCTTCTGATGCACTTCATTCGAAGCATACAAGATATTTAAGTGCATAACTGAAGAAATGGCCACCCCAGCAACAGCTTGGCCACTGGTCAGAATGGGCCAGCTCCGCAGCGCTAATGCCTCCGTCCCCTGCCCGACTTGCAGGAACCAGTTTGTTCCTGCAGCATCGGGGAGCATCTCCTCTCCTCTCCTGCCAATCATCTGCGCTGCAGGGGGGGACTCCCCAAAGAGGGGAGGGGGGCTCAAGCTCCCATCAGCCCCCACGAGTGCAAGGGCTTCGTGCAGTTCCCAACAGCTCCTTGAAGCGACTTCACTCCGTAGCCATAAAAGAAGGCAGGAATGGGAAGCTGGAATGGAACCGTGATGCAATTAGCTGAGAAAGGCCAGCTGGGGAAATTAGGGAGAAATGCAAAGGAGCGAGTGAACAGAGCGGGGGGGGGGGGGTTAAGCAGAATGCTTTATTCCTTTCCTACTCCACCCGCAGGGTAAAGTCCCACGGACGCATGTGGGTGGGCGGCGAAGGGAGAAGAGGTGAAAGGGGAAGGGAATCATGAAGTCTGAAGGTGAAAGGAGTCTTTATGCCTGGATTAGCAGAGTCCTGGGACCTTCAAATATAGTTAAAATTCCCCCTTTTTTGAGTAATGGCAATGTAGTTTGCATTGATCTTAAACATTTGCTTACACTTTTCCCTGGAGTTCAATGTACTGGGGAGTGCATTGCTGACACAGCTCAAAAGTTTTATGAACCTCAGGTAACAGCGTGAAAGGAAATTTTAATAAATATTACATTTATTTAAATTTAATTTTTTTCCTTGTTAATAATAAAAGCCAACCTTGGTCTTTGGGGCTTTTCTCATAAGCCCTGTTTAATACAGCAGCCAAATCGTAAGAATTATTTATACTTTTTTAACTCAGTTTTTCAGTAAATCGTCAATCATTCGCTTTTCAAAAGCATTAGACTCCAAGATGCGTGACGAGGGAGATGGAGGTTGGAAAATAAATATTGACTGTTGGTGGGGCTATTTTGAGGTACAGAAGGAATGAAAAATACCCAAATGCCTCCCAGGGGTTGTGGGGAGAACCAGTTGCAGGTGAAGAAGGAACTGGAGGAAGACAGCAAAAGATTTCTGTCCACAAAGCAACTCTTTGGGAGCAGGGCTGATGTACCCACGGAGAGCAATCATGCCCAACACAGGGTTCTGGTAATGCCAAACTCTCCATTAGCACCAAACTGCATTATTCTGCCCCTGCTGGGTGGGGCGCAGGCTGCAGAGAGACCGATGCCTTATGTGGAAAGAGAAATGTCGGAAATGGAGAGGGGGTGTCAGTGTCCGGGGGGTGGGCAGCTGGGAATCAGGTCGGGGCACCAGGACCCAGGCAGCCGGCACAATATGCAGGCCCACTCCAAATCACAGTCAGGCAGTCCAGAGGTCAAGGGGGGCAACAGGAGGGCAGGGTCGGCCAGTCCAAATAGAGCAGCGCAGCCAATGCCACTCAGGAGTCGGAAGCCAGAGAGACAAGCTGAGGAGAAGCGGATACCTGGGACTGGAGCAGAAGCTGGAGCAGGTGAAGCCGGGCATGGTCCAGAAGCGGAGGCTGGAGCAAAGCGAGGGGCAGAGTGTCCAGAAGCAGGTTCCCAAAGGCACAGGAAGCTCCAGCAACACCCAGACCCTTTGTGGCTGAGGCAGGGTCGGCAGGGAAGAGCTCTTCCCTCAGGGCTCCCAGGTGGTGCTCGTAACAGCCCAGGTGGCTGCGATTGACTGTGGGCCCAGCCCTGCAGCCACCAGGGCTGCTATTCTGGTCTCTGGCCAGGAGAGGGAGCCCTGGTGCTGCCCCAGAACCTCACAGGGGAGTCTTGAATGGGGGGGGGGTGTCTTTGCTGACTCTGAGGGAAATCCCTACAGTTGACTGTTTGCAGAAGGCTTCACGGGGTTAGACAAACCAGGTACTTGTGTGCATTTCATTCAGAGCCCCTCAACTCCCTCCCTCGGTGGAGCTCTACGCGGATGTCGGCAAAGGCCTAGAAACAGCCTGTGGGGTTCGCGGCCGCTCTGTGTCGGGGAAGCCGGCACCCCTCCTCGCCCGCTGCACCCTTTCTTTGGAGCCTTATGGGAGCTCTCCGCGGTGCTGAACCATCTCCTAAACAGCTTTGCCCCCAGGATGTGGCGGTGTGGGTGGCCCCTGTGAAGCAGGAGGGGAAAGCTGCAGGGGAGGAGGACGCCCACGGACAAAGGAGTCGCCGGTTTCCCGGCTTCCACGTATAGTCGTGACTGCTAACACAAGCATTGTGCTAAGGAAGAGAAGCCACACGTGCAGCGATGCAGCGGGACCGAGGCTCACAGGACCAACGCTCCAGTGCCTTTTTATAGAAGGGATGCTGACGCCTGCAGAGAATTCCCTCTTTCCTCTGAACTTAGCCACCATTCCCATGTTCGTCGGAGGGAAATGAATTTCCCAGGCAATTATATACGGTGCAAGGCTCATTGGCGAAGACAGTCATGCTCTGGAAAGTCAAAGGCAGAAGGACGGGGAGGCCATAAAGCCAGATTCCAAGTAGCTATCAGGAAAAATTTCCTGACTGTTAGGGCAGTACGGCAATGAACCCACGGCCTAGGGAGCTTCTGGGCTCTCTCCGCATCTGGGAGGGATGGTTTAACTGGGAGCCCTGCACTGAGCAGGGGGGTGGACCTGATGGCCTTCCGGTCCCTTCCGACTCTGCTATGCTATGATACATAAAGCCACAGCCTTGACTCCAGAACGGCTCAGCAGGGTGACATAGATCGCCCGTCCTGGAGGCTTCCATTCATGGGCCCACCAAAAGCCAGGGAAGACAGCGCGGTCTCCAGGGCCCTTCCACAATGCACACACCTCAAGGGGTCTTGGTCTTGAAGGGACAGTGACGTCTGCAAAGGCCAAGACCTGATGGAGGGGAAGCTGCCTGAACCCACCTGCCTGCATCTCTGGATCCTCCCTGGGGGTTGAGGCAACCAGGACTGGTTCAGGGAGCACCTGCAAGCCAGCACGGATCCAGCATCACCATATTTCCCACAGCCAGCTTTTTGGAATCGCGCAAGCAAGCGGCCGTGTGGGTGGGTTCTGCACCGAGGCTTTGAGGACGTCCGTAGGACTGCCTGTAGCTTCACACCTGCTCCCCCTTCGGACTGCTGGGCCAACAGGCACTGCAAAGGCACGACGAGGCTCCAGCCATCTCCGGTCATCCAGAAAACGCAGCGGCGAAGGACCCTTGGGTTCCCTGCTATTCGGAGGAGGAGGAACCGGTGCAAAACTGTCCTTAGCTAAGAGCTCGTGGCAATCAAAACAAGCAGGGGGGAACCTCTCCAGCTTGAGGGGAGTCTGGAGGCACAGCAAGGACACGGACCTGCACGGGGAACTCTCTCTTTTTTAGGGGAAACCCCTTGAAAGGGAAGAAGAAAGTTAAGCAGAGGCAGTTTCTCCGTGTCTCCGCCACAGAATCTGCAGCTTTTCTTCCCAGCAGGAGCAGCGGAATTTGCCTCCATTGGACCCACAGCCTTTCATCTCCCAGGAGGCAGCCTGATAAATTTTACAAAAGAACAAACAGCTGAAAAATGCTGGTATTTAAAAAAATATAGCAGGAGAATTTGCATCTTGTTCTCTTTGTGCAAATGCGAGGAAGGGAGACGGTATCATTAATACTCCAGGCACTTGGGTTCAGAACATTTTTGCGTAGCAATTAATTACCTGCTCCTGGTGCGGCGGCTGCCCACCGGCAAGCCGTGTGCACGGTTAGCCACTCAGCAAGATCCCGAGCAGGGCAGGAAAGGCCTGCATCGCAAGCCACCCCATCTGGGGGGCTGCCAAGGGTCCTGGAGACACGCTGGAATGAACTGGGAAGGCCAGCCCCGATCGCCCACTCTGTGTAGTCCCTTGTCCGCTCTTGCCTGCACTGCCAAAAGGCGTCTTCTGACTGCCTGGCCCTCGTGCGATACACACAGAAGGATCCCATGAGCTTTTGGGAGGCTCAGCTTTTCTCCCGTGCCATTAGTAGGGCCCGGCTGGTCCTCTCCTCCTGCCCATGTGTTGCTGTGTCAACAAGACTTTAATGTATCGGCTGGTTCCCAGCATCATAGGCGCCTCTGGCCCCTGCGGGGAAAAGAATCCCATGAGCTTTACTGGCCTGACCTTGACTGGCCTCATCCAGAAGCATTTCCTCCATTAAGGGCTTCTGCATAGCCTGAAGTGTCCGATCCTGCCTAATCTTGGAAGCTAAGCAGGGTTGGCCCCGGTTGAAATCTGGATGGGCGACTTGAATGTTGTGAACCGCCCAGAGAGCTTCGGCTGCAGGTGGCCTAGAAGTGTGGGGTAATAGTAATAACAACAATTAAGTGACCTCAAGGTTGCCATGCTCAACCCCGGTTCTCACTGAGCGGGTCAACCCACAAGCCGGGCTGTGCCAACAGAGGCTGCCAGTGAAGCAAGAGAGCAAGACAGGCCGCCATCCCAGCGTGGTGCCTTCTGGAGACATTGGATGGCACCTCCCAACATGGCAGCGAGCACGGCCATGGCTGGATGAGTTCTTTCCATCGATGGCACCTTCTCAAACTGGAGGGAGGCAACGAGTGGGGTGCCACAGGGTTCAGTCCTGGGCCCAGTGCTCTTCAACTTCTTTATTAATGATTTGGATGAGGAAGTACAAGGAAAGATAACCAAATATGCAGATGATCCAAAACTGGGTGGAATAGCAAACACCCAAGAAGACGGAATGAAGATCCATGTTGATCTTGATAAACTTGAACGCTGGGCTGAAAGCAACAGACTGAGATTCAATAAGGACAAGGGCCAAGTCCTCCACCTGGGAATAAGAAACTAGACGCATCAATACAAGATGGGGAATATGTGGCTCAACAGAACTGGAGAAGAGAAAGATCTCAGAGTAATTCTGGACAATAGGCTAAATACGAGTCAACAATGTGATGCAGCCGCCAAAGGGGCAAATGCTACTTTGGGATGCATTAATAGAAGTACTACTTCCTAATCAAGAAAAAGCATAGTTTCCTTATACTCCTCACTAGTGAGACCCCATCTGGAATCCTATGTCCAGTTCTGGGCACCAAGATTTAAGAAAGATGCAGGGAAATAAGAAAGGGTCCAGAGGAGGGCAACAAAAATGATCCAGGGTTTGGACGCACTGCCCCGTGAGGAGAGACTGAGAGAACTGGGCATGTTCAGCCTTGAGAAGACTGAAGGGGGACTTTATATCCCTCTAGAAGTACCTCCAAGGCTGACACAAAGAGGAAGGTCAAGATCTCTCCTTGCTGATGCCAGAGTGTAGGACAGAAGAATCAACTGAAGTTGTGACAACCCAGGTTCAGGCTGGACATCAGGAGAAGCTTCCTCACTGTCAGAGCAATACGACAGGGGAACCAGCTGCCTGGAGAGGTGGGGGGCTCTCCTTCACTAGAGGCATTCAGAAAGAACCGGGACAGCCCTCTGAGTGGGATGATGTGACTTGGTGTCCTGCAACAGCAGGGGGTGGGCTTGATGGCCTTCATGGCCCCTTCCAACTCTTATATTCTATGATCTCTCTTCTGGGAACAAATATGTAATTGTTTCAATGGCACACACTTTCTTGTATGTTTCTCTAAAGTGCCTATTTCCTGCCTTTCTGCTCGATGACAGATCTCCAAGGCAGCTTAGAACCAGGAAGGGCAAACACACCAGATTCATGGTTGGTTGGAAGCCTGGCTGAGGGAGGACGTGGGGCAAAACTCACAGTTCATGGTGTCCCATTCAAACGCTGGTGCAATTCTACTCACCGCCAGGAGGCACCACGGGGGGGGGGGGGCCTGTGGCAGCGGCATGATGGACTGAGGGCTCGACAGCATGAGCTTCAGGAGGACCTGCCCTTTCCAGCTTTTATAGGAGGCCCAGGAGACGCTCCTCACCTCTCTCTCTTGGGACTGGCCTCGGAGCTGAGACTGGGGCCACGAAGAAGGAAGGGGCTCCTCGTGTGTTGCAGAAATCGCAAAGCCTCTGTGGGCCTGCCAGATCTGCCGAGTGCTGCCTGTCGAGCTGAGGTGGGATCAGCCACGTCCTTCCACCACAGCGGGTGAAGCCATGTAAGGAACAGGGGCTTCGACTATGGGCGCAAAGACCCTGTATGGCCACCAGGTGTGCTCACGGGGGTGGCCATCTAGGGCAGTTGCCCATCTTGGTAGACAAGATGCTAGGCCTTATCGCAGCTCAGTCAACCAGATCAGTCCAAGGAAAACTCCGACGTTCCAGAAGGATTCAGAATCTGCGTTGCAGCCAAGTTGCTTTGTGGGCTGAGGAAAGAGTGGCAGATAATGACACGAGAAGAAGCGAGCTGTGCACGGCCCCTTGGAACCCAGAGGCCTGGCAAAGCATACCCATTCCCTCTTCCACCACTGAAGACTCTCTAAAGCTGCTCCCCCACCTGGAGCCCTCCAGAAATTTTGGTTCCCAGCTGCAGGCAACCCCAGCTGGCCAGCGGGCCAGAAATCTGCCTTGTGGCACCAGCCGGACAAGACCATTGTTGAAAGCATCCACCACGTTCCCAGGACGAAGGAAATCTTCTCGGGTGAGGCATGCGAAGCTGCCGGTGTTGCGATAAGGCTGGCGATGCCATGGAATATCTGAGACGATGCTCCTAACACAGCCATCCTGTGCTGGTTTCCCCTGCGCTGGTTCTTCCATACAGGCGTGTGCCTCATTCGCTCTTCAGATAAGCTTTCGTTGGCGTTGAGGCTGCTTCTCAAATGTAATATTCCTCTGGATTGCTGCTGCTCTGTTCCCAGGACCTTCTGCTACTCCGTGTGGGCTTCTAAATGCCATGGAACATGATACCAGGTGTCACAGCGCACACATGAGAGAAGCAAAGAGGTGCGTCATGCCAGTGCGCATCAACGTGCCTGGATGACAAGCAGAACGTGCTGTGTGGCTCTCTACACACCCCACCTGTGGGACAATTCATGGGGACCCCCATGCCCAGCTGCCCCTGAATCTGGACAGGAACGTAGAGCAATTCTTTCCAAGACCATTCGGAAGCTGAAGCGGGTGCAAAATGCAGTGGCCACACTGATAACAGGGTGAGCAGTTCGAAACATTGAACCCTGATTCTGGCCCACTTGCATGGAAGGCCTGCATTCTTCTGAGCCCAATTCAAGGTGAAACTTTACTCTGTAAAGCTCGACTTGGCTCAGGACTGCAATACCTGATGTAGCATCTCTTCCGGAATGAACTTCCTTCCCCACTCCAAGGGAGGAAGGCGGGGGCGATGGAGAGGGCCTTCCCAGTGGCGGCCCCCAATTATGGAATTATCTCTCTAACAAGGCCCACCGTGTTCCCACGTCGTTCGAGGTTAAGACTTCCATCTGTCTGGTGTTTAGCAAAGTAGGACCAGGTCTCCATCAGATCATGGGTTTTTCCTTTTGTTGATCGTCCGGACACACCCATGTCTGTTCTGAGCTGCCTGGCTCAGGGGTCGCCTCACAGCAGAGGGACACCTGGGTGCGTGCTCCAAGGACGAAGGTGGAGGACCCCTGAATGCCAGCGGGGAAAGGGCCAGGGGCTCTTGAGCAAACGCAATTGCCAAAAAGAGAGGCAGCTGAGACACACACCCCGGAGCGCATGCATACCTCCTTCTGCTTCCGCTGCGGCCGCAGGAGCCGGCCCGCCTTCCTTATGATGCCACAAGGATGTCTCAGCTCCGGTTCAGCCCTCCCCAGCAGAGGACTCCAAAGCCCAGCTGCCCCAGGAGCAAGGCTTGCTGGGGAAGTGGGGCCAGTGTGCGAGGCCAGAGCAAGCCAGCCGCAGCCTGGCGGCACTGTGGCGCCTGCAGATGCCACCTGGACAGCTGGCATGGGCCACCTGCGGGTTGTCCCGCTTCTTCACACCATCAAGGCCACCAAACCAATGGTGGTCAGAAAGGCTACAGAAGTGGGAAAGGTCTGTCCCTCACAGATGGACAAGGTGTCATCTCTGTGGGTGGTGGTTATGTTTTTAATGCTCATAACCTGAAGGAACGTCTTTTTCCCTGTATGCCCTCCCACCCGCTAAGATTTGCAGCAGAGGCCCTGCTCCGGGAGCCCTCCTTGCAGGAGGTTAGGAGAGTGAACACCCGGAGGAGGGCCTTCTCTGCGGTGGCACCCCGACTGTGAAATGAGCTCCCCGGAGAGGTTCGCCTGGCACTGACTTTATATTCTTTTTGGCTCCAGGTATAAATCCTTTTATTCACCCAACATTTTAAGGTTTACAAAAATTAACTTGGTTTTATCAATATTCTCAGTCACATTTTGTTACTGCATTTTTTGATGTTTACTTATTGCTTATTTGCAGTGGTGCCTCGGCTCACGAACATAATCCAGTCCAGGACTCTGGTCGTGACCCAAACTGGTCGTGAGCCAAGTTGAATTTCCCCATAAGGTTTAATGCAAATAAGGTTAATCCATTCTGCAACTCACAAAAATTTGAAGCAAAGTGACAAAGAACAACCAAGATCGCGGCCATCTCCCCCCCACCCCCCGAGCACGAGTGCGCCCATCTCCTCGCCCCCCAGCATGGCCGAGATCATGCCCGTCATCCCAGCGCACGGGGGGTGGGGAGATGGCGCGACCATGGGCGGGCACAGTGGGCGAAGACGGGGCAATCGTGCTGGTGGGCAGACGGCCGGGATTGCGGTCGCACTCCTGCAGGAAAGATGGGCGCAGCCAATTTGGTCGCGAACTGAGGCGTTCAGGAGCCGAGGTACCCCTGTATGTCGTAAGCCATCCTGGCACGATTAGATCATGTAGGATGGGATAAAAATGTTGTAAATAAATAAATAAAATCCACTGGCCGAAGGCCACCCGCCAGAAGAGAGCAGCGGCCCAGGCCCTGCCGCTTGTCCAGGATGGTGCGGCATTTGCCAAGGTCTTGGGAAGCCCCTGTTCCTGCCGGGTGAGTTGGGGGGCTCTCTCTGGACCGCAGGGCCACATCGCCACCGCCGGTTGGGTACGGCACCACTGTCGCTTGCCTCACTTTTGTTTCTGCGTCCTTGCTGAGCGTCTACCTGGCCCCTCTTCCGGCCAGGGAATTAACGCATCGGTGCCGGTGCCGTCATGAAAAATGCAGGCCCCTCCGTTGCATGGGCTGCGCAGGCAGAGTCGAGCTCATTCCATTTAATATTCCCTTTTTTCGCCTCTTGAAGGCTTATATTATTCAAAGTGAATTTGGCAGCCTTTGAAGAGGTTCTCCAAGCTTCTTTGGGGGCTTTGTGGGGAGGCAGAGAAGACAGAAAATCCTGTAAGTCCTCCTTGCTTTTTTTCCAGACTTTAGGACTTCCCACATTTCCGGTGCTTTTGTGTGTGTGTGTGTGTGTGTGTGTGTGTTTGCGTGCATTTGGGTTAAGGAGAAGAGCAAACTTCCTCCTGTGGATTTCTATCTCTGACTCTCGTGAAAAGGCTTTTTATCACAGGATGCTTCCTGCAGATGTCCACTCCTAAAGCTCTCCCCTCTTCAGAAAAGGAGGCCTTCTCACCCCTAGTTTTCCCTGGAAGGGCAAGACCACAAGGACATCACTGCGATACATGCACCGGGAATTTTTTGAGCAAGGAAGACAGTGCTAGCAGGCACCAAGCTTCAGCTCTAACTGGAATCTGTTAGACACACACACATGGAAACACAGAAACAGAGTCAGAAGGGGCCTCCCGGGCCATCCAGTCTGACCCCTGGCTCCACGCATGACATGCCCACCATGTGCACGCCCAGCCTATCCTTGAACACCCTCACCGATGGGGCCTCAATGACCTCTCGTGGAAGCCCATTCCACACCCTTGGGGTCCTGACTGTCAAGAAGTGCTTCCTGGCATCCGAATGGAGCCTGGGTTCCCTGAGCTTTGCTCTGTTGGAGAGCGTCCTGCCTTCCTCTGCAGGCGAGAACAGGTCTCTACCCACCTCCGTGTGACACCCCCTCACATACCTGCATGTCGCCAACAGATCCCCTCTGAGTCTCCTCTTCTCCAGGCTGAAGAGACCCAGTTCCCCCAGTCTCGCCTCATATGGCATCCCCTGCAAACCGGCCACCAACCTTGTGGCCCTACGCTGCACTGACTCCAACCTGGCTGTATCCTTCCTGTAATGAGGGGCCCAAACCTGAACACAATACTCCAGTTGTGGGCACACCAGAGTTGCACAGAGCAGTAGCAACACCATTCTCGATCTAGAAGCCACACTTCTGGCCATGCAACCAAGGGTGGCATTTGCCCTCTTGGCCACCGCATCACACAGCTGGCTCATGTTCAGCCTGCAGTCGACCAGCACCCTAAAATCCACACAATCACACACCTTAAACAGAATAAGTCAGAGTTCATAACGTTAAGGTACTGGGACAAACGATCACCCTAGGAGAGGAGCAGGACCCAAAGGCAACCGCACACGATCAACAAACCTCCCCCTTATTTCTGGGGTGTGGCAGGTGGGTGGACTTCACATTAAGGGAGGCCCACTGACTTCTGCCATCCCAGAAATGAGTGTTTTCCGCTTTTTAAGGTGGCCCTGGAAGCGCTGAATCTCCATGGTGCAAGAAGAGCTCCTTCGCAAGGCCCCAGAACTTCCCCAGAGAAGAAACACCGTGGCAAGCAGACCTTAGCTAAGGTCAAGTGGTGAACATGTGCATTTGTGTAGGAAGGAAGGAAGGAAGGAAGGAAGGAAGGAAGGAAGGAAGGAAGGAAATCAGGAGACAGACCAAAGTCTAAACCCCAAAGCAACCATTAGCTACCTCTTTGCACTGTAGCCCAGTAACAAGGAGCATTTTTCATTTTCAGCATCCAGAATTGGTCTCAGTTTTCAAAGTTTAAAAAGCTACCAGAACTACTTCCTAAATGCCTGCTACAGGTGGAGACTGAGTCCTCTGCAACCGAGCCAGCCAGGAGTTCTAGAACAAGCACAAAAACTTCCCTTTTCACAGAAGGTTGGGGAGAGAAACTTCCCCGAGTGCCTGCAGGGAGAAACCCGGCCTTAAAGTATGTGCTTGACCTCCCGCCCGGCCCACCTATGTGACCCAGGACCACGCAGGGACATGGCTGCCCCTGAAAGCGGAGCCGTGGAAGAGGCTCGCCGTTTCCTGAGCGTCAGCTGTGGGCCGTCCGCCCGAGGCCGGCAGGCAGAGCTTTCCCCACACCGCATGCTGATGCAGTGGGAACCTTCCAGGTGAGCAATCCAGCTCCAGTTACAGAATGTTCAAATCAGCAACTGGAGAATTGCTGGGAAGTCGTTTGCAGGACTCCGGGGGGCCATTGCGGCAACCTGATTTGCAATTAAGAAAACAATAACTACAACTAAAATGACTTGCTTTGCTGGGCTGGGTACTCAATAATTAAATAGGAGAGACCTGCAGGAGGAAAGGAAGGAAGGAAGGAAGGAAGGAAGGAAGGAAGGAAGGAAGGAAGGAAGAAGCAAGCTCTGTGGCTTCTGGGAAACCGAGGAAACTCTCAGTATGGCAGGCGAAGTGGGTGAACAAAGTCCTCATTGGAAGGTACCGAGCTGATCAAAGAAGCTGTGGAAAGAGGGATGTGAATTCTGGCATTTCTCAATTAAAATGGCTACCCTGGAAATTAGGTTCCATCTAATGCTTTTTGGATTCGTATTTGTATTCAAACCAACATGGCAAATCTTTTCATGAAATGCCGTTTCCTAAAGGTACGTGTAGAAGGGATGTCGATTGCTATCAGTGATCTATGCTTTGGTCATCTCTAAACTAGATTACTGCGCTGCAGTCTTCGTGGGGCTGCCCTTGAAGACAGTTTGGGAGCTGCAGCTTGTGCAAAATGTAGCAGCCAGAATAATAGCAGGGACCAGACCGTCTGATCATATAACACCAGTTCTGGGCCACTCCACTGGCTGCCTCTGTGCTTCTGAGCCCAATTCAAGCTGCCGGCTTTAGCCTATAAAGCCCTGCACAGCTTGGGACCACAATACGTGTTGGAGGGCCTCTCCAGACCCCAATCTACATGGGTGCTGTGCTCAGCCTCTGGGTGCCACCTCCAAAGGGTGTCAACAAGGATAAGGGTCTTTTCAGTGGTGGCCCCCAGTTATGGGACCAGATTCCCAAGGAGGCCTGCCTGGTGCCAACCTTAATATATTTGTGGTGTCCTGTACCACAGAGCATTTAATCGGTTTACTGGGGATGTGAACATAACATCCAGTCCCCGTCAGCAGCCTGGCAGCTCTATTTTGAACCAATTGAAGTATCCGGACCGTCTTCAAGGGCAGCCCCACATAGAGCACATTACAGAAGTCAAGGCGGGAAGTCACCAGCGCGTGTGTCACTGTCACCAGGCAGTCGTTCTGCAGGTAGGGACGCAGCTGATGGACCAGCCGAAGCTGAAAGAAAGTGCTCCTTGCCACCGCTGTCACCTGAGCTTCCAGTGAAAGCTCCGGGTCGAGAAGCACTCCCAAGCTGCGGACCTTGTCCCTAAGAGGGAGTGCAACCCCACTCAGGTCTAGGTTCAGGTCCCCCACCCCCAAGCCCGACCCACCCACCAGCAGGACCTCCGTATTGTCTGGATTGAACTTCAGTTTGTTGGCCCTCATCCAGCCCATTTCCTCAGCCAGGCACCAGTTCAGCACAGCCACTGCCTCACCTGGATTGGTGGAGAACGAGAGGCAGAGCTGGGTATCATCCGCGTACTGATGATGCATGGTGAGTAGGAACTGGATACGGAAGCATCTTCCTCTCCCTGTAATACTAGAACCGAGTGTTTTGCTTGTGTGAGCAGAAAGC
This sequence comes from Varanus komodoensis, assembly GCF_004798865.1. Taxonomy (NCBI): domain Eukaryota; kingdom Metazoa; phylum Chordata; class Lepidosauria; order Squamata; family Varanidae; genus Varanus; species Varanus komodoensis. The sequence continues at coordinate 281,180 of NW_025335606.1, read as the reverse complement.
CGAACCAGACTGGCTGCGAATCTGGTCCCACACAGCTTCTTTTGCATGCTGAGCTGCCCCCGGACTGCGCAATCCGTGGAAGTGCAGGACAGGCCTCCTTCCAGCCACCGGCTTCGGAGTGGCATTCATACAACTAAAATGTCGGCAAAGCCACGGAGTAGCGTTGCGGCCACCTGGGCCCAAGGAGCGCATGCCTGCCGACAGCGTGCCTGCAAGCCTCCCCTCCCGCTGCCTCCGCTCTCCCAGCCTGGCGGCAGAGCTGGATTTCGACTGCGAGGTCCAATCCCTCCTCAGGCAGGGCAGCTTCCTGGGTGAGCTGCGAGCCCATCTTTGATGGAGAACAACCAACCGTCGCCTGTATTACCATGGTCCACCTTGTTCATCTCCGCGAATGCTTCGCCCAACTGGGCGGCCCACACCTGCGTGCTTTGCAGGTCTCACCTTCTTTGTGGCAAGGCGGTGGGTGATGGTTGTTGCTGTTTGGTCACAAAGACATGGCTGACTCTTCACAACCCCATGGACTACGGCCCACCAGGCCCCCCTGTCCTCCACCGCTTCCCGGCGTCCACCTGAATTCATGCTCATGGCATCAGTGACGCTATCTAACCATCTCACCCTCTGCCGTCCCCTCCTTCTTTTGCCCTCTATTGTTCCCAGCATCAGGCTCTTCTCCAGGGAGTCCTTCCTTCTCATTAGGTGGCCAAAGTATTTGGGCTTCAGCTTCAGGATCTGGCCTTCTAAAGAACAGTCAGGGTTGATCCCCTCCAGGACTGACTGGTTTGATCTCTTTGCAGTCCAAGGGACTCGCAGGAGTCTCCTCGAGCTCCACAATTCAAAAGTGGGTGATTCTTCCCAGCCAAACGGGGAAAGAGGGGACTCTGGATGCAGGAGGGAGCATCTTCCATGAAAGACAGGCAAATCAAACCCTTTTAACATGGGAATAGAATGGGGCTGAGCTCATGCCAGCATCCACACAATGCCCTTTCCCAGCCAGTACCCCAGAGCTCAGGCTAAGAAACTTGGTGCAGAGCAAAAAGGGGAACTGCCAACTTTGGGGTCTTTGACCTGGGAGTGGAGGAAGCTGCCCGATCCGAGTGTCTCGGTATCCTTCACACTAATCGCTCCTTTCCAGGGCTTCAGGCAAGGAGACGCTGAGCTGTGAACGCAAGGCCTGGCGTGCGGAGCGACAGGGCTATCGCAGGGCTTCAGCTGCCTGCAGACTCTGCTGAGCTGCGGCCCGCAGTTCGTGGCCCCCGTCACCGTGCTTGGCGCAGGTGGGAAGTCGGTGCTCGCCGGCCAGCAGATTTGGCTGGGAGTGCAGCCGTTGCTCGGGGGATTCGTGCTGAGCCCCTGCTGAAAGTTTGCTCGATAGAAGGCCAGCCACAGTCCTCTTCAAAGAGCGACCCACGCGGTGCCAAACTTCAAGCGTGCCCAGATGAATCTCGTTGGATGCAGCTGCTGCTTTCTGGAAGGCAAATCTCTTCTGCTCAAGTTAATACCTTGCTCTAAATCCTACACAACCCAAATATTTCAATTTTCCAGACCAGCAAGCGCAAGTGCACAGCTCTGGCTAGGGGCTGGATGGCTTCCCCAAACTTCCTGCCAGGTGGCAGGAACGCTCCTGGTCCAGAGCAGTCCCTCCACCTTTGTGGCTGCAGCGAGGAAAGAACAGGAGGCTCTGGCCAGGAAACTTCTCCTTGGCAAGCCCTCCTGGCGCAAACGGGGCCTGAACACAAACCGTCACACGCAGCCGTCTCACCGTGCAGGGAGCTCAGCGGATTTGGGCTCAGGGAGCAGAAGACGCTGTACTGGCAGGGTGACTCGTTGCAGTGGGAACTGGCTAGAACTTCCAGCACCATCCCCTGACATGCCCGGCTTAAGGGGCAGGATCCCCCACACCGACAGGCAGGGGCAACTGCAATTCCTAACATCACAGACTCTCTGCACAAAGTAACCCACTGGCCAGTTAAAAGCCACCCTCCTGATGCATTAGTCTTCCAAATGCAAGGCCTTTATGTATTTATGTATTTTTAAGGATTTGATTAGCAAAGTGCTCTCCGAATACTCGCTTCAAAAACTCACCTGGAGTCCTGTGTCCAGTTCTGGGCACCAGGATTTAAGAAAGATGCAGGAAAATTAGAAAGGGTCCAGCGGAGGGCAACAAAAATGATCCAGGGTTTGGAAACACTGCCCTGTGAGGAGAGACTGAGGGAACTGGGCATGTTCAGCCTTGAGATGAGAAGGCTGAGAGGGGACATGACATCCGTCTAAAAGTACCTCCAAGACTGTCACGAGGAGGAAAGTCAAGCTCTCCCCAGAGAAATATATTCTGCTTAAGCACAAGGTGGCCAAGAGGGTGTGTCTCCCCGCCAGGTTTTCTGGACAGCTCAGGGGAAGGCACGCGGAATGAAGCCTGGGGAAATGGAGGCTCTCCACGTCGCAGGCCAGGCGACCTCCTCGGACCACACAGGCCTGAGCATGGGCCCCGCCAGGGATGCTGGGCCAGTTTGCCTCCCCATCGCACGGAGAACCTCGGCATGCCAGTGGGGGAACATGGGAAGAGACCTGATGGCACCGGAGTCCAGTTCCCCTCGCCTGCCCTCTGCACACACCAGGCCCATGAGCGGTCCATGGGAAGCACACGAGCCGAGCTCAAGTGTCACCGCACCGTCCCATGCCCTCCGGAGCGAACCGTCAGGAAGCGCTCCCTGGCATCCCAGTTGGACCTTGGCTCCCTGAGCTTGGCTCCGTTGGAGTGCATCCTGCCTTCCTCTGCAGGGGAAAACAGGTCTCTACCCACCTCCGTGTGACACCCGCTCACATGCCTGTATGTCGCCAACAGATCCCCTCCAAGTCTCCTCTTCTCCAGGCTGAAGAGACCCAGTTCCCTCAGTCTCGCCTCATACAGCTTTCCCTGCAATCCGTCCACCATCCTTGTGGCCCTGCGCTGCGCTGACTCCAACCTGGGCGAATGGCTGATGGCTGGTGCTCCACAGACACAGGCAAACAGGATCAGCGGAAGCACCCAGAGACGGCCCGGGTCTGTGAAAAGATTTGTGCTTGTAGCCCCCTGAAACCGGCACTGGGAGAAAGCGGCATCCGGGCTTTGCTCTCCATCCGTTCCCAGGCACCCAGTGTCGCTTTTGCCCTTTATTGCCCTTGAGGTTCCCGGAAGCACCACCCACCCCCTTGCGCACGTCGTGCCCCCCCGCGGCCTGCTCTGCGGCTTCGCCATGTTGCTCCATCGTCCGAGGTGCGGTGGGGGCCGCGCGGGAAGGGGCAAGCGTCGCCAGAAGCGCAGCTGGCCAAGCACCACTCGGCAGCACCGTCTTTGCAGCCTCTGAATTCAAGCTGGACTCCTGTAGTGCCTTTATGTTGCTCCTAGGCCTTTCCTAGTTTTCTTAGGATTTTGGTTGATTTTGCTTTATTTATTTTATTTATTTATTAAAACATTTTTATGCCGCCCCATTCGCTGAAGCCTCGGGGCGGCTTACAACAAAAAATTAAAATAACATTTTAAAATATATACAATAAAATACAAATATATAATATAAAACATACACTATAAAACAAGCCGCCCTGGCCAAATAAAATTCAATAATATTAACATTTAAAATACTGCTTAAATAAAAAGGTCTTCGCCTGGCGCCGAAAAACAAATAACGACGGCGCCAGGCGGACCTCTCTGGGGAGCGCATTCCATAACTTAGGCGCCACCGCTGAGAAAGCCCTCCTCCGAGTAACCACCCTCCTAACTTCTTCCATGGAGGGCTCCCGGAGAAGGGTTTACATTCTATAACCCATCCTAAAACGCTTTGAAGAGCAGCACCTAAATCCCAAAACTTAAACAAGGATTTGAAGGAAGAGAGCAGCATGCAGGCATCTGTGGCGCGGGAGCAGAGGGCAGGGAAAGGAGTACCCAGGGAGAAAGAGCGGGATCTTTTACGCCAGTGGTGCAGCACAAGATCCCAAGCCTAGGTGGGGAATCCAAATGATGCAACCCTCCAAGGCCGCCCAGAGATTCCCCACTCTGCTCAAAGTTAAAAACGCAGAGTAGCAACTTTCCGTTTCACCCAAGGCCCATCGTAAGAGTTGGTTAACCTGCCACACTCCCGGGCAAAGTTGTTTTTAAGTACTGTCAATGTCCTGCTATTATTCTCCGAGCTGATGTAGTGAGCCATGTCATTTTGAAAGGAAATACATAACAGTATATTAAAGAAATCATGGATCTTCTCATTCATGTTTAAAACAAATTTATTACAATGTAAGAAAGCCTGAATAGCACAAATTTATTATGATGATTTAAGGCCCTGAGCACTCGAGCCTAAAAGTGCCTCCCGATAAATAATTTTCCTTTGGAAAAAAAACACAGCAAATTAATATAGTTTACCATTTCCAAGCACACGCAAACACACGGAAGAGTTTTAAATCAATATTGTTCTGGGAAGCTTTCTCTCATCGCCCGGAGATCATCCAAACGTGTCCCCAGTGAGCAGTGGAAAAGGGGACTGGAGGCAGGCCTTTACCCTCCAGGAAAAACTCCGCATAATCCACACACAGGGCACCATTGTTCTCATGTTCGCCACCCACCCTCAAGATCTGGGGCAGAGCTTTGGATGGCCCGTGAAACTCCCCCCCCCACCCCCACTTGCTGCAAAGGAGCCTTTGGGGCGAGCAGAACTCGGCAGGGGAGCAAAGGTGGTTTTATTGTCCTGATCACTATTTTAAAGGGGGGGGGGAGAGAAATGCATTCAGCATCATGCTTAGTGCCCCCCCCCCCGCAAACTCCAGGACTCTTCAATCCCCACATCTCATGATGCCCAGGCAAAACCGCGAGCCTGGCCGCGAAGCAGAGAGGTCTCTTTCCCCAGGGTGGGCCCACCAAGGGGTCTCGCTGCTGGACAGCCCCCCTTTTGCTAAGGGCTCAGACTGGCTGCAAAGTGGTGCACGGGGGGGGGGGGCGATACGGAAATGCGCAGAGCACTTTTCCTAAGGACAAGGGGCTTTCTGCCAGCTCAAAACAAATTCAGACTTCTGGAAGCTTTAACAGGTTCCAGTTTGTATCTATGATTTCTGCTTGCCATTTTTCTCCCACCCAATCCAGCCCAAAGCAAATCGCTCCGCATTCGCCCCAAGCAGGAGAACGCGCTTGCGGTGAATGGTGCTTCTCCAGCGGTGGGCTGCAGCTTTTAGAGGTCGTGGAACAGAGCGTGTTTCCGCGGACCGATGGCCGGCCGAGCACGGTGGCAAAGGAGCGATGCTTTTGGGAGAGCAGAATAAAAATGGCTGAATGATGGAGCAAGCAAATGAGATCTGCGAATTGATCGCCTAAAGAGGCAGCCATGCATGTGTGTGAATAAGAAATCTGGACCAGGGAGAGGCAACTTCACCCTTTTCTCTTGAGCCAGGTCAGCTCGAGGGAAGGCTTCAGCCGCCCACGCAACAAGACTCCAGTCTAAGTTGCGGGGCTATGCAACTCTTCTCTGCAAAAGAGGAACATGTTGGGAGGCAGGAGCACCGATTTCTGGCCTCATGTGCAGCATGCCATTGCGAGATGACTCTCAAGTTTACTCAAAAGAATTTACTCCACCAAAAATACCACCTTTGTGTTAACATACGGTGATACGGAAGTTTTTATTTTGCCGGTGAAGGCATGTTGTGCCTTTCCACTCCACGGGGCTAGCATCCTCCCCAGAAAATGCAACAAAACTGTGACCATCGCATCAATTATCCTCCCCCCACCCCCCAAGAAACAGCATGGCAGGTACTCGTAAAGCAGGAGTTGGCACTGAACACACCAAACCAGATTAAAAGCTTGCATAAGCACGGCGGTTTTCACGGGGCCGTGGGCTCCCGGGGGGCAAGTGCACCGCTTGCGGGAGAGATTCCGCATGGCTGGACTGCCATGGCGGCATGTGTCTCCAGCGGCTCGTTCTTGCCACGCCATCCCACGCCATGCGACAGCCAACAAGCAAGGACGGGCCCCTGCGAACGAGCCCTCGCTTGCAACGGGCCTTCAGTGGTTTGGCGTTCTGCTGCCTGCGGGAAACTGGCTGATTTGTGATCCCAGTCCACAGAGACCTACTGGATCCTTCCTACTCCTTCATTCCTAGGAACCCTTCACTTGGAATCATGGAATCACAGAACAGTAGAGTTGCAACGGGCCATGAAGGCCATCAGGTCCAACCCCCTGCTGCTGCAGGACATCAAGTCACACCATCCCACTCAGGGGGCTGCCCAGATTCACCTTGAATGACTTCAGTGTGGGAGGGCCCCCCACCTCCCCAGGCAGCTGGTCCCACTGCCATATTGCTCTGACCGTGCTCTGATGTCCAGCCTGAATCTGGGTTGTCACAATATGAGTTGATTATTCTGTGTCCTACATTCTGCTATTAGTGAGAAGAGATCTTGACCTTCCTCTTTGTGACACTTTACCAAGCTCATACGAGCCCCGGTGTCAGATATAAGGTAATGCCTGGCATTGGCTTTCAATTCTTGCCAATTTGCATCCTGAATTTTGAGCGTGTTTGGCCAAGCCAACCATTGTTCTGTGAGTCGCTGGGGGTAGAGGGCTCATGCTGGAGACAAGACATTTAAACTGTGAAGCCCTTTTAAATGTTCTTGACACATTTGCCAAGGGTTACTTTTCCTTTTCATTTTTCTTTCTTTTTGGTCTAGATCCATACTTGACTCAAAGCAAGAGAAATACCCAGAAATTCAAGTTCTATATACAGTCAACTGCAGAGAAAAGAGGAGAGCAAGAGAGAGGAAGGAAAGGAATAAAGCACAGAGAAATTAACAGGGGAGGAATTCCACCTTGATAATTTATTAAAGTAAAACATCACACATATTTAGATTTAAAAGGTCAAATCGAGTTTAAGGTAGCATTTACTGAACAGAACCCAAGGAAGGGGAGGGTGCTGGGCAAACATTTTACAGATCCTTCGCTTACAAAGTGCATGTGACAGGACCAAACAACACCATAGTGAGGCACCAACAGGCAACCAAAACCAGAGGCACGAAGGGCAGCTGAGCAGGAGAAACGCTGCTCCGGGGCCGTTCTGATCTCACCCGGCAGCAAGCACGGGGCCCTTCCCTTTCCCCGTCCCCTCCTGCTCCCCGGCTGGCAGCAACACAAGTTTGCACGTAAACGGGCAGTGCCAAGAGACTTCTCTGGATAGCTCAAGTTCTGATTCTCTTCTACCACTTCGGCAGATGGAAAAATAATTTCTGCCCATCCTGGTCATTTCCTATTTGACAGCCATCGATTTCTTCCCCCTTTCGCCGCCCCAAGGCCATAAATGTTTTTAATAACATCAGCTTTATGATGCGGTGTGACAAAATGCCTTCTATTGGCATCGGCTGCAAAGCACTATTTGCACAAGCTGACTGAGAAGTACAGCAGGGAGGGGAGGTTACCGGGTTGCTTTCTGGAGGATATGCATGTCGGGGGTTAATGCGACTTCAACGGAGGTCGTACATAAAACCAGCTGACCAAACAGCAATGGCAGGGGCTTGGGACTCGTCTGGGCACGGGGTTTCCAAAGCGAGTTAGGGAAGGCATGTGCCCGGGCAGCGTCTTTCCTACACTGCGCATCCCCTCTGCAGAGTTCCCTCGTGGCGACGTTCACTCATCAACCTGTGAGGTTGGGTATTACCTGGAGGCTAAGCAAACTGACTGGGCCATCTATAACACTGCACACTGATGCGGGTAAGAGGGGTACCACGGCAGATGTTCATATGCACACTGCCTGTTTCCCTCACATTTACTGCCACATGTACACCAGGAGGACTGTGCCTCTGCTGGCTTTGTGAATGTGGCAAAATTAGACTGGGGGTGCTTTGGCCGCCTTGGCAAGCAACCTCTCGGCCCGTTTGCCAAATACACATTTTTCTTAAAGTGCCTCAAAGATGGGTCATTTCTATGGATGACTTTCAAGCACTGCGGGTAAAGTCTGGAGCTGAACACTTTGACGACGCTCCTTTCAAAAGACACTGATGACCAAGGTACAATTTGACACAAAAATCAACAGCATTAATCTAACCTGTTTATCAACAGCTTTATCAAAAATCCTAGATTCAGTATGAAAAGAGGCTAAATATTGGCACTGACTAAGAAGTGGAGACAGAGAAAAAAACAAACCACTCTGGAATGTGAATCTGAAGGCACTTTGAAAGTGGAAGATGGTGTCTAAAAAGACAAGCAGGCAGGCAAACGGGGAGGAGTGAAAACCAAAGGCCAAATGTTTGGGTTATTCTGGAATTGAGAGGGAATTCCTCCTTGGGTTCCCTTCGTTCTGCAAACATGGCAGCCCAAACGGCAGGAACGTGGCAGCCCCTGGAGCGGGTTGCAGCCGCCGGAAGCCCCGCGCTTCTGCCGACCGGTCCAAGGCAGGCGCTTCAGGCAGGGCAGAGGGGACGAACACAAGACTCTGCATGCGCCACGGAGGCAACGCATGGACGCCCAGGCCAGCGGCCTACGACTCCCATCAGCCCTGGCCAGCAGAGCCGTTGAGGTGAGATGACGGGAGACGCAGGCCGAGAAGTTTGGGGAGCCGCAGGCTGCCCGTCCCGCTGTGACGGGGCCAACACTGAGCCAGCTTCCAAGGATTCACCAGACCTACGGCCACACTGGAACAGGTTGCGGTATCTTCAAGAGTGCGGCGATTCCTGTTTTGACCTGTGGCTCGAGTGCAGAAGAGGAGGCAGGGCTCAGCCCCGGCACGTCAGGGAACCCCAAGGAAGGCCACGTGGATCCCTGCCACGGGGCATCGGGACACCTCCCTCTCCTGGCCTAGCCCGTGCATGACGGACAGAGTGCCGCCTCGTCAACAGACGAGCTTCCTAGCCCACCTCGGCTAGCTGCTCCCCCTGCAGGCAGGAAAGCTGGTCTCGGGAGCAGCCCAGTGCCCCTGGGCTGAGGGCTCCCCACTGAGTGGCTCCCTCTCCCGGCAGCCCCTCCCGCGCCATGCAAGGGGAGGCTTTCGGAGTCAGGCCCCTGCTCTGTGCAGAGAGCCGATCCGTTTTCGCCAATGCCGCTCGCTTCTTGAAAGAGCCGTGCCTGCTGCTGATGGGGGAGTGCTGCTCAGAGCAAACGGAAATAGGCACTGCACGAATAAATAAAGCCAGACCGAGGAACGGGCACTGCGAGTGGAAACAGTGACTGATTTGTCTTTATTTGCAAGGCCGGGGAGCAGGTGGGATGCTGAGAAAGGCGGAGCCAGAGGAGCTGGTCTGCCCTGCAGCTCCCGCGATTCTGCACGGCAACGGCGGAGACGGTCCAGCAGCTTAGGGGGCCCAAGAGGCCGGCTTCTGTGAGGACACCTAAGCAGTAAGGACTGGCCATCCCACAAAGTCCTCTACGCCCAATGCCCCGTTATTTTAACGAAGCATATTTTGTAAGACACTCATTAATTGGAAGTCTCTATTACTGTCAGGAAGAGTTGCAGATTCTCTGCCTAAAAAACAGTGACATGGCACAGTGCAGAATTTGACAGAAGGATCCAGAAATGCTGTCAGGATATGGAGTACTCTCGGGTTTAGTGGGCTGCATTCAAAATGGGAAATGGTGCAGTTGGAATGTGCTTTTGCACGTGAGTGAGCAAGAGATAAGGTTCTAGAAAACTGTTTTTCACGGCTAAAAAGTAAAAGTCAATAATACAGCTCTCAGCCCCTTTTACAACGGCATGAATTTTTTCCTTTAAAAATTATACCTGGTAACAGTGCATGAAAAGAGTCCAGAAATGGTCCGCCAACACTCTGCTCGGCTTATTCAAACAGACGCTGTTGCAACATGATTCGGGAATTGTATAGGAAAGTGACCGTGTTAATTTTCTGGTGGGGAGACAGGAGACAATCATCCGTCAATCAAATAATTTAAAACCAATATTCTGACATGTACACATGCCCATGTTAGAAAGGGAAGGAGGCAGGGAAGGTCCTCAGATCCACCAGGAAGGCTGCACACGCTGGGCTCGTCAAATGAAAAATATCTCCTCCAGAATTTCTCTCTCTTCCAGGTCATCTATTCCATTTCGGGTGCCAGAAGGACTCTGACTCCAACCCGGCTTTCTCCGGCTCCCGCTCGGGGGCGCAAGCACCTTGCCACGGCCGCGATTCCCACTGCAGTGCTGCTGGAGGCCCAGACTCGCCGCTTCCACCAGGTCGAGCAGAGAGGGCTCGTATCTGCGGAGAGAAGAGAACCACTGTCAAGAGCAGCACGGAGCATGTATCACAGGTCTGGAAAGAAAGAACTCTGGCTAGGGTACGCTATTCCGGCGGCTGGCGCAGAGGCAAGGAAGCGTGCACCAGAACTGCTCCGCTTCGCGTGGTCAGCGGTGGGACAGTATCCCGATTCTGCTCGCAAGGACAGGGTGCCAGAGTGGGCACGCGGCGACTCCCACCACGCCCGTCTGGGCTGCGGCCGCCCCTACGGACTGCCTCGCCGCCGGTGCGCTTCCACAGTTTATGAGCAGACAGGCTGAATCTTAGATTCAGAGCCCAGCAAAGGCAACTGACTGAGATTGCGTCAGTTTGCACAATTCAGGCTCCAGGGCGGGTTGGGAGCAAGGAATGGGCTCCTGCAGGTTTCAGAATACTTGGCCAAAAGTGGGCAGAACAACAGGCATTTACATTCCGGATCGCTGGCTGCTCTGTGCTGGGGTCCCCACTCGGACTCGCCAGCTCAGACTGCTCAGAGAGCCACCGAACCCCCAGGAACTCCCCTTTTCGCATCCCTACCCCTTCCGCCCGAGCTTCCTTGCACAAACCCTCCGAGAGGCCACCTGGCCATCTGCCCAGTGCTTCCGCCACGCCATTTCCCCCCATCCTTGTTATGTACCAGTATTACATGCAGTGTTGGCGTAGGGAATGCTTGCCAATATCCTAACTGCTCAAGAGAGGAGCTGTTGGCAAGAGGGCGCTTCTGTGAAGGAAGCAGAGCCCCGTTCTGGGCAGAAAGCGCCATGCGAGATCCAGGGACAGGAGGTGGCTGCACTGCTGGGCAGGAGGGGATGGCGGCCGAGAGCTCGGAAACGGGAAGCAAGGGAACACCCCAGGCGGGGGGAGGGACTGCACCGCACCGCCCAGCGGCGGGTGTGGAGAGGGCCAGCTAGGCGAGGAAGGCATGGGGGCAGTGAAGAGCGTGGCTGGAGCTGCAGAAATGCCGGGCGCCCGGCTTCCTGTGCAGCACGAGGGGATTCCTAGGGTCTTAAATTAACAGAGAAGCGTGCCCCCAGTAGGAAGACTGTTGCCAGAGCCAGGGAGAGAGAGCGCAGGATGCCAAATATCAGTGTCCTGTACTGTTCAGAACAGGTGTTGATGAGACCAAGCGCTCGCGCTGGCTGCAAACTGCTCCGTGCTGGCGGACGCCAAGTCACGGCCACTGCTGTGCAGCACAAAGGTGGCAGCTCCGTGCGCACGTCCAAACCCACTAAGCCAAGGGAGGGCCTGCTGCTCAGCACGGGGTCACGGAGAAAGCGGCGGCAGGGCTTCAAGGTCCTCCCGGGAGTTCCTCTGCTGAAGCTCCTCCAGGGGAGCTCCCTTCTCTGTTGCATGTGGGGCACTGGGGGCCAGCCAGCCCATCCCCCACCCCAGCCGGGCCTGCAAACCCATCAGCCCTTGGCGCATGCTCCCCCCCCCCGTGCGTTGCCCCACAGCAGCCCAAGGATGGGGGAGCCAACGAGGCGGGGCTTCTCCCCCCTTGATTCAGTGCACTCTCTGAAATTCCAGTGGTGACGCTTGCACAGCCAAGGGCCCATCTCTGCCCCCACCAGTGCCCGGATCAAGCCGGAGCGCTCCCTCTGAACAGTTCGCCTTCCTGCCCGCCCTCCAATGTCTTTGCGGCTGCTGGTGGTGAGCGAAATGAGGCCGGCAATCTCTGCTGTTCCAGCAGTTGCACTGCTCAAGTCTTCAGCCGGCGCAAGGTATTTTGGCACAGGATAAGGCTGGGACTTGGAGCATTTCTACAACAAACAGGAGAAGAACCAGGGGCACTGCAGGTGGCGGGGCTGGAAACACTAAGAGGGTGGGCATCATTGTGAAATTTCGATTGTTTCGGGAAAGTCGAATGGTCTGCAAGTTCCAGCCCGGGCCTGTGCATGAACCGACTCCTCTGGTTCTTCTCATATCGAGTGGCTTTTCTCAAATGAGCGGTTATACAAAACTGACACCAAGTCGCAGCCCCGGCATTAAGCGCTAGGGAGGGGTCCCCCATACATACGTGTCTCTTCCCCCCAGAATTTGAGGCTCATTTCCCCTGAACCCCATTCTAAGTTGACAACTGCACCTGTTATACTTCGGATAAACTTGAGGCAACAGGCCACAAGATCGGGAGGAGTCCTCGAGACAGAATCACGGAGTGGCCGAGTTTAGCCTCTGCCAGAAGAAACAGAACGGGCGCATGGACGAGATCAGGCGGCAGGGACCCCCCGCGATTTTTTCCAATGGCTCCTCTGTCAATGCAGGGTAAGCAGCTAGTGTCTAGGGCAGGGGTCTCAGACTCAACTGACCTGGGGGCCGCTGGAAGGAGAGTCTGGGTGAGGCTGGGCCGCATCAAGTATCCCACCACTGCGGTGGTGGGGGGCCGCTCATCCTGCAGCCGGCCCGGGCGCCGCCGGCGCTTTGAAGGCCGCAGGGCCCCTCCTCCGTGCCCTGCCCGTCCCGGCAATTGGCCCGCGGGCCGCGAGTTTGAGACCCCTGGTCTAGGAGAAGACGATAAATCTTTTCACGGATGATCCCCAAATTATCTGAAAACGTCACGGGCTTCTCCCGGTTAATCCCCCTGGGCCACATTTGAGTGCAAAGTGCCAAGTCTATGCCCCAGACTGATTAATCTATTTATTTTGTTTCGTTAGTTTATTTTGGTCTTTTCCTTCTACACAGTTAAAGTGCCTCCCTGGCTGCCCCCCCCCCCCCATGAAGACTATTCTTCACTGACAGCCATCACGGCTAATAAATTTACAAGGGTCACGTGCGGTCAGAAAAGCCACCTCATTTAATCGCTCCGGAGAGCAATGGCCACTCCATTTTTAGAGCCCGTGGCCCACTTGGTGATTGCCGGCCGAACTCGGTGCAGGCCGGATGGCCGCCTCATGCAATCTGCTGAAGGCAGAGCTGAACGCCTGGACGCCGTCCTTTTAATCAAAGATTAGGTTGCCAGGAAAAAGGGAAGCAAATGCCGAATGCAGGCCTGGCGGACCACCTTGGAGTTAATTTCTGCTGCAAGTTTATCTAGGTTTTACAGCATTTCTGCTATCGGGGAAATTAAACGATTTGGCAGATTACAAGAGCAGCGAATATAGCAAAGATTATTTAAAAGACCAGGCATTGGAAATCAGTCTATTTGACACCAGGGCTCTATATGCAAGAAGCAACCTGACTCTGCTCAAACAGCCTTATCTGATGGCGAGGCTGCTCCTTTCGGCTATTTAGTGGTTAATCCCCCGATAATACAGTTTGTCCTGGCTTGTCGAGGTGCCATCAGACAGCTTTTGGCTGTGGGCAAGCGAGCCGGGCTCCAGACGCACAAAGCCAATCTCCTTCGCACTTATTTCTAGGAAAGGATTTTAAAGGGAAAGTGTCGACCTCCTCTGGCTCCGAAAGGAAGGCAGGGAATGGTCAGCAAGCAGCCGAGATCGCCGGAGACCTGTGCCAAGCGCCAGGAGGGAGCCGGCTGCTCTCGGCAGATCTGGGGCTCCCCGGAAGGGGCAAGACGGCTGGGCCCTTCTGGATGCCTCGAGACCCTTTCATAGGCTTGGCATCACTGCTGGCCGCATGGAAGTCAGTTGGGGAGCAGTGAGGAAGGGCAGCCAGTTCCCCCCTTTCGGAGTGGGGTGTGGTTGACATGGAGGCCAGGGTAAGACCAATGCAGGATTGAATCCGGGAAGGCACGACTCAAACGTTGGACATCCAGTGAATGAATCCAGCTTCAGTGATTTCACTGCTAGCCGGACGGTGGAAGCGGCAGTCCCTCAATTCATTCGACAGCCCTTATAGGAGGGGCTCCGCTTGCATCTACCCGCATGGAATCTGAGAATGGCTTCCCGTCCTTGCTGCCTCCTCCTTTTCGACCTTCTCCAGGAATGAGAGAGCTCTCCGTTTGAGGGAAGGGCTCGCACTGAGCTTTCGGCTCTTCGCGTTCTGCTTCCAGGCATCCAGCGCTGGGACGGCTGGTCACATCACACGCTCTGCTGTGACAGCAAGCAACGGCTGACCCATGAAGCGGCCGATGCCCGTTGCTCAGAAACACACGCCCGTGCGCCCTGATCGCAAGGGCCATCAGGTGTGCCACACAACTTGGTGCCTGAGGAGAAAAGCGGGGTGGCCCAGAGACCACGTACTACCAGACCCTGTACTGCAAGCTTCGTGCAACTGAAACTCCCAGCATGTACAGCTGCTTCCTGCCCAACCTCACAGACGCTACCAGAGCAAAGGAAGGGGGCATGTGCCCCCAGCAATGTCTCACGACCATCCGTCACTAACCTCCCATTGTTACTTAAGGAAAAAGGACTGTGGCCACGCGTCCCACAATTCTCTTGCCCTTTCTGCGCCCTTAATGCTCCCTTTTTTCCTGGAACCGACACTGCTATATCCCGCCACAATTCCTTTCTTGCCCAACTAACCCCAGTCCCAGATGTCCATTTAGACAACCCCTGGATTCCCTCTCCACTCAATCAGTGTTCGAAGTGGGATGCAAATTAAGGTCCCCCTAGTTCCTCGGAAGCCACTGATCTGGGAGCAAATGCATGGCTGTGCATGCACACACATACACACGTCTTACTACCGGAGTATTTTTGGACCCAACACATTTCATTAGAAGTAGTGGAAGAATTCGTACAGACACCCTGAAATGCCAGACCGCCCTGCAGCTGTGCTGTTTGTGACACTCTGGAGCGGCAGGACCAGTTGTGGGAGCCTCCTTCCATGGAACGGCTGTCCAGATGAGCGGAGGCCAATGCAACGGTCCGGCCCTGTGGGAGTGGGCCGCTTGGGTGCCCTCCACACTTTGGGAACGCCAGCGACTGGGAGAAAATCTCAGGACACCAGCCTTGCGTGCAGGAGCAAGAAAGCAGAGTCAATGGGAGACAAGGAGAAGAGATTATGACACACTGTTTTGGAGGCCTTCGTACACAATTCCTCCAAGACTTTCCCCCTGGTTAGCCAACAGAAAACTGCACAAACGGACCGTTATGAGAACACAGCCAAATGTATCTTTCGCACGTTTATCTGAAACTGCTTCAGTTCACAACACTGAATAGATTGATAGCTGGAAAATATGACATTGCATTTTGAATGCATTTCCATCTCTGACTGCCAGCACAGCATGCGATGCTTCGCAAACATTGTGCAATCGTCGTTGTTTTCAGAATGCAGAGTTAGCTGCCTTTGATTTTAGTTTTGCACCACCCAAGTTAACTAATGAAATGACTGCTCCAAAACGCAGGCAAAGGCACAACTTAAAGCCAGTCTGGTATTTGGAGACGTCAGTAAGAATTCTACTACTAGGAAAAAAAGTAATGAGATTTATTGGCATCATAAATGCTCCAGCAGTAAGATATATGTATATTTCCTTAAACAAGCAGTGCCAGATATTTATTTGATCATCATGTTCAGCGATATCTTTTCATTTACAGTCTCTGAAAATTTATTCTTCAACCATAAATGTCTAGGAAATACACAGCTCTGGTTCTTTGAAAAGGTGATGGCATTTCAACAAAGCATTCGTGCAATATGGCATCGGAGATTAGTAACTGTAGAGGCTTGCTTTTATTTAAGCGCATGTTCCCAATGAAATAAAAAGGTTTATGTCAGAAATTTGAGCAGAAACATAAAAATAAACTTCCAAGTGATTTATTAGCAGTACACGGATTGCCTTTGGATTCAAACAGGCTTTCCGACTGCTCTCATGTTGCTTTGTACTTCTAACACACCTTCAGCCCCCGAATACCTCAGAAACATTAATTACAGATAATACGGCACGTATGATCGTATGTGTTGGTTTTACTGAGCGGGAAGCCAAAGCCCAACACCCACTTTTAAGCTAACTGGAATGACCGCAGACAAACCAATGAGGGGAGTCTGGAAGAGTGAAGAGCGCCGCGCATCAGGATCAGAAGGACCACTTCGAGCGGTGCCCCAGGAGACCTTTCGGGGAAGCCCTCCGCAGATGCCACCAGCTCCTGCGCCTCACCTGGGCAGCCCTTCCCACGGAGCTTCCAGTGCTGCAGCACCTGCTCCCTGAACATCTTGTCAACTGACATCAGTTCAAACATTCAGGCAGCTCCTGAGACACCCCCCTTTCCACAGGCTTTCCCTGAAGCCTGGCCCAGGCAGCTCCAGCTTGTAGGACACAGCAGGTTCTGTGAGGTATGCCGGTGGTCCGGTAGCATGCTGCGTCTATTGCTGGGGGAACTGAATGCCGTCGCAAGTTCCCCACTTTGATAATGGGGACATAGAAGAGCACAGCTGGAAGAGGCCTCTGAGGTCATGGACTCCAGGGTACCTCTGTGGAAAGCAGCATAGGCATCGACTCACTAAATGATATAAAAGCCTTGCTATGAAGAGGGCACTCTCCCTACTCATCTTTCCTGCAGATTTCTTCCTGCCGTCACACCTGGCCACCCCACTCCTGAGGCACCTCAGCGCTCCGCTACCTGTTTGACGGGGGCTGGGCCGATGAGGAGCAGCACAGGAGACCCGAAAGGAGGCCGTCAGATCCCGACAGCGGTGGCCACTATGCACCGTGTTCCAAAGGGGAACACGCACACGGATGCAGATTTATCAGCTGCTGTAAGCGCACTTGCAAGGCTCTGCTTTTCAAGTCGCCCTCTTCCTTCCCACAGCCACCATTCGTCCCCAGGAGTTCTCCTGAAGGGCGTCACGAAGCCGATCCAGCTTTGGCTGGGAAGGGCTCTCCCGTCACTCTACCACCAGGCCCAGCCGTAGAAAATCGGTCGCTTCAGATGCAAGCCGGTAACCAAAGCAGCAGCAGCAGCAGTGGCCCTGTGAGGCACGTCTATAAGGTGCGGAACCCCAGAAAGGTGGGCTGGGGCTGTGCCACTGCAGGCAAGGCTCCCAGGAGCGGATGCGTGCTCCTCTGCAGAAAACCACCCCGGCGAACCGAACTGCGCCCGAGCAATATGTATGAGGAGCAACCAGTGTCTCGGACCTGCCGGTCCATGCTCACCCTTCTTGCTTTAAGGAGCTCCACTGCCATGCACAGATAGCCACAGAGGAAGAGCAGCGGAAGAGGCAGCCTGGGGTACCAAGTTCAACAGGGGCTGGCAGGAGGCACTGGACGGGGAGGAGACGCAAAACGGTCGGCAAATGTCTCCCGGCCCTCGTGAGTCACTCTTGAACCCACACCATGTAAAGAAAGCCGGACTTTCTGAACTTCCAGCATGAACAACCGCTGATTTGAAGAATGCTGCTGTATCCCTCTTGGGCACTGTTTTGGAAATGGGACATAAACCAACATTTCCCCCATAAAGCATCCTTTCCCCTTTCGGCAGTATCTCCCCCGACTGGCCTCACAATTTATCATTACCTCTTCGGGATCGTCAGCACCCGGAAGCGAGCATCAAACCCCTGCACGGCCCCAGAATTACCCCAGGAAGCCATGCCTTGGCTACCTGACACGCGGCCTTCCTGGGCCCAGACCAGCATCGGCCTCTTCTGCAGCCGTCCAGCATCAAAAGCTGGAGTCAGATTTTGATCAGTGGCACCGCAGGCGCATAATAGATCACAGTCCACAGTAAAACTCACGCGCGGCTCTTGCAGGCTGGCCAGCAATAAAACCGAGCCTTGAAACAAAGCCACCGGGGACAACGGCCTTTCATGGGCGCGAGCGAGGGCCGAGCGGGGAAGAGCAGGTTTCGACAGCCGCGTGGGACCCAGGTGAGCCCGAACAGGCAGCACTTGGCATGGTGACGGGGCACGCTCCTCAGCGTGCTAAATAAAGGAGATGTCAAAGCAGCTCGGCTGTGCCAGCAAGAGGGAAGGGAACCAGTGTACGAAAAGCCATCCAGCTTGGTGCTCCCGCAAGCGCCCAGTGCCCGCCACCCCCATTCCTGGCTGCTCCGTTTCCAGTGGGATGTGCCTGAAACGTCTGCTCGGCTGATTGCCTCTCCGAGGTCATCACCATCCAGGAATTTGCGCCCCCAGCAGCACACGCTTAAGAAGCCCAGCCCAAAGTAGATGCAAAAGGGGAGCCGCAGGAACGGCTCTGTCCCACCACGGAGCCCAGCCTGGGCTGCCAAAAGCGCCCCCTCCCTCGCAAAGAAAGGCCTGACGACAGGCATGTGCAAAGGAATGATTTCTCCCGTAGTGCCACAGAGAGGCGGGGGAGGAGACCTGACGGCAGGGCACTGCATGAGCCTGCTTGCCAGGAGGATCCGGCGCAAGAAAAGGGTGATGAGATAAACTCAAAGGGAAGAAAGTCTACCAGCCGTTGGCTCTGAAGATCCCTTTGACAGCCAGCAGCTGCAGGAAGCAAGGCACCTGCGTCAGCCCTCCTCTCTGGGTTCTGGAAGCACCTGCTGCCCACAGGTGGAAACCTAGCCGCTGACCGAGATGGACCCCGGGACCGATTCACATCACAGTTCTCGGGAACCACTGTCTGTGCCCTTTCTCGGTGCTCCGTCCTTGTGCCCGTGCTCTTCCTTCCGCAGCATTTCCTTGTTTGCTACTGTGGCTGATTTAAGAGATGCCCGGGACTACGGGACTGTCTGCGCCTTGCCTACCATGAAGTGTGCCCCAGGGCAACCCCGGCAAACGAGGTGAGCATCCCAGACTGCAGGACAAAGGGGTGGGGAGGCCTCTTAATGCAAGAGCCATCCAGAGGCCTCGTGAACTCACGCGGAAATGCCTCACACTAAAATATGCGCAGTGGCTTCCCACTCGCTGTGAGTGACAAGGACTGCCAGGCCTCAGAGCAAATGGGCTCGGCCGGCAATGCAAAGGGCTGACGCTATGGGACGGGCAGCTCGTGCTGCAACGGGCAGAGAAGTGCCGCACGCCGTGCGGGTGGCCTAGCGAAGCGACGGGTCACGTGGCTGGTCCAGTGGCATGTCAGAGGTGCGGGAAGGTGCTGGCCGTGGCTTCCACCAGAGGATCACGGGAATCCTCTGAGATCCCAGGCTGAGAGGCGAGCAGAAACCAGCCAAGATAGCAGGTGGCAAAGGCAGAGAGGTTCGGGGCAGATCACAGCGCGAGGGAGCGGTGGAGGAACGGACGAGAGCCGGACGTCTTCAGCCTTACCGCACAGAAGGTGGTGCTGTAAAGCGCAGGAATCGGGCCTGCCACGGAGGGGAAGGACAAGGAGAAGACGCAATGCATATCTGGCCCCGGAAGGTCCACGGAGGCTTCGTGGCCTGGGTTCTGGCCCAAAGTCCCCCGTGAGCCCCCAACTCCCACAGGCACTGGGCCGGCCCGGCCCCTGCTCCATCTTCAGCGGCTTCCTCACGGCCATCAGCACCGCAGCCGGTGGTTTGAGTTCTTCCCAACTCTGGCTGGAATAAAAGGCTTCCCCAGCCAGGAACCATTCTGTTCAGCCACGCGCTAAAGTGCTGTTTTGAAAGCAACGGCCAAGCTGTACGTCAACAAGGCAACACAACTCCAGAACACACATTCAGAAACACCTCCTGACGACGACGACCGTGATGAAGGTGAGGCTTGCCTGTGAACCTCCCAAGACCACGGAGATGCAAGGCTACCAGTCTGCCTCTCAGCATGCACTCCAGAGAGCTCTATGCATCCCCGGACGGTCGTTCATTTCAGACTACACAGCAATATTGTCGAACACGCGTTCAGTATCAATAATCCAAAGGTGCTTTGCTTCAAATCCCAGGTCTGAGGAAGCACCCACCTCAAGGGCACGCTCCTCTCACACACAGGCGTTTCTAGTACGTCCGCCCAAACCAGTGAATCTTTAGTTCTTTGAATGGACCCACCAGGCCAGGCGGATGGCTGGAAAGGAAGCCAAGAGCAGGTTTGAAGGCTGTGCAACTGAGACGGGCTAACCAAGTTCAGGATCTGACTGAAGACCTGGGATCCCGACGAACAGCAGGAGGCTCAACGGCCAGACCAACAATCGGCACACCCGAGAGAGGCTAGGTGCGCGTCTGACTGCAAGTCGCTGATCTATTATTTGAGGATGTTTCATGACCCCCTCCCCCATCTTTTTTGATGTGGAAAGGTTGCGGAAACGGCCTGGTCCCATATATCTCTCAAATGTGCCGCTCCCCTTCCTAATACCCTGTGCAGAGCGTTCTCCCAGACCGGGAACATTTGAGCTGCTGTGGGTCGCCCTGGCAAGCAGCATGGGCCACCCCGCATGTTCTCCCCCACAGGGCAAGCCATGCTGAGATGCGCGATTCAGGCCTGTGTGCCAGAATTTGGCCTAACTGACCCAGGCGGGATTTTGCGTCCCAGTGAGATCCGCATCATCTGTCCATCTTAATTGTTTTGGTTGGTTTATTTCTTGGTTTCCACATCCTCGTTATGTCAAATCAGACTGTAAGACTGAATCATTGGAAATACCAGACTATGCTCCAGTCTGTTTTGATTTGCTATTTCAAATTAGACACAGGCCTGCTGGCCTTTGATACTTTAATGTCTCCTTGTTAAATGATGAATCTTTTAAAAATCAGATTCTTACTGAATTATAAGGATATTTTGAAAATAATGAGGATACAGCTAACTCATGCTCCACTGAATGGGAAGGCTAGCAAAGCTTTCAACCAGGGTCAAATTATTGCCTACACTTCTTATAAAAATAATTTAAAAGGAAGTGACAAACAGACTTAATTAATAGATTGAGCATGCTCATAAGTCAGTTTGCCATTACTCCAAATCTGCAATCTTATCAAGAGGTGCAACACATTGGAGAAAAGTTGGGAAAGATGTATAGCAGGCAGAATTCGCATTAACTAGACGTACTGGGAGACCGGTGACCAGTCTAATAAAATATTGGCAAATCAGCTTAGATGCCAAAAATACTTGAACCACTGTCTCAGTGATTAAAGACAACAGTGGTAAGAAAGTTACCCATCCTAATGATACACATTTTCAAAGTTTAAAACGTAACTCAGAATTACACAATAGTGGCTGTGAAAGACCAGACCATGATATTGATTGATTGATTGCCTTAATTTTCCTTGTCTAGATATGTTTCAAAGGAATTTTAATGGTGCCTTTGTGAAGTGATGAAATTACCAACACATTAACAAACATGATAGCAGGGAATGTGCTAAGACCAGCTGGATCCCCAACAGGGTGACCTAAAGCATTCTCGAGTGTTCTCCTGCGTAAGCATCACTGGCTGTAATAACTCTCCTTTTTAATCTGGTTTGAGTTTGTTAGCACTTCATGATGCTTCTCTTGCAGTAATTCCTAACCAGATAGAGCTCTTTCTCTCTGTGCTAATTACTGACCTATTTCACTGAACACTGTTGATATTAAATTGTTTATTTATTATTTTTATTTATTAAAACATTTTTATGCTTTATTCTTTATTTTGGCTGACAGACCACAACGAATTATTACTTAGTCCAACCAGATCAGGTTGGATTAATTGCAAGGAAATGATAATCGTATAGTGGCCTTTGATCTGGCTACATTAATTAAAGATAAGACAGATACAACTGCTATTATGTCTCTGGATGCAGAGAAGGCCTTTGATAACATCTACTGGAAACTGAGAATCTTTTGCACATAGAAAAAATTCAGAAATGATTACGATTTTCTTTTATGTCTGAGTTTTTTCTACTTGAGTGAGGTACTGGTCAGGAATATTCTCTTTCCCCACTGATATTTTATTTAGGTTTGGAGCCCCTGACATATGCTATCAGACCAAACTGTAATATCCATTTCTTTGCGCAAACTGTGCTAGAATATAAACTTGTTCTCTATGCTGATGATCTTTTATTGCTTATTTCAGAACTTCAGTTATCAGTTCCAGCCATGATACCGACGATTTATCATTCTGGATACTTATTTAGTCAATTTAGACTCTGCCGAATTTCTTTCTTATATGGGAGTTCTTGTCCCAAGGAAGCTATCACAAATGCTAAATTTAAATTTGAGTTAGTTGATTAATGAGATCTCAAGGACATTGAAAGATGGGCACCTATAAAGTTAAGTTTATGGGGTAGGGTAAATACACTTAAAATTAATATAATACCCTGAATTATTTATACTTTACACGGCATTCTTCTCTTTAAACCTGACAAGAACAGTGCTCTTTTTCACAAATTCTTATGGGGCTCCATCCCACTGTGGATAACCTTGGAAAGGATGCAACTTCTACTCAGCGAGGGTGGATTTGGCCTGTGGCCCTTCCATCTACCATCGAGCCTCTCTGTTGACCTGCACTCAGTTTTGATCTTTCCCACTTGAATTAGATTCCCTTCATGGATCTGTTTTGGAATCTCCATTTCTGGATCTTCCTCCTAGCTGGATTGCCCTGGGCTCCTGCCATACTAAGCGAGGTGATACACACCTTCCAGCTGTGGCTACTAACGAGTTAAGAGTTTCACATCCTACTTTCACATGAATTGCAGCTTAACATATCTCCGCATGCAAAATTAACTTTACGGGGAAACCTGGATTCTAAAAAGGCAAGAATAGGCTTGTCTGGCAGACCTGGGCAGACAGGATTATATTTACTTTGGATCCACTGGTTGACCTGATGAAATGTTTCTGCCATTCCCTGCTTTGCAGACTAAGTACGCACGGCCAGCTACAGCTGCACGGCAATACGCGCAAGCGTTTGTTAGCCTCTAGGCCTGCTGCTTTCACTGCTTCAGAGCTGCTTGTGTTATCGGAAGCATTGACCGATGCTGAAAAACTGCTTCAGCCTACAATTAATTTTTATAAATATTTAATACCAGTGAATAAATATGATACAGACTCTCAAGCAAGAATAGAAACATGGATTGGTGCACCCCATGCTGCCTGAACAATCATTACTGCCTAGCTCCCAAGGACTATGGATCTCAGGCCACGCTTAATTCAGCAAAAGCTGATGTTTTCGAGTAGATTGGATGCTACCACGTCTAACTCAAGGGTCTAACTCAATCGGCCAACTGCTGGAAGTGAAGTGCCACAAATGCCGCTCTTCCCCGTATGCTCAAGGGCAGCTTCCTCTAGAGAGGATGCAATAATCGGGATACCTCTTATTTTCGAAAGCACTTAAATATTCAAAGACACACATGCGCTTTTGAATTACCTACCCATCACGTGGAACCTAGCACAAGGTCAGCACAAATGGATTTTCCACACCCTCCTGAGAGCTAAAGGACTGATAATACAACATTGGCAAGATGAATAGCCCCCGGCGATCACACAATAGCGGGAGGATGGGATAGGGCTTTCGGTTTTTGAACAGGTGGCCTTTAGGCATAACTTACAAATGGGACACATATGAGGCTATTTGGGGTGCCTTTGCCGAAGTACATGCATCAATATTCTTAATCACAGCAGTATGTTCTGCTAGATGGGGATACAGGGACAAAACCCTTGGTGCTATGAATTCTCTCTTTTTTATGGGACGGTTCAGTTGTCCCTGGCACTGCACAGAGCTGGATCAATAAACATCTCCATGGGGCAGGACCCAATTACAGTGCGTTTAAGAAGGGCTGGACTGTGAAGGAGGTGTCATGGGACACTGACAAGGAGTGGTGATGGTGGGAGCTCCGGCCTGGACCAGCCCCCGGAAGAGTTACACATAAGCCTTCCTCAGAAAAACCCTCAACGAAGAACCGGGGATGCCAAGGGATGCTTGTCTCAGGCAACCAGCAGGGAGGGTGGGGAGACAGGGGGCTTTCACTTGGCCACAGCATTACTCACCCAGAGCTGGAACAAGGGAGAGGCGGGCTTCACGCAGGCATCGAGGAAAATATAGCTTTACCTACTTGAAAAACAACAGCAACAAAGCCACTCCACAATGAATGTGACCCTGCCATGCCCAGAAGGAGAGAGCACAAAAGAAAGTGAAGACCGCAAGGCGTGAAATTAAAATCTTCAGAGATACAATGACGTGACGGCCCAATGCTACAACCTTGGGGTGGGGGAGGAGAAGTGCCTCGTGGGTTCGTGTCCGCAGGAGGACCAAAGGAGAGCAAGTCCAGAGCAGGGGGCAGCAGGACTCTCTCGGGTGCACTTGACCCGTCCGTGCAAGATGCCCGGATGGACCCTGTGGAGCTGCCATGCGCTCCTCCTCGGACGGTCAGACACTCCAGCTAGAAAGAAGGCCAGCTGCCGGCCCGCCTTGCAACGCAACACAAGACCAACAATCCCACAATCCCATTGTGTTCGTCTGCACAAACATCCAATCCTCTTCCCACTACCTGGCACTTGTCCTGCCTCAGCTGGGGGCTGAGACTCCTGGGCCAGGGTGGCGTGAGGGCAATTCCCCTGGGCCTGTTGGCACAGCACGGATGCTATCCAAGAAATACGGTGGCTGTACCCTTGGAACGATGATGGCCTTCCTCTTACACGGGCAAGTGCGGGGAAGAGAAGATGCAGCACATGGCTGGGTTGGGGAGCCCAGTACCAAGGCATCCCACACCCTTCTAAGGTCTTCCCATTTGGGGATCAGTGTTCTAGCTGTTGCAAGTTGGGTAACCCAGGTGGCAAGCTTGGCACCGATACATTCAGGGCCCTGCTCCAAACCAGAGGGTTCCGGCTGATGAGATTTTGGAGCTCTGTGAAGTCCGTGAGTTAAAATAAGCTTTGCTGACAAACACGGTCTCGTGCGAGCGGCAATTTATTTCCTCAAGTGAGAGAAGCTCCAGCCTAATAAATTGCAAGCCGCTCATAAGTTATGATGCTGCTGAGACGTGAGTGACAGGCAGAAGCGGCGTCTGCAAAATGCACCAGCTCTCCCGAGCTGCAGGGAACAGCATTAGAATGCAGCCACAGTGCCTGCCCGAAAGTAGCCATCACAGGGGCAGGACACGGGTTACAAACACGCGCAAAGAGAAACCTCTGGCCAGCGCGAGGTGTGTGCAGAACTCATCCTGCTGGAAAATCGCTTGAAAGAGAGTCAGTCTGATGGTGCAAAGGTCATTTCTGACAAGGCATGTTTTTCACACCATATTGATCCAAGACGGCACATAAGGGGAAGAAAACACACGGCTGAAATGTGCTCGCAGTCTGTCTGCTACGCATTTAATAAAATCTGCAGGGCTCCGAACTTATTACATTCCTCAAACTTTTACTCATTTCATCCCAGTGATTTCATTAAGTTAGATGGCAACATCTTTATTAAAAAAATAATCAAAATTGAAATGTTTCAATAAACCCAATTTTCGTTTTAAGTAGTAAAAGATGATTCAATGCAGACAAAGCAAAAATGAAAGTTACAAAGTACAATGGCATTAGACGTTTTGAAAACCTCATTTTTTAAAAAAGCGGGAGGATGAGGAGCTTTCGGAGGTTGGCATCAGTATTCACTGACCCGGTCAGAATAAACAAACAAGAAACAAATAAATTTACACACAAACACACCCTAACTTAACAAATTACTCTTGCTATTCCAGGTATGTATGAATTAAAATCCTGCCAATTTTCTGCATAAAACTGAAGCACAGTAATTGAGTGAAGGGAAGCGAACCATGTGGCATCAAGCAGAAACAACAAAAACAGACAACATGAGTGCAAATACAGTGCAAAGAATTTGTGCAAACTGTTTGAGGAAAATCTTTTCCAAATCAACTGGCAGCAAATTTTCAATCTCTTTTTTCTAAGCTTTGATAAAAAATAAATTAACCCAGCAGCACAATAGCTTATGCAAGACTTAAATTGATAAACATAGAAAGCCCTTGCAAAACCCATGAGGTAAAGCTGGGGGTGGAAGCTGGGTTATGGATAAACTTCTGTACCAAACAGCGTGAGGACGCATTACTGGACCAAGAGGCCGACCATTCCACAATGGATCTCATGGCGAACCCTGCTCCCCATGTCAAAAACCGACAGGCCCCGGACTCTTCCCTTCTCTGTGCTTTGCACACCACAAAAAATGTGATTTCCCTGGAGCTCATAAGCAACAACTTCTGCTCACTTGGGTGAACAAGAGCTCATCCAAGCGGCCTTTTGTACCACCCCTCCTGAGATGGGCACCTCGAGGATGGAGAACCAGAATGGGGGGGGGGGGCGTTCTTTCATTTTTAAAATATATATATTCTGACATGATAGCCCCAGCATGGGCATGAAGGCAGCATGAGAAACAAAATTCAAACCACAGAATTAAATACACCATTTCTCCGGACAATCAGCAAAGCTCATTGCAGCCTCGAAGGGAGTAGGCCATGGCTGTGCTGAGCCAGTCGGTACATGAGCCAAGGAGCTTCCTCAGCCAGGTCCAGACTGCCTACACTGCCCCTTCGAAGGAAATGGAGAGCAGGTCTGTCCATGGAGCGGAATATGGAGCAAGAATGTGGAATAGGTTGCAGGTGAAGTGATATTTCATTCACCCCAAGGTATTGTTAAAAATCCCGGCCAACAGAAAGGCAAAAGGGCTGATCTGAACTTTCTCCTTGATCTGCAAGTTTTGCTTTCTTACTTGAGTCAACGGTGCAGATCACGACGGAGAGCCAGTCTTTCCCCAGCCTGCCACGCCTACGGTCGGAAGTAGCGCATGCTAGTCTGTCCCCTCGCGATTGCCCAGCACCATCCTGGTCCTCGGGCAGGGCGATTTGAGATCAAAGCCTGAGTCACAGGTTATGCTGAAGTATGCACTTCAGGAGCATGAGTGTTCCAGAAGACGAGGTTGGGATGCACTCAGCCAGCTGCCAGCGAAGAGCCGAGGACGAGGATGAAGACGGCTGCCACTGATGAGGACACTAGATCGAAGCGGAAAGACGTCTACTGGCTGATATGCGGGGAGATGACAGGAAAGTCCAGTGCTGCACCACACGTATGATTGGAACGAGGTATGTGAGAAGCATGAGTCAAAGCCAACTAGAAACTGTGAAACAAGAAATGGAACTGCTAAACAACACCAGAGTTGGTGTGAATGAACTAAAGTGAATTGGAATGGGATATTTTCAGTCAGACGAACACCAAGTATTTTACTCTAGAAGTGACAAACTCAGAAGAAATGGAGTCACACTAGCACTGAGGAAAAGATGTAGCACAAGCAGTAAGCAGATATACAAAGTCTGATCAATTCATATCAGAACCATCCGAAAGGCAACCAACATAACTATAATTCAAGTCTATGCTCCAAAAGGGGAGCTGAAGAAAAAGTCAAAAACATTTATGCAGGTATCCAAGAGGAAACTGGTAACACATAGAAACAAGACAAGCTGATATACCTAGGTGACTGGAATGCAAAAGTAGGAAACAACGCAAAATCAAATGTTGTAGAAGAATTTGACCTAGTGGTAAGAAATGAAGTAAGAGAATGATTCACAGAATTCTGTGACGCCAATCTGTTTATCGCATGCGTATGCTTCAAGCAACCCATCAGATGATTGTATGGACATCACAAGATGGCCATCACCAGATGGCCAGTACAAAAACCAGATAAATGCTGTAACTGGAAGCAGGAGATGGAGAACCTATATTCTTGCTGCCAAAGCAAGACTAGGAGCAGATTGTGGCAGTGATTTCTTTCAAGATCATCCATTGCCTCTTATGATCTGCACAGTCAAGACTTTGCTATAGTCAATAAAGCATTGCACAATCACCATCGGAAATGGTTTGGCAAAATTTTGCTTCCGTTCGTGAACGCCACTTCGGGTGACGAACACAATCACGGCCATCTTCCCGGCACAAACATGAATGGGCCATCTTCCCCACTCTGACACGTAGTCGCAGCTTCCTCTAGTCGAGATCGCGGTTGCAGACTCTCCCTCCAAACAATAACCTCCCCCCGACCCACCTGCCTGTCCTCCACGCCAGAAGTCGCCTCAAGCGTTCTCTCTCTTCATACTGTACTGTACTTTGTTTCATATTTTTGCAATTAAAAAAAATGCATATAGTTCAGAATGGAGTTCGCACCTCGGTTCACAAACTTAATTCGTTCCATGATTCTGGTCATGAACCGAATTGGTGGCGAACCAAATCCAATGTCCCTATAATGTTCAGTGTAGTAAGTTGAATCCTTTTTTTTTTTAACCACAAAAATATGAGCCACGTCCCTGGGCTGTGGGCCAAGCCGCAGCCGCCTCACCGAGCCTGGGGGCACCCGGACCGAGGCAGAGCGGGAGCGGGGCCAGGGCTCCTGCGCCTCTGCCATGGCCTTCCCAGGGCAGGCCGCCCCCACCACCAAGCCATGCTTCTTCCCCCGGCAGCAGGGAGAGGTGGGAGGCGCCCCACTCGGCCGACCGCAGCCCCGTCCCGTGCCTCCCCTCCCCTCGGCTCGTGGGAAACAGCCATTACCTCCCTCCTTACGGCCTCCCGCTCCCAGATAGGATATCTCAAGAAAGCCACGGGAAGTGCTGTGGGGAAGCGTTTGTCACGCGATGCGGAGTTTTGCCCAACTTTCTGAATTGTTCACGAACAGAAGCGTTTGTGAACTGAGGTACCACTGCACAACGAATCAGTACAACTAATACAAAAAAGGGAATTTCTTCAGTCTTTACAAATTCTGTTAGCAGCACGATGCTTCCTGGGCATGCTGGAAGCAGGGCTAGGAAGAGCTCTTGCTTCCCCTGGCGGCAGTCCCAGTTCGTTGTTCAAGGTCCTGGTTTCAGACCTGCTCCACCTCCTGGATGTAGCCACCATGAAAGCAGAAGGGTAAAGCTGTGCTCCAGACCCAGGAGCGGCTCTGCGTGGGGCCATTCCGGTTCTCTCCAACTAATCATCACCCTTCTCACCTGTAATACTTCGGGGAAGGTTCTGCCCCTCCACTCAACAAACTTGCTTTACTGTGTGCCTCCAATGTGAGAATCCTGGATGTTCTCCAGTCACCTGACAAAACCCGAGAGTTTCCGCATTTGATTGATTTTTACCTTTGGCCCACTACAGAAGTGGACATAATTCACACCAGGTGAAATTGGCAATTGAGAAGCTCCGAGCCCAACCACGAACAATGCAGCTCTTTCAAGCAGCAGCTCTAAAAGGGGTTAAGCCAGCTTTCTAATGCGATTTGCGCCTTATTTTCCTTGGCTTATTCTTAGTTTCAAAACCATAATCAACTTATTGTCACACCACTGAGTGACGGAAACCTTGCCAAACGACTTCAAAAACTGACAAGGTTTCCGTTGCACTCAACAATCCCAAAAGACAGAGCCACTCATTTTAATATAAAATCCTATCAGAGCCACGGCGCTGAATTAAACAACAACAAGCAAGGCACCATGTTTAAAGGACAAGTCACTCAAGGAAGGCACACCCTCCCTCCCCTTCCCAAACCACACACCAGTGAAGTTTGGAAAAAGAGATGATCAAAAAGATTCAAAGATCCAATGCTAGATTAATGCAAATATCTGCCTGCAAGCAAGTGTAATATTTGATTAAACTGGCATACATCAAGTACAATTAGAAAGGTTATTTATAACTAAGAAATACATAATTCTGTATTTTAATGAGAGTGACAATTACAGCCGACAGTTGCTAATTAACATTAATCCGTTTGCACCACAAGTCGGGGCGTTTCTGGCAGGATTTCATGATCTCAGCAATGGACACAATCCAGTGTGCCTCAGTCAAACTGGTCATGGCAACCCTTGCAGCAATGAGATTCTCTCTTCCGAGAAGTCCCTGCTGCGCCCCATTCAAGAGCATTTGCTGCCTTCCAGGTCCATCTCTTACAGTTGACATACACATGGAAAACGGATTTTCATGGTGGCCGCCCGCTCTCCGACTTGGAATTTTACGTCCCACGATGAAGGCATTTTGTTGTTGCTTTCAAGAGCAGGCATTCATTTCCTCCACCGGCTAAGGGTCTACCACTAGTTCTGACTGTCCAAAGGAAGTGTTACAGCAAAATTCAGCAACGCTAAGAAGCAATGCTTGACCTCATGAGATTGGGGAATATCTCGTGCCAAGGGTGCTTATGCCGTAGCAGCCTGCCTTCAGACATGTCAAGACAAGACTTTCTGGGGAAGCTTAAGCTTGGGAAGCATCACTCCTTCATGGGAATCCATGTCCCTAACGCTAACCCAGTAACTTCTTAGCTGTGTGTTCCATGGGATCCCAAGGGGGCAGCTGCAGCCCTAAGCGTTTTCCATCAGTCAGAGTCTGTCCTGGGTCTGTATCCATGCTTGGAGCACGGAAATATAGCGACCTTCATGGAAGCCTTCATAATCTTACGGGCTACTTGCAACGTAAGATGATTCAGTTGGAAATCACAGCTGCTTGCTTTGATACGTATTGCCACAGAGGAGGATGTCTCATCCACATCCTCTTTTTCAACTGTACTGGCTACCCTCAGCTTCAAGAGTCTACACAGAGTAGTCATGATTTTCTGCCACATGATGTTGCAAAATACTGCATGGACAACCAATGGACGTGGGGAATCTAAAATCCTTTCCACTTCTGATGCATGAAGTACTAACTTCCTTGATCACTGTTCTCTCGCTCTGCCTAACTTTTAAAAACTATTGTTGTTGACTGAGACTGCGCTTCATACTGAAAGTTGTGATTTTATATTTATTTGGTATGTTTATGTGGAATGGTTAATCGCTGTGAATTATAAGAAGAGCAGTACATAAATATGGTGAATAAATCATGAGACATTTTTATGGTCAAATCGAGGCAATGAAAGTGCAAAAATTCAAGGAAAAAAAGCAGACTAAAAATCAAATTTTTAAAATGATCTTGGAAAGAAGAACCGATCATCTGCTCACTGAAAATGGGGCAAGAAGCGATGGTTCTAGGCAGTGGGAAGGGACCGGGGGCCAGCATGCAAAGGGTGTCCGAAATGTAAGAGCAGCTTATTAACAAAGGGAGAAGTCGCTTGCAAGGATTGTGGAATCTCTGGCTGTTCAGGGAGGGGACTTCAAACTCCTTCCCCCACGCTGCCGCCCTCCTGCTCCACCAAGGATTTCTGTTCTACACTGATCTGCCCATGACTCCCTGGCAGAAGATCCTGTGGCACGCAGCCCACGAAGAAACCCGTTCTTACTCAGCACATGCCACCCTGGGTGCTTCTTGACCTGTGCTCAGCGAAGCGAGTAAATCCAGACCGGAACCAACGCTCTCCAGCAACTGATGAGATCTGTCTGCCATTACCGGGGATCCCGCTGAAGACCTTGCTGCGCCTTTTCTTGGGACATGGCTTGCAAGCGGCCGGACTGAGGCAGAGGGAAGGGGCTGGTTAGGTTGAGCCAGGTATGTCACTACTAGGAAAACTACAGGGCTGGATTCAAGGTGTTATTTTAGGTGCCTCTCAGATCTTCATGCTTGAGCATGCCCAGTGGGATTCTTTCCGTTGTCCTTGCCCTTCGCGCCTTCAACCTTTCCCTTGCCCGATCACAATCTGTTTCCCATAGAGAGTTATATTCAGCACGGCGGGAGCAGTCGATACTCAGTAAATTCCAGCCAGAAGTCTCTCTGGACATTTTTTTTTTAATTAAAACATGTCTATGCCATGGGTGGCCCCGATTTGCTACTTGAATAAACCAGGGAAGTAAGAGCAGGCACGGTCCACCTCTTTGCATTCAGAGCAAGCCATCGCGAGTCCCCGAGCGGCAAAACAAGGAGGAGTTCAGTGTAGGCATTTCGATCCCCAGCCACAGAAGCGTGTGTGAGGATGCCAGGGCCCAGGCCAAACGTTGGTCACTGCCCCATCGACCAGAAAGCTTCCGATTGGCTTGGCCAACAGAGATGCTGAGTTTGGCCCTGGGCACTCCGTCGAGACGAGCCAGCGTCCCTCACGAAGGCCCCTTGAGCAAAATGGCCGCCAACAAAGCAGTGACGGCTTGGATCTCCTTGTCGAGGCAGGAACGGGGTGCAAATGTGGATGAAGGCAGAGACGGAGTTGTGCATACTTGGAGTTTTAAAAGAATATAAGCACCCTGTAATGTGTCGTTTACAAAGTGCTATAAATTTTCTATTTATTTTGCGGGTGCGAGATAGATGGCTTATTTCTGCATACGGAGGTTGCTGGCTAAAATCAGGATAAGCGGTATTAATGTCCTATGGTCAGTATTATTGAACCTCCAAAGCAATAAACTACGAGTCGATAAATATTACATTTGCAACATAGTTAACATTCTCCTACTGTCTCTGGCACTTATTACACATTGTAACCGCAAGTCTACAATACATTATTCATATTTGGGGTGTCACTGAGTGATGGATTGCTGTAAGAGAGGCTGTCCTTTAAATAAATCAACAAATAAAAATGCAAATGTTAACATTTCCAGCCACAACTTTTCCCCATCTTGAATGGGGGAATGAAAATTTCACATTATATCGACAGCAAGCAGAGAGAACAATTAACAACCTACACAGTGAATAAGGGAGATTAATTTGCCAATGTCTGCTTTTATCACTCACATATGGAGCTATGTTGGACTTTTCACGATGTTAGTTCTCCTCAGGGAAAAGGTGGGGGAGAACTTAATCGCCTCCCATACTTGGAACCTCACTTACCATCTTCCTCCTCACAACTCCTTTCTCCTTAAACATCAAGAAATTAGACACCCTACCCATTTAATGGCAAAACTCAGCCCGAGAAGGGGCATTTCCTGAGAAGTTTCCATTAGTGGAAGATGGCTGCATTTAGGTACCCACTCACTTATCCAGCAAACTGACATCTCAAAAGCTGTTGCAGTTTTAGGCACAGCTAATTCATATTTTTATTTACTACAAAGCATTCAGTTCAAAGGATCCAGCATGATAATATGGCACTGTGGACTATTCAGTATACAGCTCTGGGCATTGCATATTACATCAAATATTAATTTGTTTAAAAGTCCCCAAATGCACATCTAGCTGATCGGAAATGTGCTGAGCAAATCACGCTATTTCTCCTAACAGCCCCAAAACACAAATTTGCACAATGTAATTTGTTTTTCTAAGAACTCCAAAGGATGCGGCTGTAGTGACTCCTCAGCGATAGTGTGTCTGAGTTATTACTTAATATGCGTGCGACAGGAATATGCAGTGGCTTTTCATTCCAGCATGCACCAAGTTAATGGCAAAAAGAAACTTTCTAGCAGGGAGAAGAAAAGCAAATTACCGAGCAACTCCTACCAGCCTCAGCCCTTGGCCGCGTCTGCTCCTGGCAGATCGATTCCGTAGCAGAGGCTTGGAGAAGCTGAGCGTGCAGGAACTCAGAGCGGGCATCCCGATCCCCAGCCGCAGAGCTACGCCCGGGCAAGCCAGGATCCCCAGAACCAGAGCTGGCTGCGGGCTCTTTTTGCACGTACCTTTCCACTCGCTTAAAAAGGCCTGAACTGGGCCAGTCGTGGCTTCTGGCTTCTCCAGCCCTACAGGATGGAAATGAGACACAACGGGCAAGGCCAGAGAGCTGACGGCAGGTATAGGAGCGCAAGAGGACAGGAAAAGAAATGCAGGAGATGAAGTTACCGGGAGAAGAAACCCATTCCTCACCCAGCTCGTCCTGAAAGGGCAGGGGGGATCTTCCCGCTGGCCCTCAACTCCGACCATGGGATGGCTCCCAGAAGACCACACCCCCTCCCTCTGCGCATTCCCTTTCTCCAAGGCCACCCTCTGTGATTTCCCAGCAGGAAATCTTTGCATTGTAAATGCCCTTCCAGGGGCCCAGCTATTGGCAGTGAGAGCCAGAAGTTAACGGGTGCCGCAATTTTAGGGGGAGTTGCCCCCCCCCCGCCCCAGAGCTTCTCCAAAACTGATTCTGGCCTTTCAGCCCAAAGGCTGGAGGGAGGTTCCCCACCCCAGCATAAAACCGACCAAGGCTGGCACAGCTCACAAGGGCACCAGGAGGCGTGAAGGTGGTTGGCTTCCACTCCTGCCGCCTGGCCTGGAGCAGAACTGCCCCTCTGCTTCAAGCCCACCCCCCACCCCGCAAAGGTCTCCCCACTTCCCCTCCCAGGAAGTGGAGAAGACACTGGGAGAAGCGCCAGGAGGGAGGGGAGGAGACAGAGGTGGGAAATGACAGTCCTCTGTCGTCTCACTTGCTCCTCGAACAGTCCTTTTTCTCCGTGGCCACTCTCAAAGGCTGGTCCTCACATGAAAAGAGTGCTGCTCTGAGCATGTACAGAGAGCCCCCTCCCTCCATGGAACATGCAGACGAAGAGCTTCTCCATACATCTGGAAAGAAGGCCAGAGGCCTCGGTCAGTCTTCGGGTCTAGCAACTGCGCTCACCCCACGCAGCCCTCCCTGCTTCATTCTCACCCCCCCCCGGGGGGGTCAATTCTCTGAAGAGCACCCAGCCCCGGAAAGTTTCACAGAAGCTGCTTTCCCCGGCAGTCTCCACCCGCTCAAAACAAGCACTGGGCTGCGTCCGCCACGGAGAGCGCGCGATGCTTCGCACGAAGCCAAGGTGGCTCGCCCTGCTGGAAGCTGAAAAAGCCAGGAGTGCGGGACACTGCAAGCAAGCTCCGCCGGCACGGACTGCAACCGCCATCGGTTTCCCCCACTCCCGCCCATGCCGCTGCCCCCCGTTAAGGCTCAGGGGTCTGTTCAGCAAGTTTCAGTCCCAAGCAAAGCAAAGCAAAGCAAACCATCAGGGTTAAACCGTTAACTGTGGATTATAACAAACATGCTGACGGATCTTTAGCTTTAGTGGCACACCACCAGCTATAATTCTCCATATTGATTAATTTAGTTAGTTAAACCTGCAATCTAAGCTTATAACCCATTCAGTGATAAATTGAGACCGACCTGCTGCCCAAGCAGGTTTCGTTGATGAGGAATAGGATCGGGTTTAGGTCTCCCACAGAAATACTTGTCCATTTACCATTTTCAATTAGAGAAGCCCATGAGTAAGGGAAAGCAAAACATGGCTCTTTAACCTGGTCAATTATACTAACACACTGCACCAAAACGAGGGAGGGAGCAGAGGGGGAGAGAGAAACCATGCTCAGAGGGAAGGAGAGAATGTTCTGGAAGCACAGGTACTACACCATGGGGTTTGTTCATCATTTGATGCAGAAGAGTCTGAAAGAAGCGTACAAACAAGGCAGAAACTTCGGCAAAGGAAAGGCAGCAGCCCCTTGGGTCATCGGCAGAATCTTGAGTCCAGCCAGTTCCCAGAGAAGATACGAAGGGTCCTGGGGTACAGCAGGAGTTCCAGTTTTCCTGCCCCTCCATCCCACCAGCCGCCTGCACCAGAAGACACGCACTGGAGAGAAAGGGGCCAAAGCTCTTTCTCTGAGCATCGGCAGCAGAACCAGATTAATGCTTCCCCTGCCTCCCACTCTGCATCCTTCCTTGCACCCAACGGAAGATGAAACGCAGGAAAATGGACTGTCCAGGCCACGTGTGGAGCAGACTGGGGCATGGGGAGGGAAGTGAAAAGCCAGACAGAGTGTCCAAGGCCCCAGGAGATTCCTGCACTCCTCGACCCTCGTTTGTTCAATCCACAGCTCACCTCCACAGGGGGAAAGCTTTGGAAGGAACGGATCCTGGGTCTTGGGTCCAAGCGGAAACACACACTTCAAACCCAGCGCAGTTTCTGAGCAAGCTTGCAGCAAGAGGACGCGTTGCTCAGCCAGCTGCCCCTTTCCCTGCAAAGACCTCCTCGTCCTTAGGCCCGGCACTACAGCTCACGGCCGCCAGAACGCCCGGCTGCCAGGCCAGACTTGCTCACAGACTCAGCTAAGCCAGGCCAAAGGCTCAAGGCGAGTCAGCCAGCGCAGAGGTGGACCTCAAGCACGATTCATGAGCATCCGGGGGTGCAGTGGGAGCCGCTCCCTGAGCCACTGGGAAGCAGTGCCCTTGAACCCTGAGCACCACACAGCCCCATGTGCTTTCTGGCAACGGCCTCCTCAGAGGCACGGCAGGGCTGAAAATCCTTCCTGCCAGTGGGACTGCACTCAGGAGTGAAAATCTGCTATTTGTAAAATTAATTTTATAAGTACATTTTTCATGAACCCATCCAACTCTGTACTTTGAAACCACTGAAGTTCATCAATTCCCCTTATGATTCAAAAAGCAGCACAAAAAAAGGACTCCAGTCTCCCGCAACTCTAATGTTCAGGAGCATTTTGCACATTGCATTTCCTTTTAGATTCACACTCGTACAAAAATAATACGAATTTGCGAAGTGCTGCATCAGACTTGAGTATTTTTCAAGGAGCTGCCCACAGCAAACATAGGGTTTACTTCTCATTAATGCACACGGTGGCTTTTAGAAACCTTCTGGTTTTTATCGCATCGTTTTTGTAAGCTGCCTTGAGTGCCATTTTTGGTAGAAAGACAGCAATAGCTATTTAAATGTATAGGATTTTGTCTTTGGCACGCAGGTTCTCCACAATTCCATTTCACAGGCACATGTTTAAAGGTGCAACCTTGCACATATTAAGCATTCAGGCAGTCCCCAAGTTATGAACATCCAAGTTATGAACAACCCATACTTACAACCCATACTTACTTAATAGGCCATAAAGTCTATTAATTAAAAAAAATTACTGCAGGAAAGCATCATCACCAGAGAGCAAGAGGAAGCAGAAGGGGACGGGAGGAAGGCCTTCAGAACATGTCATCCAGGAAGGGAAATCTCTCCAGGATTTCTATGCTGCTGTTGTTGTGTTCAGGAGGGGGAACAGGTGCTATGGGTATTTGTGGCTTTTCCACCTTCATGGGGAGCCTGAGCCCCTCAAATGTGGAGGGCCAACTTACATTTAATTCAACTTAAAATACAAGTTTCCATTTTCACAGGGACAAAGCTCATTTGTAACCTGGGGACCGCCTAGATAAGAAGCGACACCACTGGCAGCGCCCCTCAGCCAGCACGTACCTTAAGACCTCTTCTAGAATGCAGAATCCCACAGCAGACTTTCAGCTTTTAAAAGCAACCTGAGTTTATGGACTAAGGATGAATGACGCAGAGCTTCAGAAATTAGACACGGGCCCCGTGCAGATGCAACACTGGCTCCCTCGAAACCGTAGTTTAAAAATTGGGGAGCGGACTCAGGGACTTACATAGTTTGCAGGTAACAGCCAAGCGTCTGGGTCGTCACTGAGAACCCGTGACTTTCCGCTGGGCTGCTAACTCTGGATTGTTTGTGATGAATGAGTGCTAGTGTGTCTGTAGTGCAGGGATTGCATGTAATCGCAACCCGTGATTCAACAACAAAGCACAATTCCACGACAGCCCACATTCAACCTGCCCACTCCAAGGCCTTGAGTGCAGGTGTGTCCCCCTTTGGGAGGCAGGGCCTTCTCTGCAGTGGTGCCTCATTAGCAGAACCCACCCCTACCTACTGACCCAGCTGGCACCTACCTGGCACCTCTTAGGCGCTGCAGAAAAGGTTTTGTGTAGCTGGGAGTTCAATGGTCTTTCCTGTAACTGAACTTTGCCGTTGTGGTTTATCTGGTCAGGCAGACGAAGGTTGCCAAATAAGCCATTTTTATGTGCTTGTTTTCATTCTAGTGTGCATTGATCTAATACGGTTCTAAGCCATCCCAAAGATGGCGATCAAAAAGTAAGGCAGAAATATTTTAATTTTTAAAAAAATCTACCCCTCAATCATTTTGCCAACCTTAACCACTGTTAATGTTATGACTGAGCCAACAATAATCATGGTTTCCATCTTAACCAAGATTTAAAATGAGGGTTTGGTGTAGCCTTGCAGGCCCTGCTTGGGAGGAATTCTGGTCGCATCCGTGCAGATATATTCTGAAGAGCTGACAAGGGAAAGCTAGTTGTACGCCCTGGGAGGGGGATGAATACATTCTTAAGCTGGACTCCAGATTTGCAATATTACATCAGCCTGAATAAAGAGGTTCCCATTTCAAACTGGAAATGCCTGCATGTATTAGCACTGCCGCCATCATTTAACCTGCTCGTTTCATGTACAAACTTTGATTTGTTTTCAGCTTGTGCTGGGAACTTCATATAACAACTTTGCAGCATTGAAAAGATCAAAGTAAAGGCAATTGCTCTTATTAACCTTATTAGCCGAGAAGAAAAGCAACACAATTTTGTTCGTCTTTAGTTCTTCACAAGAGCAATATCGTCATTTAAGGTTTCTGAAGGTGACTTATCAGAATTGCTGACTTAATGGGATTTTGTTGCTTCTCATTAAACAGCAAAATAACGAGTGTGTAAAAGGGCTTAAATGAAACACATCATGATACAACATGGTGCAGTTTGCGGGGTGGAAAGGCAATGAGACTGGGAGGAATTAAAAACTTAAGAGTGAACTCTGAAGGGGAAAAAGGTCTAACTTCAGCAAACACTATCCCCATAAATTATGTACAACTGTATAAAATGTGTCAGGACTTATAACTTAAAAATACTTCCTCCTCACAGAATCTAAGCAAAAATTAAAGCATTAGAACTTGGCATATTCTTGCATTTCTTATTCTAACAAGCAATTTAAGGCTTACTATAAATGTCACAGGATATGTCAGTTCTAAGTTTATATTATCCAGCTTGAGCAAAACATGAAATATCAGAGAGCCTCAGCCGCTTCGCCTTGCACACGGGCAGATCTGATGGGTGCGTCTGTGGAATCTTAAACCAGAGATTACCAGTCATCTTACCGCGAGGTGTCACGCTGGATTGGGGAGGCGGCCGTCGCAGCACACGCCTTTCTGCTGCCTGTCAGTCCGGGGGATGTAGCCGCATCCTTCCGGGAGCCTGGAGCCATCCCTGTGAAAAGAGAAGAAAGGCACATAGGGACAGGTGCTGGGGCTGGAAAGTTCTGGACGGTCTTCCTCGCTTCCTTCTGCCTGAAGTGCGAACACGAGGCCCAAACGCCACGCTGCTCTTTGGGGCCCTATATATATGGCGAATCAGGAGCCAAAGGAGTTGTTACGGTTGACAGGTATGGAGCTGGAAATATATTTCCAGGGCCGCCAGGAGTCATAATTGCATAATGCAGCACCCACAGCAGACCGTGTGTCACTACGGCATGTGACAAGTTACCATTCCCTTGTGACCTCCGGACCAATCCCTGAAAACCTCACCCCTGAATCTGCAGTGTTCTCTGGAAACCTGCAGCGCACGCTCTGTACTATTTCATGTGTGGACAATAATTTGAGATTCTCGGAAGCACACAAGGAGCCATCGACTTTCTATTTTAATTCTCCCGGAAACTCATTTCTTTTGTACCTCCAAAGCTTCATATTAGCTGCACATCCATACATTAGAAACTAATTCTGAAATCAGCCCTCTGAGAAAAAAGGGTGGAAGAGAGAATAAAAGATCAGAGGCTGGTTTCTGAGATGAGCTTAATCCAAAAATATACTACAGAGGCCATCAGGATCTCTTCAAATGGTATATAGTGCAAACATGTCAAAGGAGGACGTGGGGAAGACTTGCATATCTACTTTCAATATATTTGGCTCTGAGAAAGATACTTTTCTCTGGAAACCAGGATACTGGAGCCTTCTTCAAGTAACACAGAAATCAGTTCTCTGCTGACGAGCCACTGCTGAAAGCTTGAGCAAGGCTGAGACTATTTCGAGTTAGCAACTTCCATATTCTCTCCACAGCTGCCTTTTCCAAGGCCACACAGCCACCGGCAGGGCATCACCGTGACAGAGTGGCTGACGCTTTCCATATGAAGCCTCCAGAAGGATGTGCTGCCATTTTAGGACTGTTCGAAGCTGCTTGACAGAGTCCAGCCGCTGGTTCACTCAGGACAGGAAGTGGCTCTTCAGAGGCACTTCCCAGCCCCAGCTGGGGGTGCCAGGGACTGAAGGACCCGGCCTGCACCCCAAGTGATGGCTTTCCCAGAGTCTGAGGGGGAAAGGACAACACGGTTGCCTTGATCAAAACTGACCGGAGCCTTTGGAAGACGTATTACAAGCTGGAACCAGCCAGTCAGCCATGTTCAGTCCTGGCAGAGCGACTCCCTAGCAGTGCCTGGAGGCCTGACGGAGCCGAAGAGGCTTGAGAATGATCCAAGATAAACAGCAAGGGAGTCAGAATGCAGAAAACCTTGACAGTAAAGATGTGTGGGGGGGGTGTTATCTCTGGGTGAGCACGCTTGGGAAACGCTCCAAATCTTGAAGGCACAAACTCACTCGAAGCTTGCTACAGGTCAGTTTAAATTTGAAGAATACTAAAAGCGTGGTGTTGGCCATGGCAAAGGACTGAGAAACAAAGTATTTCAGTTTTACCCAAATATGTTCCATAAGCATTCTTTTTTTATTTATGATATTAATACAGGCCACACCAAGAATACATTCTCCAGGCAGGTCAAAAATATATCAGATCCAATAAAATACAGTAACCAAAAGCAAGCTGCAATATGACATTTCTTGTTGTTGGCAGAGAGAATAAAACTGAATGATAAAAGATCAGTTAAACCAAGTCAAACAGGTGAAAATGGCATGTTAAAATTCACAATTTCCAGGGAGCCCTGGGAGCATAGAAAGGTACTGGTACTGGCTTTTGGTACTGAGATGAGCGGAAAGAAAGCAAAACGAGGGTCTCTGGGGAACCTCGCCAGAAAGAGATCATGTCCCTATTTTTCAGGTCACGAGGCAGCCCTCAAATATGCTGCAACATACAAAAGGAAACAGCATTCACAAACGTCAAGGAGTTTGGTCCATTCTCGTTATTCACAGTCGATTCCCCATTGCAGGGAGATGTCACTGCTTTCCCCTCGCAGGGGGGCTCTTTGCTCATCAAAGCAAATGGAGCCTGGCTTTGCGCTTAACCCCTTCTTCTCCCAGCAAGGCCTTGAAAGACCGGCATTGCTTTTCAAATTTGGTCGGGGGGCAGGTAAGTAGTTTAAAGTCAGCTGACGTGTACAGCTGCAG
Organism: Varanus komodoensis; assembly: GCF_004798865.1. NCBI lineage: Eukaryota > Metazoa > Chordata > Lepidosauria > Squamata > Varanidae > Varanus > Varanus komodoensis. Next base: position 240,358 of record NW_025335606.1, on the reverse strand, counting down.
GATCTTTGGCTGAAGTTGCCAATTCCCAGCGGTGGCACAGTGTCCTGCAGCAGGCCAACGAGCCGCAAGGGGCTTCGCACAAGTTCCTCTGACACAAACGGACGTTGTGCAACTCCGATGCCGTCTGCGTTTAGTCCAGATCTCCCATAGGCCATATCCCACTGCGTGTGGCGAGAGGCAATCTGTTAATTACTACAAATCACACCTTTGACTGCCAAGCCAGCATTTATCGGCCTATAATTCTCCCGACCAAATGGCTACGAAAGGGGGGAAAAGAGGGAGATGGGACCACAAGAACTATGGGAGCAGCTCCATCTGTTTTAGGACATTTATGCTTGAGGAAACCTATGGAAAAGTCCTACAAACAATAGGGTAGGGTATCAGTTCTAATACATGGCATTTAAAGGATGGAGTGGGAGGGGAAGAAAAGAAATAATGATGGTTCAAAAAAAATGAAATGAAAGAAAGGAAGAAAGGAAAAGGAAGGAAGAAAAAAAAAATCCATCAGTGAAAATTGCCCCTGAAAACTTCACAGAATTGTAACGGCTTTCTCTCGCTTAAATTGATTGGTGTAGCAACGTTATGAGATGACTATTAGAATTCATTGCGCGCCACAGAAAGAGCTGAAATGTCAGCAGACTGTACAGCAAAAGTAATGGGTCCTGAACTCCTGTTAGTCAAAAATGATTTTGTTTCAAATTAGAAATTGATTTCTTTTGGACACAAGCCCTTTGCCAGCTTCCAACTGTTGTAGCTGAGCCTTGGAAGAGATTAACCTCACCCTCTGTTCGGGTCCCCCTCTGATGATACCCTTTCAAAAGTTTCTTTCACAGCAAATGCTTTTTTAATGTGGCCACGGTCTTAACCAATAACACAAGTTGTTTGTTCCTTGGAGAGCTCCACCGCGTTTTGCCGTTCTTTTTATTTTTCTGCTGACACAAATCACAAACTCATTGACAACTGGAAAGGAAAGGAAAGGAAAGGAAAGGAAAGGAAAGGAAAGGAAAGGAAAGGGGACGACAACTGGAAAGCAAACAAAAGAGTATGTTAGGCTGTGTGGCAAAACTCCGACTGGTTTGCCTCCTTCCTTAAGTAGCTACGCTGAGCTAAGAGACAGAAGGATGCAATGGCAGTTGCAGAAGAAGCTGGGTGCCCGTCCGGTCACCACACTCCCTTCAGGAGGAAATCAGAAAGCTTCTCTTCTGGGCACTTGTTCACCACACAAGTAGCCTCAGCAGCCACCACAGGAACACCATTCAGTAGCCTCAATACCGGCGGCTATTGGGCTGACAAAGCAAGGTGATTCCTTCCTGCCCTCCCTATCTCTCGGGCTAAGGTGGGAGGCAAAGAGAGCAGCCTCTCTTGCAGCCGGCCGGTCAGTTCCTGGCAGACGATGGAGAGATGGCCAGCTGCAAGCTTTCTTGCAAGCGAGCGGGTACATCCAACGTTACTTGAGCAGAGAGTGCAACGGGACCGCCCTCCCCGCTTGCCCACTCCATTCCCCCGGAGCAGCTCTGGCAGGGGAGGGGGGACCCATTCCTCTGGTGGACAGGATCCCTCTAGGAACCCATCAATGAATCGCAAGCACTTTATGAATGCCAGTGGCTCAGAACCTCTGAACAGAACTCTCAATGCGAGTAAGGAGGTGATCCGGAGGCACGCTTGCCGTGCAAACTGAACACAAACTAGATGCGATACTAACTGCATTCACACGATTCAGATTTATGTGAGCGTGAACCCTTGTCATCCAGAGCAGTGGTTTTCACCCGCCCGTCCGCGGACCAGCGAGCTTTCCTGCCAGTCCGTGGGGGGACTGTGCCCCGCTCGCCGCAGATAGGCGTGGGGCTGGCTGTGCTCCCCCACCTCTTCCTCGGTTCGCACTGCATTCGTGGGGGGTGCATTGGCGCTGACGGGGGGGGGAGGAGGGGCACAGAGGGGAGCGACAGCTCGGTGGGAGCCGGCTGGGAGGCACGGTGTGCTGCTTTTGGAATTTTTTTCTTTCGTTGGCATTTTTTGTTGCCCTGTTTCTGGTTGTTTAGCAGAATTTTCTTTTTCCTTTTTTGATACTGTGTTTGGAAGCTAACACACAGGATACTGTATTATGTGTGTGGTGCTTTTCGCTTCTGCCTCAGAGGTGGCTTCCCTGTTTTTGCTGGTCCCCAGCTGTGGAAAGGTTGGAAACCACTGCTCTAGAGCAAAAGCCAGGCACGGAGATCGCAGGCACGCGAAGGGAGGGCTATCCCAAATGGCTTCGCCCTCTTTCGTCCCCACCTGGCGTCACATGCTCCAGTTCCTTCTCCTGTTCCCTAGTTTGCACCACCCAACTTCACTGCCCACTACGGTTTGCCTCTATAAAGAACCTGGCTTTTTCTGAGGAAAAGGTTTAATATGGGTGACTATCCCATTTTGTTAACAAGGGCAAGAGGTTCCAGGAGCTGCTGAGATGCATCGGGGGGGGGGTGTATCTGGGGGAGGCTCGTCTGCCCCCAGGGAAGGTTAGGGTGTCTTTAGGAAATCAGACAGCCTGGGAAAAACAGCGGCAGAGCAATAGCTAGACTGGGAAGCCAGGCCTGAACGGTGCAAGGAGACGAAGGCCAGCAGTGCAGAATGGAAGCCTCCAGAGGCAGCCCTGGGGGGGGAACCGAGGCCTGCGTGGCCGTGGGTTGGGAGGAGCAGCAGCCGCTGGGCCAGATTTCAGGAGAAGCCTGAACAACACTGAGGCAAGGCCGCAGGCGGAAGTCAGCCTCTCCTGGAATATTAAGCCGCACTTCCAGGCCTCTGTGCTCACTGGAGTGGCGCATGATAGGGAAGCCGGCGTGCGTATTGTGGCCATTCGGAACAGGGGCTTGCATGCACTCAACGGTGGCAACAGAAAGCGTACAGAAGTACTGCTTTCCAAGCAGCAGAACAGAAACCTAGCTGGAAGGACTCATACAAGAAGTCACAGTGCTGAATTTACGAGAGCCGAGCAGGGCTGTCAAGGACAGGAAATTTTGGAGGGTTCTCACTCATAGGGCTGCTGTAAGTTGGAGACGAGTTGGTGGCACAGAACCACAGAAACCGTGCTCTTAAAATAACAGCAATTGTACGCAAGCCCTCTTGATTTATTCCCTTTTAATAAAACGCTCTGCACCTCTGCTCACTTTACCACTGGCCTGTTCGCCTCACACCAACTAACCAGCTGCCTTGTGTAAGCACCGCATACGAGGTACGGGGGTGCAGATTTACAGTGGCAGCAGAAGTGAATGCCGGCGGACCCCAGGAGGGGCTGTACCACATGTGGTGTTAGTAGAGGTGGGAACACCCCACCCAAGGGGCAGGTCATCACAGCTGACGGCTGCACAGTGAGAATGCCCCAGGAAAACGGTTTCTCCACAGCTTTCACATCAAAATGGCAAGCCCTGCTTTCCCAAGCCGATTTTCTGGTAAATCTGGGGGGAAGCACTGCTCATGACAGACCCAGTGGCAGAGTCCAAAATGGTACCAGTTGTCAAGCTTATCATCATCCCGCACTGGAAGACAAAACATCACTAAAGAACAAAAGACACCAATTAAGGAAAGGATGTGGTTAACCGGGCATTAAAATAATATTTCCCGAGTTTCTAACTTAGGGAGGTGTGAGCGGATTTGAAAAGATTTAGACATGTTCTGTTAGTTCGATAAAATGTTTTGTCGGATATTTACTGTTGTCCTGGGGACGGTATGATACTTCCACTCTATGGCCTTTAATTTAGCCAGCTGAAACAGAAGAAACAATTAGAAGCCTCCTTAGCGAGCTTAATTTGGAAGTGCCTTCCTGGCCGCCGAGAGAGCCCTGAACACATGAAGCCAACATCACGCAGATCCCAACCACCCCTGTGCCTCCGGGGCAAATTCTGGAGGTGCACAGAGACCCACGTGGCTGCCATTGGAAGGGCGCCCACTTCAGGCTGCAACTGGACCACCGGCACAGATGGAGAGGCAAGATGGGGAGGGACGAAGGAGATGGTTCACCGGGGCCAGAGGCTCACCGTTAAAACCTGTGCATAAAGGATGGCGGGATGGCGATGTGAGCAGTTCGGCCATTCCTTGGGGAACCTGGAGACCAGCTGGCCAAAGCTTCTTTCCAGGACACAGACTCTAAAGCTCTGGAAACGCGTGAGAACGCAGCCCTGCCTGATCTCAGGAGATCCATTCTGATGGGACGGTAGGGCAGGCCCGTTCCAACGGCGGAGGAGGAAACATGTTGCCGGATCGGCTGCCAGCACCTCCGTCCCGGCCAGGCCCTTGCAATGCAGAACTGCACCTCTGCGATATTAAAGGGGAGAAGGGCGACCGGCACCGCCAAGGCCGGCTGCCATCACGAGCTGCCCAGGGGAAGCAAGGAGCTCCCTGGGCACCGTGCAGAGAGCTTTGGCCAACGGACGGTGCAGAAAGGAAACAAGAGCAGAAGGTTTACTCGGGCGCACGCCTTACCTCCTCTTGGCCAGGCGGCTTCCTCTTCCTCGGTGTGCTCCCAAAAGCCTTCTCCTGCCTCCTGGGCACCGAAGCCGACCCTCTTCTTCCCAGAACTGCTCCCTCCAAGGCCTCCTGGGGCTCTGCAGCCTTTCCCAGACACAGGCGTGTTTGAAAGGCAACCTTCACAGCTGGGCTTGGAGGAGCTGCAGACAAGGAATTCAGGTGTCACATATTCTGTTTTTAGCCTCACCCACCCTCTCTCCTCAACTCCGACCGCAGCTTAGCTCTGTATGTGAGAGGACGATCATGCACGAAGGGCCACGAAAACCAGAGCCCTGTCAGGCTATTCAGCAGCCTATAAATTTGAAAATAAATGAACAGATCAACCACCAATTAGCTTCCAGTTCTTCTGGACAAATACAGCTTAGCATAGAAGTCTAGAAAAGTTTGTAAGCCACACATTTTAATAAGCTTGTCTGACAATAAATGAATGGGTTATTTGTGGCTTGTTGATGGCCAGAAAGAAACAAAGATCACAAGAACAAACTAGAACCTTTCTAACCGACACAGTGTCCTTTCCCCATATTGCTTGGACACCATTTCTGGGCTTTCAATAATTTAAAGCATTGTAAGGTATTGTATTGTTACAAAACGTCTTGTAAGATACATTATGATATCTAGCCACGTTTAAGCAACACAGCCGTGGCTGTGCCAGTACTGAAAAGATTCCACTGCGGAGAGAGAGGAGGGAGAATATAGGCTGCTTATTTGCTCGTTGGTAAAAACGGCACACGGAGGCTTCATAATGGGACTGATCAATCTTAATAACACATTAAGTATTTAAAAATGCGGAGGTGGAGCTTGCAGCAGAGGGTTGCAGAACACAATGTGCTTGTCCAATTTCTAGATCAACCAGGCAGCCCAGTTTGCGTCTGGGATGTTCCACCCCAGCCTTTCCCAACCCTCCATTCCTTTCACTGACCATATGCTCAGCGCTCTGCAACTACAGAGCCAATGCCGTTCTCCTTGCGCTGCTCCCTCACCCCTCAGGCTTTTCACCTAAAAATATTCATGCATTAGTTCCGCAGATCTTGAGGTTGCGATGAGCAGGCCAACTGCTCCCTGTTGTTCTGGGGGGACCCGTTTTCCGGTGGCTCTCAGTGGCTGTGCTCACTCTTAGAAGGATATGAAGCTCCTCGTGCTGGGGTACATGTTAAGGAAAACCCATCTGGACCAACGCCAGTGACCAACTGCAGATGTGGAAGGATCAGCGACACCCTTGAGATGACGTGGAGGGGCAGGACTGCATAGGTAGCCCCTCTCGTCTCCTGGGGAAATCCACCTGCCTCCCTCGGGTTGTGCAATATGCCTCTGCCTCAAATATACCAGAGGCACTCTCGTTCACTCAGGAGTTTCAGCACAATTAGCATCATTTAAAAGATATTTAAGAAGCCAGTCGTTATTTTGGCACTTTCTGGGTTTCCAGGGTAAAGCTTTAATTAGAATTGATAGCCCTGTTTTCTGAAGAGGGTGACCTTTGACTTGCAAAATTAGTGGGAGGAAGTTACTTTGCCGGAACACTCAAATGGCTTCTCTTGACAAGGCAAGGTTACCTCTAGGTTGGAATATTGCTTTCAGGGTTGAGTAGCACTACAAGTGCCAGAGAAGGGGAAAAATTAAATTGCTAATTTTAAAGGACAGGATGGGAAAGAAATAAAAAACGTACAGCATAGAAATGCGCTAACAAGGCCTTGGGGTCTGACCCTTCAGCTCTTACCGCGAACAAAGGCCTGGAGGACCGGAAACGTAAAAAAAGAGAAGAATTAATATCAGGTAGGGATTTCAAGGGCATCAACACGTAGATCCTCAAAGGTGCAGAAGCCTGGCTTCCCCCTGAGCGAGGGAACAGGGCTCCTGACCATCATGCCATTGGGTCTGGGGCTTCTGCGGCCCCAGGGCACGTCCCTCCCACCCCACCCGCAGGAAGAGCGTCTCCAAAACCTTCAGCCCAGCTCCATTATTTCTTGCAATGATCTGGGTCAATCTGGCTTCCCCACCTTAGCGTCTCCAAAACCTTCAACCCAGCTCCATTATTTCTTGCAATGATCTGGGTCAATCTGGCTTCCCCACCTTGCTCTCTCCCCTCCTTCAAGCATTTCCTCAAAGCCCAACTTTCAAGCATGGCCTTTAGCGTACCTCCTTACTCCGCCTTCTCAACGGCAACCAGGCCTTGTGCATGTGAAAGCGTGCCTCCTTGTCCTCATCTTCCCTCTTTGTGTTGCCCTACATGCCCTATTTTCGCTTATATGGTCTTGCGAGGACGCTGTTTTGGAGTACTGATTTCTGTAGAGCGCTCAGTGAATGGGCATGTTTTTTGTTATTCAAATAACAGTTCCAGGCCCGGGAGGGCTGGGGGAATCTAAGCAACTTTGAATCCATGATGGACAGAGAGGGAAAGATTATTTCTCTTCCTCTGCACCACTAAACAATCTGTATTTCAAAGAAGCCGCCAATGGAACCCATGGAGGTGTTGCTCAAAATACAAAGAGCAGCTTTGGGGAGGCGGTTTTGCCAGGAATGTGGCAAGGAGAGGTAATTTAAAACGCCTTCACACCTCCACGCACAGGTATATGTCCAGAGGCATAACTACCACATACTGTACATAGCAAGAATGCACAAATGTGCAATTGCACAATTAACATCCTATCCAGTTTGGCCTTCAGGCCTGGCAGAATTGCCCTCTGCTCTTCCCCAAGCCCAGAGGAAAGTTCAGCAGATGGGTATGTAATAGTAGGACTGTCTCTCTAGAGCATCGGTCTTTGCTACTGAGCTTTTAACTCTGCCAAGAGGTGATCTTACCTGCCCCCTCCCCTGTGAGTGTAACACATATTTGACTCAAGCTTTTAAGGATCTGAAGCCACTCTTTGAACTGGGTCCAGAAACACACCAGTACCCAGAACAGTGCAAAAACCATCCATTCGATTCCCTTTTTCTTACACCAAACAGAAGGTAGTCTAAGGCACTTGACATCAAGAGAAGCCTCTGCGACATCTTCAGTGGCAGCCCTAATTTAACAAGTGGCATAAAAGCATTTTTCACTGGTTTTATTTCCATCCTGCCCCAAAGCCAAAACCCTCCACTAAGGGAGCACATACACAGATGCTCCCCCCCCCCCACCCCCGGGTGGGCACTGTGCGTCATCCTCATGGTTAAGCAGGGCAGGAGGAAAGGAGGAGAAGGGGAGGGCCTGGGCCAGGCCGTACGGACAGAGAAACGGGAAAGGCCGCAACGCCACCTTCACGCAATGTGTGTGCCCATGGAGGATGGTGGGAATATTCAGGAGGCAGGCGGAGCCTGTTAACCTGACCCGGTGCTTACCCGAACGTTAATCATTTTAACCCGGTAAAAGGCTGGCTCAAACTCTGCAGCGGTTAAGTGCTAAATAAAGGATTGGATGTATTGTCGTCACGTGTTGCAAACCGCTTGGGAAGCTCAGCTAGTGAGCAGTAGGGAAGCTCAACCAAAGCTGCAGAACGTGGAGCTCAGAGGTCGGCCCCGTCCCCACAGGAGCCCACAAGCAGGCTGCTGGGTTCTCCAGCCCCTGCCCTGCCGTGGCTTCCGGGCTTTTGTTCTGGGCCCCTCAATCTACGAGGGTGAAATGCCTCTCCTAAGGCTAATTACTGGCAGGAAAGGCTTGATGCCAAGATCTGTTGGTGTTTTCAGGTTTTGACCCTATGCCGTCTGCCAGTGAATGTCCAAGGCAGAAGAAGAGCAGGAAGACCAAGCCAGAGTTGGATCGCAAGGGCTGAGCGGGGCCGTCAAGGGAAGTGCATTTTGAGGGGCATTCTATTCAAAAAGTCCATATATTGGAGATGACTTGATGGCACCTAACGGCAGCCTTCTGTGCCTCCGGCCCACAAAGGGACTGTGGCCCCTGAGAACTTCTTCAAAGCAGGACCCAGCCCTTCGGCTGGGAGAGCTTCTGCAGCTCTGGGTTCAATCAGTGCAGTTTAATGGACCGGCAGGTGTTGAGAGCAGCCGCTCCTGCATGGCACCCGCTCCCAGGAAGCCCACTCAGGGCTGGGGGGCAGCTGCCGACTGCCCGCCTGCCCTGCTCCCGGCTCAAGCTGCTGCAGCCGCAGGGGCCTCAACCTGCAGCCGGGCACGCCTCCTCCAAGAACGTTCTGTTGAAGCGGCATCTCGCTTGGGGCCCACCTCCGGCCCCGACTGCAAACCGCCCTGCTGTGGAGACAGAAGAGTAAGGACCTGCCGGGAGGGCCCCGGCCTCCAGCCGCGGACTGTCTGGTGATGCCCCGAGTTCCCGCTGGGGAGGAAGGCTCCTGGACTGCAGTCTACTCCTCTCCCTCGCAAGAGAAACCTTCCAGGGGAGGCGCAACAGTGTGCTCAAGGGGAGCCCGGCTGCGGCAACAGGCTGGATGGGGGCTGATGACGGGCCGCTCCGGATGAGGAGGAGATGCTCTTCCCTGGGGGCTCTCCTGACTGGGTGGAAGGTGCGCCCCCTGTTCTGGATGGGGCCATGGCCTCATGAAAGGGCCAGCTGACCGCCTGGGGGCCCTTCCAGAGCCATCTTTGCCACGTGAGGCTCCAGGCACATCCTGCGCCTTTTAACAGCTTTGTTTGGTGGCCCGGCTATACACCTATCCGGACAGAGACAGCCTGGTTCCACTTGTCTGGGTTCTGGTAACTTCCACAAAGCTCCGCCCTGATTTGATCTGGGATCGACTTGCACGTCTTTCCAACGGGAGCTAGATCACAAGAATGCCGGGCAGCTAAACCAGTGGCAGGGCCATCTCTCACTGACTGCCCTTAGGGAAAAGCCTGGATTGCTTACTAATCTATTGCTTTCTTGTTGTAAATATTGTCCATTGTGATTTTATTGTTTTTCTGTTACCCTTAAGTTGCCTTGCTAGGATTACTATCCTGGAAGGAGGCATATAAATTATGGTAAACCATAAGGAGATGAACAGTAGGATAGAGTGGTTGAACAAAGTTCTCCCCACGGGAGAAGGCAGGAGAGGAGAACCTCGGGACCCACTGACTACACCCCATCACAGGCTCCACCCAACCAACATGGACCCCCTGGAAGCTGCCCCACAGCCCGCTCTCTCTGCTCAGCTGGAAAGGCGCGTTTTAAAATGTCACTCAGGACCCACTTTCTAGGATTAGCATTCCTTAAGAACTGGGGTGTGGGGGGGCGGGAAGAGAGAGAAGGCGAAAAAAGTTAACCTTTTGTTTTATTGAATTAAAATGCCACGGAAATGCTGATGTAGTCTTCAGAGACTAAAATACTTTTACCAAGAAGAATAGCTGTCATTTATTAGACACAAAGAACAATTACTTGATAGGATGCTTTCTGACAAAAAGCAGATTGGTATTCTCGTCATAGAAAAAGGCATTGTAGGGGGGGAAGTGGGGGAGGGGGGAAAAAAACCCAGCACAGAACCTCTGAGACTTGAATAATTTAAAGCTGCATTTGGTGCAATTTGAATTTTTCTTTAGGGAGGCAAAGTTAAATACCTTTAATTTGTTCTAATTATTTCAAATTTGCAAGTTAATTATGGCTGATCATTAAATAACAAAAAGGACTATCATCTCCATAGAGTTTTACCTCCTACCCTCTGCATTACTTAAGCTCGATTTTAGTATGCATGAATTAACTTTCTAAATAATCGCACGGTTTGACTAAATGGCTCAGTAAAATGAGCTCTGATCCTCAGAATAAGCATTAATGGACATTAGGAAAGCTACTGGGACCCATGTTGCTTACATTATAAGTATTTTTAATGGGGTCTTATTTACTAATCTTTATATACTGCTCAAGTTAGGGCACTAATACAGCTTCATTAGTCTGCTTCAGTAGAGGGGGGAAATGTCACTTCCTCAGAACACTAAAAGCCATGCCTGCTCGGAGGTAGCCAAATTCATTTTTAAATGAAGGCAAGCCAAGTAGGATGGAGCTTCACTTGTCCGAGAGCAGCCCATCCTGATGACTCCGTCGAGCGGAATGGCCGCCTCGGCCCACAGAAGGAGTTTTACGGGGCCGCGGATGTGCTCAGCTGCCCAAGCAGCAAGACAGCCTTCTCTCGGCCACCGCAGAGCAGCACTTACTGCCAACACCCCAAAGCCTGCGCTGGCCTCCTGCTCGGCACTCGTTCGGCGCTCAGCCGGCTGCTTCCCAGCCACGAATGCTGAATGAGGAGGCTCATCGTGCCCTTCGCAGGGCCGATGGAGGGACCCGGAGGACGGTAAGACAGCAAAGCGCTCGGGCGCCGGCAAGCACGAGGGCAGCGAGAGAAGCCCTCCAATACTGACCAGGCCACAGGCGGCCGCGGCGGTTTCACCCCCCTGTGGCCCAGCTGAGGCCGCGGCGCGGGCGCCGAACTACCCACCAACCGTCAGGCTGCCTTGCCCGGTCTCACCTCCTGGTCTTGGTGGCCAGCGCAGCTCGGCTCCTGGCCACCAAACGCAGCCAGGTCCGACAGGTGCAGGGGATCCATTTCTGCCCCCTGAATGTATAAATGGCTCTGCTGAAGGAGACGCGCCGCTGTGCAGCAAGGGATGCCAGACCGCGTCCCCACAGCCCGAGGAACTGCTCGGCCCCTGCACGCCACCCTCAGCATGGCAGAGGGGAAGGCAGCCGGACGCAGGGGGGGAGCTGCAGAGGGAAAAGCCTGCAGGCCCGCGCTCGGCGGGTTGCCGCAAAACCCCACGCCCGCGCTGATGCTGCACCCGGATGGCGGGGCGAGAGGCTCCTGCGACCGGTGGGCCGAGCATCCCACGACCGCCGTGTTTAGCTGCTCTCGGGACACACAGGGAGCCACGAGGCCTTTGGCGGGGGAAAGCGCCTCTCTGCAAGAGAAGGGCGTCAGCGTCCACAGGCCTGTGTAAATTCTGCGCCCTGCAAGAGGGCTGGCCGCTCACCACCCCTCCCAGATGTTTGGGTCCGGTTCAGGGAGAGAACCTGTTGGTTTTCCCAAAGAGTTCCCGGCACCCACAAGCACTTACCAGCCTCGCCTCTCCCCTCCTGGGACGAAAAGGCCGCATTTTCACGCAGGCTACAAACAGCCTTCCAACTGAAAGCTTTTTCTATTACGCTAATGCAAGCCAATCAGATCGATTTTAAAGTACAGATGACGTGTATTGCAGAAGTTAATAACAAAAGGAACAAGCCTAGTTAGAATGCTGGCTATTACAGAAGCGTGGTCTATTATTCTAAACAGATGAGTCCCCCTGCCTTCCGACCTCCAATTCTCCCCTCCCCTCCCCCCCCCACGCCTCTCTAGGGCAGCCCCTCCTGCCTCAGGATCAGTCGCCACGGCCCTTCGGCAAAAGAATGGGCCCAGACCCTCTGCTCTTCCCCCAGAGCTCTGGGCAGCTCCCGATGCTGCTGATCCTGGCATCCTTCTGGCAGGCTGGCTGGAGGCACCACGCCACTGCCACTCCCACGTGGATGCCCGAGCCGGGAAGGGGCGCTGGGGGACCACTGCCGGGCGCCTCGGCGGCTGCGCTGTGGGCTTCCAACGGGCCCCCTTCTATCCCCCATGCTGTGCAGCATCTCCCTGAAGCCAAGGGGAGGCTATCCAGAAGCTCGGGCTGAGGGGTCCCCGATCCGTGGGTGACACTCAGCGCTACCTCTCTTCTTCCCCAAACCTAGGTGAGGCAGGGCAGGGGTGGCTCTGAAGCAGCATCTGGAAGAGGGCCAGCAAACCAAGACCCGGTGCAGACAAGATGGAGGCATTGTTCATGGATGACCCGCCTGCCCCGATGAGCGATCCTCGGTGGGGTCTGGATGGGGTCAGGCTCTCCGTAAAGGAGCCGGTTCATAGCTTGGGTGCTCTGGGATCCAGCGCGGTGCCTGGAGGCACAGGCAGGCTCAGTGGCACAGAGCACCACCCATCGCCTTGCACTGATCCAGAGCGACTTCCTTCTCCAGACAGGGATAGCAGGGATGCAGCTTCCCGTGCTCTGCTGGCCTCTGAGCTGGCTGGCTGCATGGGGGCCGCCTTTGACTCCAGTCCAGCAACTCCGGCTGCTCTGAAAAGGGCGGCAAGATGTTCACCGCGATCCTCTTAGGCCGGCACTTGGCCACCCACGCTGGCCGCCAGCCCATGCCCAGGCCTGCTGGCACTGACACGCCAGGCTCTGAACAGCAGGGGGCCAGGTGACCTGACGGGCTGCCTCCTCTCAGAAGCAACGGCCCAGACCTGCAGATCATCTGCAGCAGCCTCTCCGAGGGAGCCCCTGTCGAGGGAAGTCAGCAGGGGGCCTCTTCCGGGGTGGCACCCTGGCTGTGGGATGGGCTTCCCAGGGATGCTCATCTGGCGCCCACATGGCGCTCCTCCTGCCACCAGCAGAAGGCCTCATTTCCCCCGTTACTTTAGTTGCATATTATTTAACTTTTGCATTCTATTTTGAATCTTTGCACTCCCGGTACGTTTAACTCTAGTTTTCACTTTTATTTTATGCTGTTGTTTTAGCCATTTAAACTTTATCCTGCAGTTTGTACTGTATTTTTTTAAATCACTGTGAGTCTCCCAGGGAGGCTTTTGCAGCACCTACTGGGCAGTGTAAAAATGTAATCGGCCAGTCAATAAATGCATACTGCCAGTGACATCCTAAACGAACGCTGGATGAAAAGGAAGATCCTTGGAAACCCCTATCATGTGCATCATCGTCCCCAGAGCTGAGATCCGACGAGGCTGGGGGTGTTCCAGAGCTGAAGTGCTCCCAGCAGCCACATCAGGAGTCACTCCTAGTTGAGCTCAGCGACCACAGCAGGGGGAGAGTCAGAGGGCAGCTCTGGGACAGGTGAACTCCAAAGGGTGTGGAGGGCGCAGCTGACTCAACGCTTAGGGAAGGGGGACTCAAGGTCTCAAGTAGCCTTTACTCTGCTTTCCTTAGGATCCTGTCCCTGCCTTATGCTCAGCTTCAGAGGCACTCCTGGCTATGAGACGCATGGCTGATGGGCCTGAAAGACAGGGCGTTTCCTGAGAGTACCAAAACCATGGAGTGGCTCCCCTGCATAGATTCACCAGGGACCTTTGTTGCCCAAATTTAGACGGGCAGTCAAGGTACAGGCCTTCCGGTAGGTCTTTCCCTGATAATACTGCAGCCTTTAAGGCTTTGTTTTACTTAACTCACTGTGGTGCTCCTATGCTCTCCATTTTGGCTGTTTTAGATTGTGCTTCTCTCGGCATTTATTGGGAACTGTTTTGAATAGGCTTCCGTGCAAATGCTGGACAGCATATAAAAGTTAAGGGTCATGTGATAGCTAAGTCATGCAACATGCCAGCCATGGCTGCTCTGCGTTGATCTTTTGCGGCACGTTGATCCCACGTCCCCTTCCCACGCCGTCAAGGTCATGGTGAGTTTTTTGGACCTGCTCAGAGAAAAATAATTTTGGCTTGAAGGTTTTGCAACTTTGCATTCCTATACTCTGTGGATCCTAACTGAATAGGGTCTTGCCTGATCTTTTTCTCTAACCTCTTCGGGCTACGTTTCACCTATGGTCATGGTACTAAACAAGCGCTGTAAACATGCAGCTTAAAAATAGCGGGAGAGGAGAGCAGGAGGGAAATCTGCGGAATGAACTAAGGGACTTTATAGCAGGACCTTAAATTTATCCAGGAAAATATCAGACAGCCAAAGCGGAGACTGACCTAAGGCACCGGTATAATGACAACCCACAGGAAAAGCGTCCTCCAGAAAGGGGCACCACCTGCTTGTGTGGGCTGCCAGTGCAGACCCTCAAATGCAGCTCTCCACTTTTCCTCTGTGAAGTCCCACACCTGAAGCAGCTTTTGACTGGCGTGGGCACCGTTAATCCAGAGCGCAAAGGAGACCCGTGCCGCACCCCGGGCTAAAAACAAGAGTTTTCGGAAATCAGCTCCAGAAGGGAGCTTCTTAAGAACTGAGAGGCAGGAAAGGGTGGCAACATGGCACACAACCACACGGAAGGCAGGCCCTCTCTCCGGGACACACGCAATGAGCGATTACATGAACTGGCTGGCGGGATGAGGTTGTTGTCAGGCAGCATAACCAGCCCAAGATAACCAGGGGGCTCCCCGCAAACAGCCCATGAGAGGAACCTGGGGGCTCTTCTGTTTCCTCTGCAGCGGGCGGTCGCGCCCTTCAGATTCGGACAACGAAGCCCATTATGAGTGAGGCTCCACAGCTCGTGTCTCGTGCCGCAAGAAGCCACTTGCCAGGATTCCCAAGGCAGCCCTGCCCCTGCACAGACCAGCCACTTCACACGTTCTGGCACTGGTCCCCCCACACGCACCCCTGCAAGCCGCTACGTGGAGCTGGTCCCGGCTTTCTGGCCACCCTTTTATGCTTTAATGTTTTCCCCTGATCTCCACTTGGGCAGCCACGGGGTGCCCCTTCAGAGAGCCCAAACAGCACTCTTGGAAGGGCTTCCTGTAGCTGCCTGCTGTTTACTTTTTAGTTTTTGCATGCACAGAGCTGTGTATGAAAAGCTTATTTTTTAAAAAAGAAAGTTTAATCCCATTGCATTGAAGTATCCATGGGCTGCAAATGTCCAGGGGCTTCCGCTGCCCAGAAGAGCCAAGTTTCCTCCGAGGACATTGCTCTGCTGAGGCTTGAAAGTCATGCGCATATCAAAAGTCGGGTACCCTTCAAATGGGGGCCAAGCAAAGGGTGCCCCTCTGGGGAAGGCACAAACTGGGATCAGGAAAGTTATCTTTCAAGCTGATTTTTACACACTGCCCTCCAAAAACAAAATGCAAACGGGCAAGAAAAAAAAAAAAACAAAACCCCGCGGTGAGTCCAAAACGGCCCCATATTGGAGCTGAGATGGACAGAAGACTTGTTCAAAGGCAGTTCCTCGAGAACAGAAATGTTCCGCAGACAGAAATGCAGTTCTGTTTGCAGAACAAGGTGGGAGCGAGGGGAAGGGGGAGCGAAGTGCCCAAGACTGTATGCTGGGCCCATCAAGAGTACTTTGCAGAACGGTCCACCCACCACGCACATCACCGTGACCAGTGAGCCCACCCATGAAGTCGTAGGGGAAGCCGTGCATCTGTTGGAGCCTGCAGGCTGCCGATTGAGAAATGGGCCAGACGTGATTTCCTCCTGATGCCTCACTGACACAGTCCATCTGGAGCTTCTTTCCCATAGTGGGGGGATGGGGGGGGGAAGGAAGAGAACGGACACACCACACAAATTTGATAGTCTACCATGACCTAATTCTCATTCTGATGTGTGTCTGGCCTGGACAATTTCATACTGTGGGGGAAAACTCAACGTGGCTGAATATTGTTTCATGCTGTAGATCAGTACAGATAAAGATGTACGTATATCTCCTTGCAGGTAGAAAATCAGATGGCAAGAAGAGGGCTAGGCTAGAATCCTTCTCCCTGATATATGAGCTTTCTAAGTGCACAGATACAGACATGACAGCACAAAGGAGCGTTTCGGTATGCAAGTTCTTAGCAGCAGCCCGAAGCGGTACAGCCCAAATTTGGCTCGGTTCACGCTGCCCCGTTTCCACACCTGTAGAATCCGATCTTGGAAACCTACATGCTGCACTGATATGGAGATCTTCTGGCATTTACACAGATCTTAGCTCTCAGAACAGAGCGATCCCTTTTGCTTCTTTTAAAACCAGCACACATAATAAAAGCACCCCCCTAAGAAATAAAGAATTAAATAGGTCTTTAAATTGAGAAGAGCACATCCTCTCTAAAGCCTTGTCCTAATTTTGCTGCAAAAAATCAATCATGTTTTGATCCTCCCCTTCACAACTGCTGGCCCTAATTGGCTGCCCTAATAAACAGCAAAATGATTAGAAATGATCTCCTTCCCTCCTCCCCATCCCGTGGAAAATAAATCTCAGAAGGGAAAAGGGGGAAGCATTCCTCCAGCTCAGGGCTGCGCAGAGATTCCTGCTGAAGGCAGGCCTGGCAAGCTTTAAGCGGGACAGCAGCGTACCAGGAATCCGCGCGTGGCCTTTCGCACGGAGCCGAGGAGGGCAGCTGTCGCTCCAGCGAGCAGGGCTGTCAGCCCTTCACAAAAGAAAGCCATGTAAATGTCAAGTCACAGGTACAAAAACAATCCTTCAAATGCAGCGCCCACGTCGCTTGAAAAACCCGCCAGGCTACTCATGGTGAAAACACCGCAGGGACTGACAGAACAGCCGCTTCCAAGCAAAGTTTCTCACCTAAATCCCAACTTCGGCAGCGGCGCGAATGGGTCGACTCTCGTTCTCTGGGCGATACGGCACGATTTGAGGGGTGGGGAGGGGAAAACGCGGCATCTGGGGAACTCTGCAGGTTCATCACCAAAGGGTGCTTGCCGGTCAGGTACATGGATCCTTCAACAGGGTCCTGCTTTCCGAGAATGACCTTGCTTGGGCCTAACTTTAAACTACCGCTCAGAGTTATGAGAAGAGCGTGGGCAAGCCTCGGGTTCGCAACGCCTCCACCCTGTCTCTCATGGCACGTCTATCAGAAGAAGTTTGAAAATGCTTTTGCATTCACTGTAGATGAACCTCAGTTAGCTGCGCCACCCAAACCTGGACAAATCTCAGTTACTTTTAGCTGGGTAATTCAAAGCAAGACAAATGCAAACCATCATTTCTGGAGATGGCCTTTTTTCATCTAATCGTACTTAAACATTCCCACAGTGTGAGTATCAGATGATGCACTGAATGGTGACTCATCTAAAGCAGAAGTGAACGTTTACAATCTTCTCCTTTTTTCCCCATGATAAAGGAGCAGGGAAGGGGACCCGAGAACCCAAGCAGAGCAGAGGGTCCTTTTCATTATGCTAAACTGCCATTCCACTGCAGTCACTGGGCTAATATTTACTGTGCTGGAAGATGCTCTGTAGCTTGTTTCCCAGAAGGCTGCCACACCTTTTAAAAGAACGTTACAGGTTTAAGCAACCTATAATACCTGCCCCCAATGTTTTAGATTGCCCTTGTCCATAACGTCACAGTGAAGCACCTGAACGGCAGTGTAGCGGATTTTTTGCTGCCGTTTGTCCCCAGCCCAGTTCTCTGGTCACTGTCTCAGTTCCCACCTCCTTCCCGCACCTGGAACCATTTGCCACCCACCACCCTCTGAATTTTGACAGATCGTGTCTTCTGGTGTTTATACAGAGTTCAGTTCAAGAAAGTATCCTCTACGCCCCAAATATTCCACGGGACTTCCATAAATTGCAGCCTGGGTCACAATACTTCAGGAACCCTCATGGTTCTTCCGTCCACTCAGCAAGTGGGATTAAACACCCAACGCACCGAAGCAGGTTCGACTTCTGGGCCACTGAGGGGAACACAGATTCAGGACACAGAAAAGAAGGGACTTCTTCACACAGCTCTTAGTTTAACTATGGAACTCCCTGCCACAGGAAATAGTAATGGTCACCAATTTGGGTGGTTTTAAAAGGGGCTTGGACAAATGCATGGAGGAGGAGGCCACCAGTGGCCACTAGCCTTGCTGGCCAGCTGAGGCGCTTCACCAGGAGGGGATCCCCCTTCCCGCTTGAGGGATCCTGTGGGCAGCTGGTCTGCCACCTTGTGAACGGTACTCTGGTCCGGATGGCCCATGGGCTTCATTCAGCGTGGCTTTTCTGATGTCCTTACCATCCCAACCAAAGCGAAAAGTTTAAAACTGAGTCTCCACAAGAAGGAACGGGGGAAACACTTCTTGAAATACCGCTCTGAGTTTGACATTCATGAGGGTGACTGAAAACAACACAATTCAGAGATGCTGATTTTGACATTCTTCTTAGAGCCAAACGTATTTCTTTGCTATAGTTAATATCCTGCACTCTTGGTCCTAAAAGGAACAAAGCTTCTTACAAAAAGGTTAAAAACACTAAAGCAGCAGCAATGTAAAAAGCACATAAAAAACAGCAATTCGGGGACAGTCCCAAGGGAAAAAATACACCAAACCTAACCATAATCTATTTCTTGTGGGAACTCACTACTGGCCCATTCCAAACGTTTCTTGGGGGCCGGGAGCAGTGACTGAGCCAGAGAAGGTTTCACCAGGCCTCCCCCTACAAGGTTTTAGGAAAGCCTTGAAAACTTGGGACTTGGCCCTTCCCGATTCTATTCTATTGGACTGAATTATGGCTACATATAGCTTGTTGCAGATTTTGTTTTATGCTGCTGTTTGTAGGTTTTCAGAACACTTGTTACCACTGCTGTTTTAGCTGATTTTGTGACCATGCTGGTATTTATTCATTGCTTTATTTATGCATTGTACTGGTAAGCCACTCCAAACTGACCCCTCAGGCAGGACCAGAACCACTGCAACACACGGCCTCCAATACCCAGGCCATGCAGCTGATCCCAGAGGACCCCGAAGGTCAGCGGAAGCAAGAGCAGATGAGAAAGAGGGCTGCGCTCCCCTGCCCCTCTCCCAACGAGGGTCACCCGGTGGGCGACCAGGGTGCCACAACCGACGGCCCAGCTCACCCGTGTGCCTGCTGGTGCTCCCTCGCAACCCGCTCGGGGACCGTGCCCTCGAGGCTGGGTCATGGGGACTCTGGACGCAGAGAGGCCGCATCCGAGCCGCATCCCCAGGCCGTCTCTATGGCCCAGCACTTAAGGCCTGTGCCAAAGCAGAGTGGCTTCCCAGTAGTGCAAAGGGACCTTGGTGAGTCACAGCGGCTCCCCCACTCCAGCCTTGCAGTCCAGCCTTCCAGTGGCATCAGGCACCCAGGCAGGCAGAGCTGGGCCAGATCAGACTCACCAAGCTCGCCTCCCGACTCAGCAGGACATGCCAGATCAGTCTTCTCATCCAGGGACAACATGAGTGAATGAGACAGGGAGGAACAGGGCAAGACAGGAGGGCTCAGAGGATGAGCTACCAGATACGCGAGAGCTCGAGGAGAAGAGCAGAGCTGTGCAAAACATCTGTCACCATCTCTACTCTCCTGACGCCCTTGTAGCTCGTTCTACTCTGCAGTTGTGTGCAAGGCGTTGAGGGCACAGCCTAACGAACGTAGTAAATAGCCACCCTTTCCCAGTTCTGAAGCAGCCAAATGCCACCTGAGGGGGCCAGGCAGACCTTGGTGGCACTGGGAGAGGGTGGCAGCGATGGTGGAGCCTCGCTCGGGGGCTCCTGGGCAAAACAGCCTACAAGGACACCCAGCCGACTGAGCAGAAGTGCGACTGGCTGTGAGAAGGGAGGTTGGCACAGCCAAGGTGAGCGATGGACGGGGCTTGGCGGAAACCTTCCAGACATTTCGATGATGGAAGTCCAAAGAGAACTTGTTCAAAAGCGAAGGAGAGGGAAGAGAGCCGCCGACTCAGTTCAGAAGTCCACGTAACAAGAAGGGAAAGTAATGGTGCCGACACCAAAGAGGAAAGGGCTTTAGGAAGAAAAATAAGGAGTTCCTTTTTAGCGAGATTAAGGTTGAGCTGTTGGCTAGACAACCAAGATTATGTTTCAGAGAGACAGTTGTATGTGAGACAAAGCAGAGCTGTGGATTTAAAAGTCATTGGCATACAGATGATCGCTAAATCTGTGTGGGCGGATGGGGTTACTCGGGGGATAAGGTGAAGAAGACCTTTGAGCAAACCAAGACGTGTCTACATCTCTTTTCTGCAAAGGATGAAATTATTTCTCATGTGCACACGCACACTCCAGCCATCTTAGAGGAGACGACAGTCCAAAACACACACACATAAATATACAGTCTCTCCATAAAATCTAAAGATCATACAGCTTCTAAAATTAGGATGGCTGCTAAATGAAAGTTAACCTGAACAATAACTTTAGCTAAACTCCAGGTCACAAGGACTGAATATAATGAGATGAAGAATATGAAAAGGCCATTTATAATGAAATTCATCACGCTACGAATGCCATGCTTAGCTGCCTTATAACATATAATTAATGATCCTATAAAAATCCAGCACTCCAGACTCTTCCCACTGCCCACAGAGTCGTTCTTGATGTTGAGCAGGGAGAAAGAGCAGCTGCTGTCACCAACACTGCCCTTTGAGAAGCTTTAATGATCTCTCTCTCTCTCCCTCGTTTGTCCATCAGCTGCTACAGACCCCTGTCCATAACTAGCTGAGCTCTGGGGGCCCTTTTCCAAAGATCAGCTCTAGAAACGTGGAAGCCAAGACGCAGTGGCGATGACATACGGCTCATACCCAGAGAACCAGATCAAAGGAACTAGCTATCAGAGGTGATGGCAAATGCCTCAGAGCAGCATCTGTAGCCCAAGCAAACGGGCTTACAGCCTAAAATCAGGCAAGGCAGATTCAAAAAGGACCGGCCTCTGGGCCACAGGCATGGTCTCCCTCCTGCCAGAAAGCCACCGGTTCAGACGAAATCAGAAAGAGGCAGGGAAGGAAGCAAGATGAAGAGGCGCCACAGAAGCAGTGGCAGGGGAGCGCAGAAGGCCACTGTGGACACAATCTACCTAGACTTCAGCAAAGCTTTCAACGTAGTGCCACACGACATTCTGAAATTAGCAAAATCTCGACTAGATAGAAAACTATTAGGTGGATCCAAAATTGGCTGCTAACTCGGATACAAAGAGTGCTCACCAATGGCACCTTCTGAAACTGGAGGGAGTAACGAGTGGGGTGCCACAGGGTTCAGTCCTGGGCCCAATGCTCTTCTACATCTTTATTAAAGATTTGGATGAGGAAGTACAAGAAAAGAGAATCAGATTTGCAGATGACGCAAAAATGAGTGGAATACCACATACCCTAGAAGACAGAATGAAGATCCAGGGCGATCTTGATAAACTTGAACACAAAGCAGAAAGCAACAGAATGAGGTTCAATAAGGACAAGCGCCAAGTCCTCCACCTGGGAATAAGAAACTAGATGCATCAATACAAGATGGGGAATATGTGGCTCAACAAAACTGGAAAAAAAAGAACAAGATTTTGGAGTAATTGTGGACAACAGGCTAAGTATGAGCCAACAATGTGATGCTGCCGCCAAAAGGGAAAATGCTATTTTGAGATGCATAAAAAGAAGTATTACTTCCAAATCAAGAGAAGCATAGAAACATAAAAACAGAGCGAGTTAGAAGGGTCCTTCCGGGCCATCTAGTCTGACCCCCAGCTCCAGCCAGCTCCGCTCACGACATGTCCACCATGTGCATGTCCAGCCTATGTACCTTTGAACACCATCACCGATGGGGCCTCAACGACCTCCCGTGAAAGCCCATTCCATACCCTCGGGGTCCTGACTGTCAGGAAGTACTTCCTGGCATCCAAATGGAACCTGGGTTCCCTGAGCTTTGCTCCGTTGGAACGCGTCCTGCCATCCTCTGCAGGGGAGAACAGGTCTCTACCCACCTCCATGTGACACCCCCTCACCTACCTGTATGTCACCAACAGATCCCCTCTGAGTCTCCTCCAGACTGAAGAGACCCAGTTCCCTCAGTCTCGCCTCATACGGCATCCCCTGCAAAATGGCCACCAACCTTGTGGCCCTACGCTGCACTGACTCTAACAGAGGAATCATAGTTCCCTTTTACTCCTCACTAGTCAGACCCCATCTGGAATACTCCATCCAGTTCTGAGCACCAAGATTTAAGAAAGATGCAGAAAAATTAGAAAGGGTCCAGAAGAGGGCAACAAAAATGAGGGTTTGATAACACTTCCCTACGAGGAGAGACCGAGAGAACTGGGCATGTTCAGCCTTAAGAAGAGAAGACTGAAGGGGACATGATATCCCTCTAGAAGTACCTCAAAGGCTGTCACAAAGAGGAAAGTCAGGATCTCCTCTTCCTAATGCCAGAGGGTAGGATATGGAACATTCAAGTTGCAACCACCCAGATTCAGGCTGGACATCAGGAAAAGCTTCTTCATTTTCAGAGCAGTATGACAGTGGAACCAGCTGCCTGGAGAGGTGGGGGGCTCCCCCACACTGGAGACATTCAAGGTGCAACTGGACAGCCCTCCGAGTGGGATGGTGTGATGTGGTGTCCTGCAACAGAAGGGGTGGACCTGATGGCCCCTTCATGGCCCCTTCCAGCAATACTCTCCTGTGGTTCCGTGCTTCTGTGAAGGCAACGGCCTCACATGTCAACCACTTCCATAGCACCAAAGGGCTCCCAGCCCAACTAGCTGGCAGCTGGACCCCAGCATGGGGCAGCCAGATTCGCAGGGCAACCTGCACCCCCAGTCCTGCAGCCGCTCTCCCACCTGCACAACACGCATGGCTCAACCCACTCAGAGAGCGCCATGTGGGTTCTTTACTTCATGGTGTGCCCAGGGCAGAGTATGTGCGGCTTCCAGAAATGCCCGTGGGGAGGGCGGACAACGCTCCTGCTGCCGGACCAATTTGGCCAGCTAAAAGAAGGGGCGGAACACAGCTCAGATGAGAAGCCTCTCCAGCTCACGGCTCGGGGGAGCTTCAAGTTGCCAAGGTGGTGCCGAGGCCAGGAGCGTTCTCTGCCTGATATGCCAACTGCACCTCTTCAAGAGCACCACAGTTCACAAACTCTCACGACTTACTTCTCCCATTCATTCACTCCTTTTCAGCTCCACCCGGTAGCTGAAGTGGTCCATGCTTGGCTGCAGGCTGTAGCAGCTTTTCCTGGGATTCTCCCTGAAGTCGTCCAGAAGCTTCGTCTGGTCTAAGGTGGGGCAACGTGGCTTCCGGCTAGTGCTGGCTACATGGCACACGCAAAACCAGCCCTGTAGGAACACCCCTGCTTATGGGTTTGTTTCTAGATTCAGGCCAGGTCAGTCCATCCTGGAACTGGGGGCGCCTTTATCTACTTCTCATCCCACTGCATGCCTTCCACAGAAACAACTGTCTGCCTGGCATGGGTATCCATGCCGCACACCTCTCCCAGAAACATGCACCTGGGCCATTCTGCAAAAATCGCTAGACGTCTTTCTACAGGCCTTTGACTCAATCTCCAAGACTTAAAGTCTAACAACTACGGATCTTCCTTTGAATGTTCTCCTGATGCCATGGCCTGCTTGTTTGGTTTTTACTTGCATTTACTAGATTGCACGTGCATTTATATTCTTTTAGGGCCGGTTTTAGTATGCTGTAAGCCACAGAATGGCATGTAAGCCACCAGGATTTCCCTAGTGAGTGAGTAGGAGAGTTATGAATGAGCATCCCTGCAACTGGGGGTGGCCTGCTCTCCCCTGATCCTCGCAACCAGTTATACCTGAAGGGATTCGGCCCTCAAGAGCAAAACGGTGGCCCGCTCCGCTGAGATGGAGGCCGCAGTATCCGCCTTTCGGCTGAGGTTCATGGCTGAGAGTGCTCTCCTACGGCCACTGAGCAACCTTACGGCCGAGGCAAGAGTCACCCCAGGGAGCTCCTCTTCCACAGCTCAGTCTGTCAGGAACATGGATCCACCATTTCTCATTCAAACTCTGCAACATTTCTAAAGCTTTAAACAAGAGAGAAAGGAATGGTCTGAAGATCCATCGTGCTCCCAATCACCACTCCCAGCTGGTCTGATAGAACAAAAGGGTGGCTTGTTCTTCCAGCAAACACCCCCGATCCCCCGTGAAGCCCCAGTGCCAAGATTCAAGGTTAAAGGATTAAGGTCCAAAGCGTTGCGTTCCAAAAGAAAGCAAGCCAAACATCAAAAGAAACACAAAAATCAATCCTCTTCGCCACGGGAGCAGCGCGAAGAACAAATCAGCCAAGTTGAATCTAACATTTTCTCTGTGTGGCTCTGCAAAAAAAATTAGCACTCTTGTAAGCATAATGGACAGTTTGGGGAAGGCTTGGCTCCAATGGCAAGCTGCACCGCTCGATTCAAAATGCCACAACACGCCGGGGAAGATCCCTGCAGGAGTGAGGTGGTCACAAGGAAAGCATGGAGCACACGCAACGAAATAAAACGATGGCACGAAATCTCGCTCGAGCCTGAGTTCAGGTGCCCCAGCCCACCGAGATGCACCTCCAACGTCTCTCCGTCCACAAGGGACGGAGCAGAGCAGTGCGCAGCATGTGGCGCGGGGCTCTCCATGTGCTGGAGCTCAGCCACGACCAAGGCAGCGCCAGGAGGAAAGCCGTGCGCGGACAGCCTAGTCAAGGGCAGAAGCAGCAGGAGGCGTGGCTGCTACTCATTCCAGAGAAGTTTCTTAAGCAGCTCCGTTTCGTTCAGGGGGAAAACGAGCATGAAATAAGCACACTGGCTGTGAGGTAGGCGCTAAATGCAACGCGTTGGAACCAACGCCATGGGAGTGTCCCGTCCACCATCCAGACACCAGCAGCGGCCAGCTCCAGAAAGCCTGTCCTGAAGGCCCCTGGAGGGTCACGTGGTTCTTCGCCATCCCTTCCCAATGTCAGGAAGCCTTGGGTTTCAGGTCAGTCGTGTGGATGGCCTGAAGCAGAGCCCGCCGAACTGAAAGAGTCCCCGCGACAGCGGAGATCAGGAAGGCCCTGATCAGAATACTGGGCAGAGGGAGCACCACCTGCCCATCTGCACTAAGGAGACCCTTCCTCCGTCATCACGTCAGGTCTTGCCATTCCACTCCACGCTCCAGGAGCTCCTGGGCTGGGCTGCTGCTGTGCGCTTTGCATGAGGCTGTCCTTGAAGGTTTTGAGCAAACTGGGCCTTTCCACCAGCACCCGAGGAGGAGGTCTCTGTGTGCCCTGAAGAGACTGAACCTGCTGCTTCTCCTGCAGCACGTGTGTGGGTGGCCATGCTCCAAAGCAAGGTTACGCAGGCCACCCCGGCCCACGCTTGGCGGAAGCATCTGCATGCGGAAGGTCTGTGGCTGGTTCCCAAGAAACCGAAGTGGGCACTTGGGGGTCTGAAACGTGTGGGCAAGACGCGTGGGATGGTCAGACAGCAGCTCCACAGAAGGCTCTGAAGGGCAAATGCCCCCTCCTCTGCCACAGGCCGCCATGTCGCAGAGCCGGTTCCTGCAGTTAACAAGATAAGGCCTCCGCACAGGCATCTGCTAGGCAACGGCGGACGGGCAGTGTGTCCGTCTGCCGCAGAGACACGGCACCCATCGACAAGCCAGATTCGCATCTACCGGTAAGTCAGCACTTGGACTTTTGTGTCGATCTGCCAAGGGACGTTTCATCGACCGAAGAAGTGGCTCTCGGGCGGTTCCCCGCCCGCCCCTGCCCAGCCACCCCTTCCAAAAGCTACAAGGATCAACATAAGCCAATCTGGCACCGGCAGGCCAGCCTGGCTGCTTGAAGAGATAGTGACAAGCAGATTAAGCCAAAATTGTATTTAACTAAACGGGGGGGAGGGGGGGCCTCGCAACCCATTTCGGAGCAGAGTTCATTTGACACTGTCAATATGCCGGTGCTCAGGGGAGAGGAGGGAAGGGGAATGCAAGCCAGCCGCTCTCCCGGAGGTTCATGCAGCCCACCCGGTTGACTCGGTGTGCTAGCGGCGACACTGCCGGAGACTGGGGGGCTCACGGGAGCGGCGGGGTTTGGTGGTCCTGCCAGACGCTGGCCGAAAGGGCAGCCGCCTCTCCAGAGACCCAGAAGCTGAAACAGGAGGACGGGGCAAAGGACGGGCAGGAGGCCCCAGGATGACAACGGGGGAGCCCACGGACGGGCCCGTGCGCACCCCAGCAGGGAGGAAGTGCAGCCCGGAACAGGGGAGGGGGCTGCTCAGGAGCAACCGCGGAGAAAGGCTGGCCGAGGGCACGTGCATGGCCTTCCTTTGCGCGCGACTCCCAGGATTACGTCAGGATACAAAAGGCGGAGGAAGCCCAGACGCGTTTGGGTGTGTGACTGACTGGCGCACACTCACACATATAGACACGCACGCTCTTGAAAAGTTCGGCAATTCTATAAAATAACTGGCGTAATGTGTTTTTAACAAGCTGCTGGAATCACTCCCTTCGCCATCGCCAACCCCCCTCCCCTTACAAGGCATTCAGAGTAGTAATAGCATAAACAAAATCCTCTAAGAGCCCCGGCACCACAGCCTTCCCATAATGATCACCATAACAACGCACACTCAAACCGGCGGAAACACTGCGAAATTCTGTGTCTGACATTTCCAGCTCACTAAAAATATCAGAGGAGCAGCCACACTCCGGAGCGAGGCGGAAGCTTCTCGAGGCACCCCAAATGGGGGCGGGAGCCCAGCAATACCGGGGGTGCAGCCCCCACTGCATCCGGAGGGCCTGGAGCGCCTCAAAGGGCAACCAGGCATGAGGGGGGACTTCAACATGGCGCAGGGGCAACGGCTGCGTCGAGATGCAGGCCTGAAGAGGTCTTGCCGGCTGACGCCCCCATTCTGTCTTGGCGCTGGTCCTCGCCCTCGTCCCTGCCCCACGCACACTTAACATGCGTCCTCCGTCCATGCAAAGCGTGTGAGGCGGGCGGGGGGGCGGGGAAGGGGCAGCAGAAGAACGGCTTTTCTGCCCCTCCGTGGGGAAGAGCGCACACCTGTGTGGGCAGACAGAGCAAAGAAGTAGCGAGAGGCCGGCCAGTATGGAGCTGAGCAAAGGCCCCGCCATGCTGTCCCCCGGGAGATCAGGGGAGACCACGCCCCCCACCTGGGAAAGACCCCCCAGGTCCTGGGCCCTGGCCCTGCATCGAGGGGCAACGCCGTCCTGACGAACACAGGCTGCCCTACGGCGGCCAAGGCAGGAGGGCGCGTCACCAGCACTGTGCAGGGCTACTCCACGCTTCGCGGGCTGAGGGGACGCGGCTGGGGCTACGTGTGGCCCACGCCCGAGTCCCCATCTGCACCCACGTCCCGCACCGTCCGTTACGCCACAGCTGGGAGGAAAACATTCCTAGCAGGCCCAGAACAAAACCAAGCGGCTCCTCGGGTTTCCCTGTGGGGCAGAGCAGGCGCCTCTCCCACCCCGGCAAAAGAAGAGCAGGGCGGGCACCGAGCAAGACGCCTCCCTGCCCACATTCTGCCCCCACACGGGCCGACCAGCTGCTGCAGCAGGAGACCCACAAGCAGCCCGCACGCGCGACAGCACCCTCCCTCCCATGCTCCCCAGCAACCGGTGTGCATGGCACAGAGCCGCCGGGACTCCATGGGGGGCCCTGGAGAGCCGCCTCCCCCATGAAGGCACCCGAGCCCCTTTCAGAGCCATCCAGACCGTCGGCCATCGCCTCCCCAGACTCGGCTCGCTGCGGCGTGCGCACCTGTCTCCAGGGGTCTGGGCCCGTGCTGCCGTGGCGCGGCCACGCGTGCGAAGTGCAGCCGAGCTGTGTGGGTCTGAAGAAAGACGCGACCGTGCAAGGCGGCCGCAAGGCTGAGACCTCTGAAGTGTGAGACTGAATTGTGTGATGCTCGATTCTTAGCACAGCATCTGCCTGCGTGACATTCCGTTCTGCTGTGTCGCAAGGCATTCACATTCAAAATACAAGCTGAAATGCAGCGGCGAGAGAGAGGCTTGCCAGGAACAAGAAATTCACCTCTGCCAGGTGTCAGGAGCGTGCACAGAAGCAGGGGCCGGGCGTACAGATCCTGCTGAATGCTCTCAAAGTGAGCCCTTGTGCACGTCACGGGCCACCTGCATCAGAGAGTGGCATGTGCTTTGGAGACATCCAGCTGGAGAGAGGTATAATTTGGGAATACCTCGAAGTGCCTCTCCCACCTGGGCAAGAGGAGGAGGCAGGCTCAGGCAACTGGCCATAGCGGCTGTGGCGTTCGCAATGAGCCGGTGTGGTGCAGCGTGGGGTAAAAGCGTGGGGCTGGGACTCGGGCGGTCCGGGTTCTAGTCTGCGCCCAGCCATGGAGCGGACGGGGGACTCTGGGCCAGTAAGCAAGGCTGTTCTTCAAGGAAGAACAAGATGCCTTTCGGAGTGCAATGCCCATG
Source organism: Varanus komodoensis (assembly GCF_004798865.1). NCBI lineage: Eukaryota > Metazoa > Chordata > Lepidosauria > Squamata > Varanidae > Varanus > Varanus komodoensis. Next base: position 212,155 of record NW_025335606.1, on the reverse strand, counting down.
AGAGAGAACCCCCTTCCCAGCTCTGAGGGCCCCCCCGCCCCCCGCCCCCCCTTGTTTCCCTACTCAAGGCTCGCCCACTACTGGGACATCTCCTCTTGCCCTCGCTCGCCACAGGGAGGCACGCGCGGCCCCCCGCCCGCTATTCTTCCCGCAGATAATAGAGAATAAATTGCAATTAGATTTGGTAATTGTAGATAATTAACTTAAATGAGAAGTTAATTATAAAAAATATGTTTTTCGGGTGTTGAGCGTTTTGAAAGAAAATAAATGATAGAATCATGTTTTGCTTGAGCAAGTTTAATATTTTAATTTTTTTTGCCCCCTTTCAGAAATGAAAGGAAAACAAAGCATAGTAAGAGCCATTAAGAGAATGCCGAGGTTTGACTCTGGGGCCCGTTCATGTCAGCTGGGGGGGAGAGAGCTTCTTTCTGCTGGGGGGGGGTGTGTCACCCCACCCACCCCCAAAATGCAGAAAGGCCTCTGGCACTTCGATGGCACCGTCTGACTGCCCAACGCCGCTCTCCACCCCAGGATCGCGAGCACCCCTTTCGGGGACTGCAGCAAACGTCACTGCCGTGCCATATCCAAGCGCACCAAGGAGACAAATGGACTTGTCGGTTTAGCCTCCTCTGGCTTTACATTAGAATAAATTATTTAGGGTGCATTTGTCTGGTAACCTTTGCAGAGCTGATGAATGAATACGCAAAGCGAGCTTTCGGATGCCAGACTTCACAACCAGCTGGCATGGAGACTGGGGAATGCGGAAGAGCACGGTAATGCCGGAAAGCTACGGTGTGGCCTGTCATGAGAGTGAGAAGGACAGAGAGAGAGACAGCCTTGCGCAATCTCAAAGCCTCGGTTTACATACAGAACATTAGCAGTCTAGATTCGGGTTGTCTCTGCAGTCTTCGCTGAGGGTATGAGGATGCTCGAGGATAGTTTATCCGGCAGAATAACACATCCACTTTGGTACTTGTGTTTTCTCATACTTACCTATTGCTTTTGGATCAAGAAAACCCAGAAAAGAGATGGAATAGTTCACTCCCACCTCTGTGAGAAAGTGACGCATTCTTACCTTGATAAGGAGAATTCTATGCACAAGCAGCAGAAAAGCTAACTTGGAGTACGAATCAAAAGCGGCCATGCTACTGAGAGCAAAATTACTGCCCCGCTTTGCACACCACAGCAGCGATTTCTGGTGGTGACTGTTCAAATAGGAATTGCCAGCGAAGAGCATCACTGGCCAGCCACTTCCAATTTTAATCAGTACCCCATCCTGGGTTGTTTTGTTATGTCTGGATGTGGAAACTCTGGATTGTTTATGGCCAAACAGGCCAAAGTTACCAAATATATCAGCGTATAAGAGGACCTTTCAAACCAGAAACAATGAGGCAAAAATCAGGGCATTATCATATACACCAGGTGAAAGATTTTCATCATATTATATACATGGTTTGAAAAAGAATATATCATAGAAGAGTAGACTTGGAAGGGGCCATGAAGGCCATCAGGCCCAACGCCCTGCTCCTGCAGGACACCAATTCACACCATCCCCTCAGGTGGCTGCCCAGCTTCTCTTTGGATGCTCTTCCTCCTTGTGACAGCCTTTGAGGTACATATGGAGGGATATCATGCCCCCCCCCAGTCTTGTCTTCTCAAGTCTGAACATGCGCAGCTCTCTCCATCTTTCCTCATATAATAAAGACAATTGCATCTATGATTAATAATCATAAAAACCCTTCCTGCTGGTGCCAGAGGAGCTTGTCCTGCATCGCATCCTTGCCCATGGGGGCCTCCTTCCTCTCGGCGGCCCCTTCAAGCCCTTCCCCCTGCGCCCTTGGCGGCACTGGTGCCAGCCGTCCTTCCAGGCCAACCCCACCCAGCGAGCCCCCTTGAAGGCTGCCACCAGCCCCCAAATTGGAGAGGGCATGTGGCTATTAGCTCGACTCTGGTAGCATGACATCACAAGGGTCTAGAAGCTTCCGGCTGACAAATACCTGCATATACTGGCATTTAAGAGTCCCTTGCACCTGAAAATAGCGAAGCAAAAATTGGGGGTTGTCTTTTATGTCCAGCTTATGACAAACACCAGATAAACAACCCAAAATATTGACCTCATCTTACACTTGGGTCACCTTGCACGCCTGCAGATATGGTGACTGAGCGACCACCCTTGATTGGTCGTTGAGTTAGCTCTGGGTTATTTAACTACCAACCAAGGCAAAGTTTCCGGGTTCAGATGTCACAGAGCAATCCAAGACATCATCCACACCCCACCGTCCCAAAACAGTTCGTCACCAGCGGGCTCAGCGGGAGGAAGGCTCAGGACCCAGTGATCGCCCCTTCCCTGAGTGCCGATTCTTGTAGCAAGGCGCCTGCATGTGCATTAACACTGGAGAGAGGCAGGCAGAGGGATCCTACGCTGCCTGGCCCAGGATTCGAGCAGCACTCCCCACTCCAGAAGCCACCAGCAGCTCGCTGGGGAACGTGCTCCAGGGCCTGGCGGGCCGCTTTCCTCTGTTGAAGCAGAGAGGTTGCCAGCGGTCACTGTTTCAGCTCGGCCCAGCTGAATTTCAGCCCCAAAGCTGCACTGTTCGCCTGCCTGTTCCGCGGCCCAGTTTTCCTCCTGGCGCTGCATGCTTGAACATCTCTATCTCACCTGTCAGCCCCCGCACTCATTAGCCGCCCCTTCGCTGTGGTGCCCCAACCTGTTCCTGCCTCCCATCGGACCCAGATTTCATCATCAGCACTCTCCACTCCAGCCAGCCAAGAACCTCTAAGCCAGCCTTCCCCAGTCTGGCCTCCTCAAGAAGTGCCGGACCACAACTTCCAGTGCTGGCTGAAATGATGGGGCCGGCAGTCTAATGGATGCTTCTCCTTCTCCTACAGTACCAGAAGCCCACGGAGCTGATGGGTGGGAGATTCAGGATCGACCAAAGGAAGACTTGTGAACGCAGCAGAGTTAATCTACGCAAATCAGCGCCACCAGAAGTACTGATGTCCACCCATTTGAATGGTTTTAAAGGGGGACCGGCCAAATGTGTGGAGAAGGCGGCTATCAATGGCCACTAGCCCTGTTGGCTACCTGCCGCCCCCATTACCAGCGGCCGCGTGCCTGCCTCCACCAGCTGAGCAGCGTCTCTGCAGGAACTCTTCCTCCCATCCTGCCAGAGGGATCCTGTGGGTTTGCCGCTGCGTGGGTGGAGTGCCCGGCTGGAGGGAGCACAGGCTGGATCTGCCAGGGCTGCTGCTCCCACGCCCTTACCAGCCGGGGAAGCTGCCCCAGCCGAAACTGTCCCTCAATTCGCCTGAAAGGCCCCAAGTCCCTCCCCCACCGCACTGAAGGACAGCGCTGCGATTTCACTCTGTGCTTCTCATTCTTTCCGGCTTGAAGCGCTTCATCCCCGACACGCAGAAGAAGAAACGGAGCACACGGACGTGAAACTACATGTGTGGCGGAAAGCCAGAGGGACGGCCCTTGAAACAGACCGACACACGGAAGTACTTAATGCAGGACGGAGAGTCCAGGCCTTACCTCAGCTGCCAAGCAGTGCCGTTCATCGCTGGGGCCGGACCACCCGCTCTCATCAGCGCTTCATCCATGAGCCGCTCCTCTGAACTGGGATGGTGGCCTTTGAAGCTGGGTGGGAAAGAACCACACATCGCGATGAACAAACGAAGCACCCGTCACCCCTTCTTTTCCTCTTCACCTCCTCTTGCTCTCTCTCTCTTCTACTCTCGCTCCAGCTGCAAACCAATATGCAGCCCCCTGCGGAGAGAAAGTCCAGCAATACACCACGATCTGCAAAGTACAGGCTGGAGGAGAAGGGCCCATCCGCTGGACCTGCCAGTGTCCGTGGAGGGCTGACTTACTGCAGAGCTGAAAGGCTGAGGCTGAGGAGACCGTGTAGGTGAGGGCGACGAAAATGATCAAAGGACTGGGAAGAGGCAGGGTTACAGTAGCTAGCCCCGTTCCCTCAGGTGAGAAAAGGTGAGTTTAGGGAAGACCTGATAAAGGGGTGCACCATTATCCCTGGTGAAGGGATGGGGAGCTTTCTTGCTTTCCCATAATCCTAGAGCCTGAAGCTGAATGCTGAGACGTACATGAGAGGGAGAGGGAGAGGCAGAGCGGTACATGTTCACACAATGCACCATTAAACTATAGAATGGGGGCATTACAAGCTGTAATGTTGCCTACCAGCTTGGAGGGCTTTAGCGGATCACTAGAGAAATTCCTGGAGGAGGCGGCTATCAAGGATCACTAGTCCTGGAGACTCTGCACTACCTCCAGAATGCAGTGCGGGATGTGCCCTTAGTCTGACCATCAGGGCTCTGCTTATGGACACAAACATCGCAGGAGGGCATCTCTGGATTTTGCACAATAAGCTTCCCCAAGATGTGCTATTATGAAGCTCAGATTCTGTAAACAGATTGTAAATTGTGCGTGCCTGCAAAGGAATCTCTTCAACAATGCGCAGCGGAGGAGTCTCTTTTGCTGCTGAAGTCCCTCAACCTTACCAAACTTTATCGAAAAAGAGAGAGAAAAATCAGTATTCACACAATATGTAATTGCCAAGGTTTTCAGTTGAAAGGTCTAACAATGGCCCCCACTACATTAAGCGGCTTTTAAGGGCCCCGGTCAAATTCACTGGGGATGGAACCTTAGGTCACCGTTAACCAGGATGGCTCACTGGTCCTCCATCTCCAGAAGCAGCAGCGGAGAACGGCTCCTGGCATGCGCTGCTTGTGGACTTCCTGGAGACATCTGTGTCACCACCACAGGAAACAGGAAGCTGGACCAACGGATGTTTTCTCGGATCGAGAGGACTCTTCTTCCAGTAGTGATATCATCATTATTATCGGAGCTGGAAGCTGTGCTAAAGGCTCCTGGACTACGTTGAAGACACGTGCACCCTGAGCCAAACCAAGAGCGGGGGCAGTTTTACCTACACACACACACCAACAACCACTTGCAGAGACATACACTATTGTGGGTGGGGGGATTGTTTCTCTCTCTCTCTCTCTCTCTCTCTCTCTCTCTCTCTCTCTCTCTCTCTGCGCACTGCAGTAGAGCTTAGAGCATCTAGTATAGGGCTTAAAAAATAAAGTCCTTGCGCTCCAGAAATAGAGGTTGCATTTAGCTATCATGGCTAGCACTGTTGAGAGACCCATCTATCCTCCATGAACTTAAATTAATCAATACAGGGGAAGGAGCGGAGCAGAGACAATAAAGGATGCCTCTGGTCTTCCTTCTGCAGCTTTTCTGCCAACCAGCACTTTACGGAACGTGCAATCTTCGCAGCAGAAGCTGGGTAGAGCAGATGTGAGGATGCACAATAAGGAAAGCGTAATTGCAGAGCCGTTTAAGAGCCCTGTCGCTGGGCAGCGGATGCCCCACAGAGTGCTCAGAACGCTTTCGAAACAACAACATTGCTTCGCGCAGACTTCGGGCCTTCCTTTTCTTTCCCCATTAGTGGGAACATATGCATGGATTTAAGATGTTTGATCATTAAAAACCCATCTGTTCCTACTTAGTTCCTCACCTTTGTTTGTGACCCCAGCCGTCTTCCAAAGTACACAGCTCTGATTGCCTCTGATCAAACAGGCATTTTAAAAACCAAAGCAACAGAGCTTGTTTCTGAACAGCATCGTACAGACAAAGGAAGCTCTCGGGGGCACCGGGAACTATGGGAGGCACCCCCGGCCACAGACACCACTGCTCATGCCCACGGCAGCATCTGTAGGCTACTTCTGAGTCTCTACTTGGTGTCTCATAGAAACACAGAAAACAGAGCGAGTCAGAAGGGTCCTCCCGGGCCATCTAGTCTGACCTCCGGCACCAGCCAGCTCCGCTCACGACATGCCCACCAAGTGGACGTCCAGCCTATCCTTGAACACCCGCACCGATGGGGCCTCAATGACCTCTCGTGGAAGCCCATTCCACACCCTCGGGGTCCTGACTGTCAGAAAGTGCTTCCTGGCATCCAAATTGAACCTCAGCTCCTTCGCTCCATTGGAACAAGTCTTGCCTTCCTCCTCAGGGGAGAACAGGTCTCTCCCCACCTCCGTGTGACATCCCCTCACATACCTGTATGTTGCCAACAGATCCCCTCTGAGTCTCCTCTTCTCCAGGCTGAAGAGACCCGGTTCCCTCAGTCTCGCCTCATACGGCATCCCCTGCAAACCAGCCACCAACCTTGTGGCCCTACACTGCACTGACTCCAACCTGGCTATATCCTTTCTGTAATGAGGGGCCCAAAACTGAACACAATACTCCAGTTGCAGGCACACCAGAGTCATATAGAGTTGTAGTAATACCTCTCTCGATCCAGAAGCCACACTTCTGGCTATGCAACCAAGGGTGGCGTTCGCCCTCTTGGCCACCGCATCACACTGTGGGCTCATGTTTAGCCTGCAGTCAACCAGCACCCCGAGGTCCCTTTCACAAGTGCTGCTCTCCAGCCACTTATCACCTAACCTGTCTTGTGCCCAGAGAGGGTGGCAAAGAACCCCCTTTGCATGCAGAAGCTGCCAGATCCCGTCCCTGGCGTCTCCAGGAAGAACTCGTGCCTGAAACCCTGGTGAGCCGCTTCCTGCCAGTGTCGAAACTTCCAGCCTGGGTGAACTGGCTGACGGGTGTCCAGCAGCACCCACGGGTAGCCTCCAGCCAAAACCAACATATCTGAGTCCCCTTCCACCATTCTCTGCCACTCTGTCAAAAGGAAGGGAAGGGAGCGAGCAGGACCACACCTGCTGCCCTCACCTGTCTGAATGGAGAAGCTGGCACTACCTGTGCAGGCATTCTGCATGGTTTAGGCCTGATCCCCTGGCATTCCAACAGCCACACGGGGTAGGCTGCCCTCTTCCAACAGGAGGGGCAGCAGGCACAACTGCAGCGTGCAGGAAGAGGGGCTGAAAGGGATTCTACACCTGGCCTGACCTTTGGAGGCACCTGCTTTTTTGGTGGGGGAGAGGTCAGTAGCAACTGCCAACAATGCCTTGTAAGAGAAACCAAGCTTTGCGCAGGCCTGAGAAACGTGAAATATTCTATTATTACTTATTTAGTATGGTTCTAATCCACCCAGCAACTAATGTTCTCTATGTGAATTATAGCCCATTAAAAGTTAAATAGCTGACAAAAGTCTCTAAAGTGAAGGCCCACATGATGAAATTCCCACACCGATTTCTTTTTGGCTTTGGAAGTGCATGGCCTTTCTACTTCTCTCCCCACAATACAGTGAAGTTTTATGCTAGACTGCTATGGAAATACGTCTAAAACTATGAAGGTAGAATGTCTAAGTCCAAACCCTCAAAGGCACTTGCTTGATAATACTGCCTCACATCGGGAAGGGAAGGGAAGGGAAAAAGGAAAACACCTAATGCAGGTTTTGAGATTGTTCAGAAGTCAGTTTTAGTCCTTTTACAGAGTAAGTGAATCCGAAGAAGACTCAAGAAGACTCAAGCTGCCCGGAGCACACTGTGTATCCAGTTTTCACGTGGCACCTTGGAGCTCCTCACCCCTTTCTGAGGACAGCCGTGCTTGCCGTGGGCGTGCTGGTGCTCGGCACAGCAAACGCTCCAAGTGAAGAGACGCATGCCCTTCGACAGCCTTGCATATGCACTGGGGGAGCCGCTGCACACTGCGCGTGCGCACAGGCGGTGCATAAGCCAGTATGCGGCTGCTGGGACCAGCACAGCCTCGTATCCGTATCCCCACGGCAAAGACAGCTTAAAGGGCTCTGCGGTTCTGAGTGACTCAGGTGACACGGACCGGAGATCATGTCATGCCAGAGCTGGCTGGCCACAAGGCTTGCAGCCCAACTGACAAGCTGGTTGCCTGTCTCTGCTCTTCCCGGGCTGCTGCCCCTTATCAGTCCGCCCTCCTTCGTGGGTATCTCTAAAGCTATCAGCCTATTATTATTATTATTATTATTATTATTATTATTATTATTATTATTAGAACATTTCTGAACCACTTCTTGCCTTCACCAGCAAACTTTCAACTTACAGATTTCAATTAGCTCTGAACTGTTTCTCATCTTTTTTTCATTCCAAAAAGTCGGGGGAAGGCAAATGAAAGGAGATAATTGTTCAGGTGGCTTCGCTCCTGCCTTTAAAAAGTGAAGGGGACAGCAGGGGATTGACACCTTCCTGGAAAAGCAGGCTGCCAGCAGGCATCGCAAGAGCGCGCTGCTTCCAGTATCAGAGCGAGTTTGCCCGCATGCACCAGTTCCCGGGGAACTTGGACTGGAGGGCGCTGTTGAACCCACATCCTGCGAGTGGGTCCCCTGTAGGCGCGCAGGCGACCACTGTGCAGACGGCCTGCTGGACCAGAGGAGCCTTGGTCCGACCAGCAGGACTTTTCCCATATTCTTAAAATAGCTGAACAAACGCCGGGCTCTGTTTTGAGCAGAAAAGCCTCCGCGGAGGGGTAGCTCGCAACGGTGTATTTTTTTTTTCAAAAACCCGAGAGCGAGAGTTCATGTGGAGACGGAGGGCTTGGAGGACAGCGGGGAAGAAATTAATATTAGTTCGCCATGTGGACAACTTACGTGAAATTAAAAAGCTTGTATAGACCAATCCCACGCCACAGCCTTCCACACTCGCACTGCAAACACCCTACGTGAAACTCCCGCAGCGTATCATCCACTTGCAGGGTAGTTATCACTCAGTGGTTCACGCATGACACCCCCTCCAGCACGCACGGCTCAGGCCAAGTGCCTTTGGATAAATTAGAAAGCTCTGTGAGCTTTGCCAAGTTCTTCAGCGTCCCAAAGAACACTTCGGAGTAGTTCTAATTCACTTCTAATGTACCACAAGACATCGGCCCAGTGAAGCCGCCACCTGACCTCCCTTCTGAACGGACCAGGTTCTCTCTATATAAAATGGTGCTCCGACGGAAGCCGATTTCCACGTCCCAGCTCAAACTCACCGATTGTAATCAAGCCTGGATTGTTGAAGCTGCTGCTGCTGGAGCAGCAATTTCGCCTCTTGCTTGGCTAACAGATTCTGAAGGCGTTCCTTTTTGATTTCCAGCTCCATTTTCTGGAGCAGGAGCTGTTTCCGCCTTTCTTCCGATAGCCTCTTACCACTCCCTGTTTCTTGAGCTCTCGCGTCCGTGCTGCTGTTCAGCCCCAAGGGCCGCGGTGAGCAAGAGAGGCCTGCAGAGGGGCCGCCGTGTGGTCCAGAGTATCCTTTCGGAATGCAGCAGCCATCTTGGAAGGAATCGGGATCTGGGCTGCCGAATTTCTTGTGGAAAAAACAAGTCTGAAGAGGACAAGTGCTTTTCCTTTGGTCCACATTTGGCGTTCTTTTACTAGGGGGAGGCAACTTCTGCTTGGCTGGGGACGACCCGTTATTGCATCTGCTGCGCAAGCCATTTTCCAGTAGGAATCCATTCGTATCTTCCTGCCGACCTCCTGGGGTTGCAGTCCCAAGCACATGACCATTCCTACAAGACTGAGCGAGGGATTTGGGACTCGGGCTTCCACAAGCCATTCTGTTACTCTTGTGCAATGGCTGTGGTCTAGCTATACTACGGTAGGATCCGTCCAGTTCCAAAGGTGGTGGTGGCTGATGAAAACTCCTCTCCTTGGACATCTATAAGTAACGAGAGACAAAAAAGAGGTTAACTTAAAAATTAAATGGCTCCTTTTCTAGTTTTACCATGTAAAAAACCTATACCAGCATCGGTAGGCTTGTGGCAGTTTGATGGTCGACACCTAGCACAACTCAACAGGAAATGGTTTTCAAATAAGAGATGAACATGCTATCAAATCTGCAATTTAATTCCGTCTACACAGGTACGATAAATATAAAACTACTGCCTGCAGGATCTTGGGCATAAACAAGGTACTTCAGCCTATCAAGGAGTTGTGAGTATCTAGGGTTACATAAAATCAACTTGAAGTGTGGCAAAAAAGCATTAAATGTTAATGTCTGAAAATGTTTAATTTTGAATACGAAGCCAAGAAATCCATTCAGCCACTATAAATACCGTCTGATTGGCCATTACACAGCAGGGGATTTGATGTAAAACATTTCACCTTGCACTGAATGGGATATTACTTACTATTGGAAATTTGATGAGAGATTTTGAAATATCCTTATAGAAACACTGATAAAGAACTAGACCACTTCCTGTAAAATACAGTTCTACATCAAAAGCTGTCATTCAACTACAAAACATGTTTAAATCCTACCATAAAAGTGATTTTTTTCAATTAAGCTGGGCTGGTGATGAGATTCTGATCAAACTCCAAAGCTAGAAAGACAAGCTAATTTGCATTTGTCAGCCCAAGCCAAGGATCTGTGGAGAAAGGAGAAATGGAGCTAGGCCTGCAGCCTGTGAAATTCATATTCCCGGGCGCTCAAAAAGTTCTGCACTGCACTTGGGCACCACGATTCCACTGCCAGCCCAGCAACTTTCAAACAGCTGCTTGGGGCTCCATGGAAACTTTGCTTCAGAAAAAGCAATATATTTCAACCTTGTTTCAGACCGAACTTCTTTCGGGGGTATGGTTTTAGAGGGTACCAGCAATTTATTGCAGTAACCAACAACTGCAGGGCAGCCAAAACATTTTGATGAGAAGTGTAAGATGAAAAATCCGAAGAGCTTCCAGGGAAGGCTCTTTCCCGAGAGCACCATGAAGCAGATTGACACATTAAGGTTCTGAATTTATGTTCTGACTACAGGAAGCCAGCTTCCCTGCCTCCTCCTTCCTACCTTTTACTGGAAAGGCCGTATAAAAACCAATCCTCGCTCTGCACTTCTGCTGAAACATTAGGTAGAATTTCCTCCCCAGATCCAGGCGCCCTGTGATGGAAGAGTCCTAGGGCTGCCAGCCTGAAGCCATGGCAACCCACGATGGGCTGTTCCCCACCGTGGGTTGCCGTGCCATGAAAACCCACACCACTGCCCGCATACAATGGCATGCTGGGTCTGTCCAGCCCAGGAGGCCAACCTCGTCGTGGGTCTTGGGGAGTGGCTAGCGAGTGGCTCGGCTGGAGCGGCAGAAAGCGCTTGCTGCTCGCTCCTGTCACGTGAGCCCAGCCACCCGCCAGCGGCAGCCGTTCCACAACTGCCCCACCAGCACATGGAGTGGTCGGCAGGGGCTTGCAATGCTCCCTGTGGGCCATTTTCTGCTCAGGGTGCTTTTTCTGCCACTCCCCCTTTCTGTTTCCAGAGCCTGATTAAGCGCTGGCTTCCACAATCCCCGTTTTGAGGCCCCTGGACGAACGGCTTCTTTTGATTGCACAGACAGTGTGCAAATAATAGTCATGAATGCACAGCTGCAGAGAGTTGCAGTGCTGTGCGTGTGGAAATTTAAACCCTCAGGTGTGCCAATGAACTGGGGACAAATCTGCAGCCAAAGTGCAGCAGGTGCCAATGTTGGACGCTGACCCAGAGTGGCTCCTGCTGGGTTTCTTTTCCATTTGCTTTCTCTTGACAGCTGTCAAAAGGCAGTCTGTCAAGGGACCGCGACGACGCAAGCAACCCCGACTCTAGCAAAGAGGGTGGTGTGATTCACAGCAGGAGCCTCCTATTTTACTCACCCCGACAGTTCCCAGAGCCACGCACAGTTTTGTACTTCCGCCTGAGACAACGTTGTCACGGGCTGTTCCAGCTGAGACTGCAGGTGACCGTGTAAGAGGCTGCGTGTTGCAGCCCATCCACGCTAACAAAGATCAATGCACAAGGAGGAGCGCCATCTCGGCCAAGATGGGCCAGCCCTCGCTCACCAGAATTAAGATGGTTTGGCAGGAACAGGTTAAGCCCCCTCAAGGATACAAATACTACAAGGCCACGTGGTGCGTGTTCGTGTAGGCATGACTGGCGAGGAGATTTGTCGAAATTATGAAGGATTACGGAGGAGCTGCCAGCACTGTCAAAGCAGGATCCAGAAACAAAAGAACTACGGCGAAGAGTCAAGCAGGCAGCAAGAACCGAGAGTAACCGGAGCCTGGCAGAGGCTTCCCCAGCACAAAGGATCAGGAGGAAGCACCAAGTGCACAGAGCCCTTCCTCTGCCAACCACTTGTGACTCTATTCCTCAGATTTCTACCAAGGTAAGCAAGAGTTCATTGTTATCTCCCCTCCCCACCATTTCCTCCTCACCACATCTGTGTGGCGTTGGTTGAGCTGCTTCAGTGGCCAGCCCAAAATCACTCAATCCTGGACTAATGAGTGTGGGCCTGAACTGTCACAGCCCCGTCCAGGTCCGATACGCCGACTGCTACGCAATGCCAGGGTTTCCTCTGCCGAGGTCCAGAGCTGTGCTTGTGAAATCAGGGCAGGTCCAAAGCTCTGGCAGCAGGAAAACCATCCGGCACAGAGGCAGGCACTCCGAAAGGATCAGGAAAGGGTTAAACAGAGCCGTACTCCTCCATTTCCTCCTCCTCCTCCTCCTCCTCCTCCTCCTCCTCCTCCTCCTCCACACAGCTCTTGTGAAGCTGGTTGATCTGGAGCCCAACCATCAGCTCCCTGGCCCTCCCCTGCTGGGCGAAATCCACCTGGGATTCCAGTCACTGGCCTGCCCACTGGACAGCCGTCTGGAGGCTTCGGGGACGCGACACGGGCCCTTCCGCGGCCAAAGTGCAGGCTGTGGCACAGAGAGATGGCCCGTCTGTTGCACAGCACTCCCCTCCCCAGGCCAAACCTCGGCAAGCGGCTGTTCCTCCAGTGGAGCATGCAGCTGGTGCACAACCCAAACGCCAAGTGGTACAACCATGAGAGGCCCCGCTAAAAAGAGTAACTTCTTATTTTCAGACTCTTGCTAGCCTGCCTGGCCGCCTTTATCTGCCTCCTCCAAAAAAGCTGTCTGGTTGCCCCTTGGATTTTTGACTCCCTGCAACAGGCTGCCGTTACGCAATCTTGATCGTTTTGCTACTTTTGTTGAAAGAGTTATTAGAAAAGAATTTACTTAGAAGAATATGCAAAATTAAAACCTGTGAATGATATCTGACGTTCAGACCCATTCCTTTTATTGCACAATCTTTTACTGAAATCTCCATTACCACCACCAAAATAAGGAAAAAATAGTCTAAGATTAATCATTACAAAGCACCTAGATGGGACAGAGATTGCCAATATTAATACCCCAAGATAAATAAGGCAGATAACAATGTAAAAAGGTTAGTTGCCTATTTTCTTAGCTGGAGATAAAGTGCTATTGTTGCTCATGAATGATGTATGATCCTGATTGCTGTATTTCAAGTGTGCTGTACAAAAAGACGGGAAAAGGGGAGACGATGAGAAGGGAGCAGTTGCAAAGCGGCATTGTTCGGGCTCAGTGCGGCACAGTCGGCAGGAACGCAGAAACAGCGCTTCCAAGGAAACGGGATGGCAAAGCAGGCTATCGGGCTACTGACTTTCAGGCTGAAAAACTGCTATAGCAGTAACTCACTGCCATTAATTGCTTTAGCCTCCTCTAAGAATAGTTCCAACTCAGCCTCAGGGGAGCACGGCACCCGTTCCAAAAAATGCATCCACAGCAGCACAAAGAGCCGTTTCCAAATGATGTGTCAGGAAAGCTAAACTCTCGCTATCTTGCTTGCTTGTGCCACTTCCTTGCCGCACGTCCTGCAGACCTTGCGGCCTACCAAGTCCACGTTCAGCCCTCTGCCATTCCTCCCTGCTGCCCTTGCCCTGGAAAGAGCTCAACAGCCTTGGCCCTGAGGAGCATCTTCCTTAGGAACCTCCTGAATCCTCTCCAGCTGCGACTTGTAGGTCCCACAATCCCACCCTCCGCCTGGGAGCGAAGGGGCCTGGCTCAAACTCGGGTAGCCCTATGGCCTTACACTTCCCACACTGGCCCCGTATGCCCTTTCTGCTTCACAGGAACTGTGCAGAAGTGACGGGTCCGGGGCTCCTGGGAAAATCAAATTCATGCAGCCCTTATATTTGCCCGAGAGCCCCCTGCAAGAGTGGGAATATACAGCTTCCTAGAAGAGACAGAACTAGCCTGGGGAGGGACCAGCTGCCCCACCTGGCACTGAGTTTCTAAGCACCTCGGATGCACCTTGACATGCCCAGCTCGGGCCAAGTGGGAATGCAAACACTGGCACTCCTGTCATAGGAACACAGGAACATAGAAACAGAGCGAGTCAGAAGGGACCTCCCCGGCCATCTAGTCTGACCCCTGGCTCCAGCTGGCTCCACTCATGACACGCCTACCATCTGGTTAGGCAACCAGAGGGGAACACAAGATTCCAAGTTTAGTTGCACCAAAGATTTGTATAAGAGAAGTAAGACAGAAGCATAGAGCGAGTTAGAAGGGGCCTCCCAGGCCATCTAGTCTGACCCCCGGCTCCAGCCGGCTCCGCTCACGACATGCCCACCATGTGCACGTCCAGCCTGTCCTTGAACACCCGCACCGATGGGGCCTCAACCACCTCCTGTGGAAGCCCATTCCACACCCTGGGGGTCCTAACTGTCAGGAAGTGCTTCCCGGCATCGAAATGGAACCTTGGCTCCCATGACACAAAGAAGGCTCAAGAGAAAGGCCGAGTTCTTCCATCCGTGTAAAGCTCCCTTTGCCCGTGATGGCATGGTCAGCTTACCGAATCTTTACGGGGCACTAGCGATGCTGTTTCTGTTTAGAAATCATGCGAGCATCTGTGTATGTGTGCGTGGGAAGGGGGAATGTTTATGCCTTATATCCTGCCTTTATATATATGCCTTACATTTAGATCCTGCCTTTCCTTCAAGGAGCCTAAGTCTGCATCCATGAGCCTTGTCCTCTCCATCTTATCCTCACAACAACCCTGGGAGGTAGGGTGAGCGAGCGAGCGAGCGCCTGGCTCTACGTCACCCAGGGAGCTGCACGGGCAAGGAGGGACTCGGACTCCGGATTGCCAAGACCTGGCCTGACATGCTGACCACCACTCTGCCAAGCAAGCGGCGAAGCCGGCCAAACCTGGTGTGAACAGCAGCCCGGGAGGGTCAATGCAGCTGCGCGGCAAACCTGAAGGCTGGTTTCTCACCACCTGCCACCTGTGGCACACGCCCCTCCGTCACGGCAACAGCAAAAGCTCCCCAGCAGCAGTGGCCAGTATAGAAATTAGCATTCAGTGTCTTGCCAACATGATCGACATTCAAATGTAACCACCCAAAAAAAAGGAAAAGAAAAGGAAAAAAGGCCACAGCGGGCCTGGGCTTCGATTCCACCCCTAAGCCCCACTCCTGCCCTTTATTTTACTGAGGGCTCCGCGGTGCAAGACCTAGATAAATATTTCAGAAACAATGCTATTCACGAGCAGATAGGGTTGCCGCCATCTCCCAGTGCACTTGGAGTTCACGCGAAGAAAGGGCAGGTGAGCGATGGGCTGCATCGCCAAGTCTGCGGCCTGCACACACCGCGCCGTCGGCTGGCTGATCGGGAATGCAGAACGCAACAGCTGCGCGGTAATCTTTGCCAAAGCCCCCTCCCACATAAATGGAGTGCATTCTCCCCAGCGCAATTAACTCGCACACTCTGGCAGCTTTTTGCTAGGAGATCATCAAGGTAGATTACCTTCCAGCATATGAACTAAATACTTACAGGTGTTATATCATCCGTTATTACTTACAAACTTCTGCATTTAACAAGACATCCCAGCAAATGAATGATCTCATTTATGAATTATTTATTAGAGATTCGCAGCGTGGCTCCTGGCGTCATCCATGGCCTTTTCCAGGTCATATGACACCAATTAGAGCTGAATTTTAAATTATTCAATAATCTGAACTCTCTTGTCATTTAACATATAGATATCAATGCAGTAAACAAGTTAAGTCTAATGGGCCCCGGAGGTTTGCATCCCCACAACTCGCAACCCACCCCCTGCCCGGCTTCCCCTCCCACCCATCAGCTGCAGCGACTGTGTTCTGCCATCAGAATAAGAAAAACAGCAGAATGCAGCAAACACACATATCTGCAAGGTTTTTAATATCAGTTATTTGGGCCTGCCTTGGGGATTTTGTATCACCACTTACAAGCATTGAATATTAAATGCAGAAGAAGTGTTTAGCTACATGCTTAAAAAAGTAGGACTACCAAAAATGTCTTGAAAGAGTATTTCTGCGATAAATTGCACCAAACAGTTTGCCCAAATTGAAATGAAGCAAAGAAAATTGGAGAAAGGCACAGAATATTGTTTAAAAATTAGGCTCTGCGGTTCTCTCTGGAGGAAAATAAATGCCGACTTTTCTTCTCTGAGAAATCACGAAGGGTTGGGGGAGAACCGCAGTCCTAGCCACAGTCCAGGAGACGAGCTCAGAGCACACCTTTGGAAACGAGCTGAGGTCCTTCCCAGTCATGAACGTTCTCTTGGGGCTCTGCAGTGCCCTCTTCCACTGCACAAAACCACAAAGGCACTGGCCTACCATGTCCAGAGTCAGGCACAACATCTGCCACCCAGCTGGGCACAGGAGCTGCCCCAAGATGGGAACAAAGCTGCCCCGGACCAGGTCGAGCAGTGGAGAAGAGCTTCCGCTACCCAGCTGCAGCACTCCAAGAGTGAGGGACAGGTCTACTCCATGTGACTCCTGCCTAGAGGAAACACAAAGGATCACCTCCAGAGTCTCTGATTATACAGGTTAATCAAGAATTCTTGTATCACCTCCTAGATGGGAAAAGTCACCGTCCAGGTTTGCACGATCACGGAGTGAGAAATAGCCACACCGGTTTACTTCCCTCTCTGCGTGTGCCGAGGAACAGCACGGATGTCTTCACCGAGAGAGCGTGCCATGTCATCCGAACCCAGGAAGCGTGGCTTGTTGCCACCGTTAGCAAGCCACCTGCACCCACCAAGTCTGTGATCGTGCAAGCAGGACCAGCAAGAAGGATGGGTTCAACCAACCTTACTCTGAGTGGTAAATACTGCGGAGCATCGTCAAGCGAGGGCAGGGGAACTGGTCGTCGAATCCCAGCTTTTCTCCCCAGTAAGGAGGATCCTGCTCATTGTATTCACTCGATGTGATGATGGAATTCTTTACTCCCATCTCGGAGAGGTAAATAGTAGACAGAGGCCATATGGAAAAGGCAGAGCTGGCCGTACTCTGGCAACATTTGCATGGAGAGACTAACAGCGGGGGCACGTATCCCCTCACAACGAGTCCTTGCTTTTGTTGCTGCCTTGTATTTCTCCCAGAAGAGCTCGCTGGGGGTCAGCTCAACCCAAAACAACCGTTTGTGTGAGCACAGCTGAAAGGGTAACTATGACCGAACATTCACCTGGGGAGGTCAGGAAAAGGGGAGACTGGGCTGGCACACTTCGCCTTAGCAAATGTGCCTTTTGCAATTTTGCCTGCAATGTGATGCTCCAATTGATGAGAGCTATTCCGTGTCCCTTCCCAATTTTATACCATCTGCAAATGAGAGGTTCTAATGTCACAGCAAAGTCTCTTCAACTCTCCCTGTGCATTTTGAGCAGACTCATTCCAATTAACGGTATATTATTTTGCATGTTCTCTCCTGACCTCACAGCTGCCTTTATATTAAGTTCTGATCAATATTTATCTGGGGCGGGAAAGGGGTAAAGACAAAAATAGAATAGGCACAGAGAGTTTCGACCTTATTTACTGTTTCTAATAGTTCACCTGCATAACAGAACTAAGTGAATTGTCCCCCTTTCTTCTTAATTTTGAAATGTTTGCAATGCCCCTCCTTGTGACCGCCAATCCCAGTAGCCACGGGGAGCCGATCTGCATCCTCTCCTTCAAAAGGCAACTCCTCAGCCACAACTAACGGTCACTGCCAGGAGGGGCTCCTGGCTTTTAGTTATTTTGTGTTTTGCTTTCAGTTGCCGAAAGCCTTTTTTATCTCGTAGTTGGTTCGGTCTTCTGCTCTTCCAGGACCTCAGGCAGTAGGCCAGGGTGGGCAACCTAGTGCCCTCCTGATACCTTGAATGACAGGACCCATAAGCCCCAACCAACATGGCCAACAGTGAAGGATGTGCGGGCTTGTCGTGCAGAACACATGGGAGGACCAGGTGGCCCAAGCACGGATTTTCCAATGCAGCAGCAATGTCATTTTGCCGCTACAAACCCACACGGCTTGTTCTGAAGGTTGTAGCTACTCGTGCCTCGGCTTGCTCCCCTTTAACATCTCCAAGGCCTCCTTTCCTTGGGTCCACGGGACCGTGCCTGTCAACAGATTACTAGCAGCCATTAGAAGGCACCCCAATAATAATTCATTCCAGTGCTAGGAAACCTTGACCTTCACTCTTCCAGTTTTCCCTCACTGCTAAACTTTCTTCAGCAGTTTTCCTGATTGTACTTCCACAGCACACGTCAACTCAGCTCTAGACAGATTTTGCAGCGGTAACAAGTGGCCGGAGATTAGCAGCCTCCCTTCCCAGACCATTCAGATAAGAAGGTTCTGTTCAAAGCAGAGATGCCTGGTTTGAAAGAGAGAAAGACTCCGAGCCTGCTAAATCCTGTTCGTGGCATTTCTTGGATTGTGGGCTTCTACTCTCTGGAGTAAATCACACTCACGTGCCTTAAAGATCTTCAGCTGGAGGTGGACTTGCAGAAGAGCATGGGATGGCGTGTCTTTGTTCTCACCAAAGTGCAGGTGAGCGCAACTAGCTTTCCAGAGTTCTGACCAGACGGGGATCTTGAACCCACACTTCCACAGAGCTGCCATCCATAAAAGGAGCGCATGCAAGAACACACCTGAGGCAGCGGCTGCGTTACTTGGCCACACCTACGCCAATGCAGAAGAGCATGGCTTCAGTGGCTACACGAGTGCAAACAGACCTGGCTGTGCTGGAACCATGTGGGAGCTGCCTGCTGATGCTTCGGAAAAAAAGAGGTGAGAACAGACCTGAGTTACTGTCCATTTTCCAATTCTGATCTCAGTGGCAGATGGGCACGTATTGAAAGAACTCTGTCAAAAAGATAACTGAACTTGCTTAAATATGAGGCGTCCCCTGCAGACCCCTTTTGGCTTCAGATCTAGCGCGCCTTTGCTGAAATAGAATCAAGAGTCAGAAGTCGTGCCAAAAAACCAAAGGCTTCTAAAAAGCATCACCATATGCAAAGGAGATTGTTTTAGTGAGACAGGGAAATGAGGAACGCCATTTCCATAACAGAGGCATCCCGCAAAGCTGGAGAATTCCCCAGCTCAATAGGAAAGGTGGCCCCAAGTGAGTGAATTCAAGCAGGGCAACGTCCTTGCAGAAGAGCATTTAGATTCCGTAAATGATCCCGGTCTCTGGGTAATCATTCATAAAAAATAATAATAAAAAGGAGCATGCGGCAATTTTCATGCGGCTGCCCTTCTGATCCTACATTTGTAGGGAGCATTCCTGAGGCTGGCTAGCGGCGCCCCTGTGGCTCTGGCGGATTGACCTCTAGTCTGCCCCTCAAATGACGATCATGCCAAGGAATGACAACAAGGACTGCAGTGAGGTCGGCATGTCCGTGAGGCACTTGAAAGGCAGCCTGATCACAACCGAACGAACAGAAAAGTTCCAGAGAAGTTTGAGCTTAAAGAAAAAAAAGAAGGTGGGGGGGAGGCTCTTTTCGATGCCCTCCAGTGATAGGCAGTACTCTCAACAGGAACAAAGGACCAGGGGGCACAAAGCAAAACCCTCCAGATGATTCCTGCTTCGGACTGCGGGAGTATTTGCATCGATGCAAACAGCTGGATAAACAGGCAGGCTCCTAATCATGTGAGACTGAAGAGGGCATCCGCAATTGCCTTGCTTCTCCCGGCACGAGGGGCTGGACGTTAAGCCCATGGAGGAAGCCCTGCTGGATCAAACCAAGCTCCACCCGGCCCAGCAGTCCATACACGTGCCTGCGGGATGGCTCAGGCAGGATGGGGGCCCGAGCTCCTCAGCAACCGGTTTGGGGCGAGGGTTTCATTTCAGAGGGAAGGCGCAGGGGGGCAAGACTCAGCTACGTTTAGACACATTCCCGTTTTTTAGAATGCATTTTTAGAAGTCCTTTCGGCAGCTGCTTTTAATACATTCTAGTAACCAGTGATAAAAGTAAGCCTTGTCCCACATACTGTGCCATATCTCTGCTGCCAGGTAATGGGTTTAGTGGGTTCACTATGAATTTGGGAAAAGGCATTTCCAGCCACAAAAGGAACCTGAAAATCGTGCGGCAGAGCCAAGTCCAGAGGCATTCTCCATGCTGTGCATCTAATGTCCCAGGGGAAGCACGGCTCAACCAAGGACAGGTTCCAGGACCGAGAACTCAGCCGTATCTGCGTTGACATCACTTCATTAGCTTTCATCTAGCCCATGACTAACTCAGTCACCAGTTCTGGGAATCATTGCTTAGATTTGCGGAGAGGGAAGAAACAACCACGTCTCACACTGAACTGCAGACCTTTGCATACCCTCTCCTAGTGATTCCAGGTAGTTGCTAAACAGCAAGAGGGGCAGAAATGAGTCTTGTGGCATCCCACAGGTTCATTCCCAAAGCACGAAGCGACTGTATGCCAACAACCTTCAGGAGCTTGCCTCTCAGTCACGAGTGGAAACAGTGCTTCTGGCACATCCAACTCCCAGCATTCCTTGGTGGGTCCAGGAGGCTCCATCATTAACATTGCTCTGCCCCATTCATCTAGAATAATGTTCTCAGTGCTGTCCATCACATTCTGAGGTGACCTCTGAATTAGACCTACAGGGACCCCTAAAATAGACCTACAGTGGATACAAACGTGCCAGAAAAGATGATAAAAAGGCTTGCGATGTGTGATAGACTGTAACTTGCTCAGCTCAGTGCAAAGGGTCTTAACTAGGTACAGAGACTTCTAGGACACAGGCAAGGATAGCCGTTCTGGCCAAGGACTAGCCTCCCGCAATTCCCGATCAACACAAAGTAGCAGACCTTGCAGGCCATGTCCACTGAATCAAAGGTGCAACCTTCTACCCCTCCTGACCCATGTTTTGCTACTTGATGCTCACTTCTGTGGGCTGAGGTTACTTTGACTTTGGTCTGTTAGGTCACTCGGTCAGGAGACCATGAGGTTGCTTCTAAAAGGTCTTCATTTTCCCTAATTACTCATATATTGGAAGAATCTTTGGAAACCCTGAAATCCTATGCAACTTGGAAACAAAGAAACAGTGCAAGTCAGAAGGATCCTCAGAGACCATCTAGTCTGACGCCCAGCTCCAGCCAGCTCCACTTGTGACATGCCTACCACGTGCATGTCCAGCCTATCCTTGAACACCCGCACCTCAACCACCCTCCGTGGAAGCCCATTCCACGCCCTCGGGGTCCTGACTGTCAGGAAGTGCTTCCTGGAAGGCACCCTAAATCTTGAGCTTTGCTCCATTGGAACAAGTCCTGCCCTGCACTGCAGGGGGGGAGGTCATGATCCACCTCCACGTGACACCCCCTCACATACCTGCATGTCACTAACAGGTCCCCTCTGAGTCTCCTCTTCTCCAGGCTGAAAAGACCCAGATTTAAAGTATTTAAGCTCAGAGATGAACATTCTTCTTAATCTCTTGCACACCCAGTGCAGGAACGGATGTGATGCTGCACACACTCGGCCTCAGGCTCTGGCCTGGATAACTCTTCCTGGAAACAGCCAACTTCTCCTCAGTCCATTCCTGCTCCATGATGCTGGCTAAGATTAATTGTTGCCTGCTGCTTTGGCATTTCCTGGAGTAACAGGAACTCGCAAATTTCTAAGAGGGATGAGTACAACATGAAGCAGCCTTGGAAAAGGGCAAAAACTAAGCGACACTCTCCTGGGATAATTCCGTGAAACCATCACAAGCGCCAGCAAGCCACAGAGTCTGTTCATCTCAGCTCTTGTCAAAATATATTTGGGAGCATGGTTATTTTATTATTCGATTACCAAATGCTAAATCCACTGCTGGAGATGTCTGGAATAAGGGGGGAAAGATAACCTAATCTTTAATTACAGGGTTTTAAAGAAGCTTTTATAGTTCAATGAGAGAGGGGCGGGGGGACATGTAATTGGATTCCTCTAGAGATGGTGTGTGCGGCTGGACTGAACAGCTCCAAGATAGCAGAGCCAACACACGGCTGCTGTGTGCCAGGGCAAGATCAATCAGAGAATCGCAACGCTTGAGATCATCTAGTCCGGCTGCTCGCGAAGGCAGGACACCAGTAGAATATCCCTGGCAGCTTCTGCTTCCGTAGCCCCAGGAGCAGAGAAGGTGACAGAGTCTGTCTTGCTGCTGAACCGTTCTCACGGCCGGGAAGCTTCTTCTAATGCGTCACTGAGACCCGCTCCCCCCAATTTCCATGCGCAAGTTCTAGTCCTGCCCTCTGGAGCAATGCACCATGTGATCTTGCTCGGGATGAACAGCAGCCTCACAGCTCTTCTCTGAATGCCTTACTAGTGGAATACCACTACTAAACTGAGCCAGAGTTCCCGGAAATGGGGAGCTCTTCAGATCTCCCCCTCCAGGCAAGAGGCTACGAAAAGCAATGTGGGAGGGAGGCAGCGGAGGGGGGAAACCCCCAACTTGATCGTGAAGTCCCCAAGCCTGCATACACCGCAGCCCCAGGTAATCAATGGGGAAAGGGCTTTGCAGACCCTTAGACTGCGCAGAGCAGTGCAACTGGCTGGTACAGGCCAGATGTGGAACTGCTTCGAGAGTTCCTGGGAGCAGGAGAGAGAGAAAGGTTGGATCCCCCATGTTTGAAAGTATAAAGTCCAGCTGTGACTCAGAACTGTCTCTGTCCCACGAAAAGCTCCTTTTACCAGTTGAACCAGCGAGTGTGAAGGCATCCTTTATATGTGTCTGTGTATGTATTTTTATAATTTGTTTTCATGGATTGTGTAAACTGCCTAGAGAGCTTGGGCTGTGGGGTGGTATAGAAATGAACATCACCACCACCACCACCACGGCTGGAGATAATTTTGGATGGTACACTAGATTTAAAAAAGAGCAACTGAAGCCACATTTGCTAGCATTACTTAGTAGATGGAGGGAATGAACCATCAGAGAATACAATTTCGTGTGGTTTGGAGAATACCACTAAAAGATGAAGATTTTACACCACCTGGAGCTGCCGCTTTATTGACCTTTTTGTGGTGTTTTAGTTGGGTTAATAAAGACGCTACGCAAACGTGGGTTTGGGGTTTTTTCTGCTGTCCAACACGGCTCCTTTCGCTCCGTTGACGACAACTAGGCCAACCAGCAGCTCAAGGGCAATCAGAACAAGGTAACCCTGGGGAAAATGTGGGCAGGAGTGAGGTCCCCTTCATAGTCAGACTTTGTCGAATTAACGTTGGCGCACTTCCACGGGTCCAAGCAGGGCGATCTCACCTGAAGAGCACCCTGGGGCGAGAGCGCTGGCTCTCCAAATGCCGCAGGCACCCACCCAAGACGCAAGGTGCCTTTTTCATTCTGCCTTCCCCTGAGGGCCATCAAAACAAAGCCGAGCGCCAAGGCACAAGTGTTATTGCTCACGAAAGGGGGCACTAGACCAAGGCCGCCATGGCAGAGTCCGTTCTGCCCCCCGGACCTCGCTCTTCTCCGCATCTTGCATCTTCTCCAACCCTTCCCAAGACTCCAGGTGCTCAGGGATGGGAAAACTATAACCTTCCCCTTGACAGGCGCAGGGACTTTTGACAAATGTCCAACCAGGGTACGGTTTTTGCACAGGGACACACATCCCTGTCCAAGCAAAACAAAACAAAACACGGAAGGGGTTGCCACTGGCTGCCACCCATTTTTTGCAGTGTTTTTATGCTCCAGGTGTGCACACATATTTTTGTGATTTAGTTTATTTCGAAAGAAGGCTTTGCTTCCTCAGGCCCTGCCATCCATGTGCGTGTCTCCCTGCCGGTATTCAAAAATTGCCTTTGGATCATCTCCCTGAATGGGCTCTCCCGGTATGTGACCTCCGCACCCCAGGCAGATTAGCATGTATGGAGTCTCTATCTTGCCTGACGATGAGCCCTACTTTAACAGCAAAGATCCAGCATCACCCTCAGCAGCAGTTTGCGGGGAAATAAAATGGCAGTGTTCTCTGCCCCAGTTGGGTGATTCTGTGCTGCAGTTATGCTGCAAAACTCTGTTCCGATGTGTTCATGAAAGAGGGAGCAAATGGGCGAGCATCTGGAAATATGCACTGCTAATCCTGCACAGGGTTCCGGATTTAAGATGGCAGGGAGCATGTATTTCACTTGTGATAATTGTCCAACACCCAATTCTGGCCATAAAGTTGCTCTGTTAGGCTGCTACACGTGCACAGGAAACCTGGCCAGAAGGATTAGGGACAAGAGCAAAGAATAAGGACCAGTAGCAAAGGCAGCCCAGTCGGATGTAGGGAAGATCCCCAAAAGTTTGGATCAGGAGGCCCTGAATCACAGAATCTGCTTTATCCCAAAACACAGCAGTGGACCCTCTAGCCCTGCCCGGCAAGCACTGGCTAGAGTGGCTCCCCGGGGTTCAGGCAGGAGGTTTACCTGCCCTGCCCTGCCCTGCCCTGTCCTTTGCCTTGCCTTGCCCTGCCCTTTGCCTTGCCTTGCCTTGCCCTGCCCTTTGCCTTGCCTTGCCCTGCCCTGCCCTGCCCTTTGCCTTGCCTTGCCTTGCCCTGCCCTGCCCTTTGCCTTGCCCTTTGCCCTGCCCTGCCCTGAGATAGTGCCCTGGGCTCTTCTTCACGCGAGCCACACGGTCCGCCGCTGAGCCACAGCTACTCCCCCTGCACATCACAGGAAACCATGGAGGGCTGCCTGACCTTCAGGACTGAGCAGCGCATGCAAGGGGCCATGCTGCGGATCACAACCGTGATCACAGCTTGTTGGTTGCGTGAACCCAACAAGGTTGAGTGGTGGGTGTTCTGCTACCCACACAAGGACACACACTCACCAGGCTCACATGGCATGACAAGCGCAAGTCTCCGCAACTCCCCACGGCTGAAATAGGCCATGGGCTGTTTTAGGCTTGTGAGTGCTTCTTTAATTGTGCCAAAGATCCGCCTTCAGTGGTTCGCATGACACAACAAGCCACCTGGCATGTGGTGCAACACACTCAAGCTTAGATAAGCCATGGCGGGTTGCAAGCAGCATGTGAACCAAGACCACCTATAGAAGAACAGCTATACAAAAGAAGTACAGCTATTCAGTAGCATACAGATATTCATTTGAACGAAAGCAAAACGAAGCAACTGCTAAAGGTTACCAAAAACACTGCACACACACTGTAAGAGGATGATGCAGGCATACAAAACACAGACTTCCCATGAAATGGTCAAGCTGAAACGAGGGTCATTGGCAGCTCCTCCACAGGGCTTGCCAACAGAGTTACGCAACTCTCGAAAGGACATCATACCGGTTAGAGCAAGGAACTTTATTTATTTATTTAGAAGATTTCTATGCCGCCCCATTCGCCGAACTTGGGATCACATGTGAAATCTACCTGGGATGTTCATGCCACATTTGGCCTCACATCTGGAAGATTAGAAAGAATCCAGAGGAGGGCAACAAAGGTGATCCAGGGTTTGGAAACACTGCCCTGTGAGAAGAGACTGAGGGAACTGGGCATGTTCAGTCTTGAGAAGAGAAAGCTGAGGCGGCGGAGGTGGGGGGACGACAAAAGCTCGTTCTACAAGTACTTCAAAGGCTGTCAGTAAGGGGAAGGTCAAGATCACTTCTCGCTGATATCAGATTGTAGGACATAGAATAATCAGCCCAAGTTGCAACAACCCAGGTTAAGGCTAGAGAGCAGGAAAAGTTTCTAACTGTGGAACCAGCTGCCTGGAGAGGTGGTGGGCTCTCCCACACTGGAGACATTCAAGGAGAAACTGGACAGCCCTCTGAGTGGGATGGTGTGACTTGGTGTCCTGCAACAGCAGCCTTCTGGCCCCTTCCAGTTCTGCTATTCCATGATTCCGTGATTCTCGGAAGGATCTTCAACTGGGGACACAGAGGGGGAAAGAAAAGCAGGCACAACTGGAAGCCTCCCAGTTGACCATAAAGAAAAAATACCCAGAACAATGGGGTAGCCATTACGGTAACAAATAAATAGGTTGTTTGCTGATCTCTTCAGAGTCACAACACTCCCTTAATAAAGGAGCAGTCCGGAGTCAAGCGCAAGGTCAAGCAGCAATTTACTTTAAAAACAGAGCACCTGCGGGCTGCTGTTCATACCTGGACAGGCAGCTATGCAAATCGTCCTTCCCTTCCATTCAGCACACAGCGGCCAGAGGACGATGGCGCAATGTGGGCTACTTATCTTCCCAGGATTCCAATTGCAAGCAAGGAGAAATTCGGCACAGTGCCTTTAAACAGCACACCTACAAAAGGAATCAAGACCTTAACCGGAAAAAAGTACTGCTGCATGGAAGAGGGGACGTGGCAAGGGCTTACTTGCTGTAACGCTGGTCTTTGTCACACCACAGCGGAACGACAATAGCCCATTAACATACACCCTCCCTGCACTATAAAAAGCATCATCAAAAGCTTCTTTTTGAGGCTACTTAGCCATTCCACCGGGACAAAAGGAAGCTTTCTTATCTATCTGTTTTGCTACAGGTACACAGGGAAACGTGCTTCAGCAAAAACAAAACCCTAAGCAAAAACAACCCTTAACCCCACTGATGGGGGTCTAAACTAGAGATGACCCACCAGGAAAGATCTTGCGGTCAGTGTAGATAAATCTAGGAAAACACTAAGTCATCTCACTGTGTGAAGGCAACAAAAAGAGGCAAATCCTATTTTAGGAACTATTAAAAAACAGATGGAAAAGAAAATGGTCAGTATCATCGTGGCTTTATATAAATCCACAGGGTGGCTGCATTTGAAATGCTGCATACAGTTGCAAACACCCAATTTCAAAAAGGTACTGCCGAGCTGGAAAACTTAACCTCAAATGAAAAACTTATCTGGAAGCGTTGCAGCTTAAAACATTCAATATGTGCAGCAAGCAAAGATCCGCTCTATTCAGTCATTCCTATTAAAAGGACATCTAGATGAAAACAAAATCTGCTTCTCTCTCAAGTTCACCTACTCCCGCTGCTTAGTTCTCACCTGAAGTCATAATTCCCTCTTTGACATCATAATCATTTTCACAGCCACCACTTGAGATGTCAACAAACTACAGGATTACAGCCAGGTGGGAGGATAAGCAGCAGGGGCAGATGAACTCTTGAGAAACAAAGAACTTGTTTCCAGGCAAATGTCCTCCTGGAAAGAGGAGGAAAGAGGGGAAGGAGAGGGAACTGAGCAAACCAAGAAGGCTGCCGCTTCTCCCACATAAGGCCCCTCGCAGATGTCTTCCCCACGAGGCGTTTCAAGGCCGCCAGCAAAATGGGAAGCTCTTGAAATAGGAGCAGCTATTGTTGTCAGCATTGCTGTTGTCTGGTTTCTCGGAGTGTGATTTCACTTTCATATTTAAGGACCCCGTTGTGCCGCTGGAGGCTCTTGCTGGGTTCAAAAGCCCCTGTGCCAAGGAGACACCAGGAATCCCTGGAGCTGCAGGGCTGTCTGCATGGCACCCAGGCTGTCACATTATGGAAGCAATTCAAAGGCAGGCCGTAACTTTGCTAAAAAGCCAGGGGTGAAAAGAGAGGAGGATCGGTGGGGCTGGAGCGGACAAAGCAGTGCCGCTAAGCACAGTCCGCAGCAGGAACCCCTGTGCACCACCCATTTTTGCAAGCACAAAACAGACTTTTTAAGCCAAAGGCAAAGATTATAGCAAATGAAATCAGCGCTCTCTTACTTTCTCTCATTCTCTCTTTCTAGAGGAATAGAAATTTCCTTAAACAAAATCTGACCATGTAATTGTCTGCCTTCTAAAGGCTTGCTTGGTGCCTCTGAATGCAGCAACAGCTTCTTTTCACCATAAGCCGCAAGGGTAAATCAGGGCCCACACGAGTGAACACCACACTGCATGGATCAGACAGTGAGCAGAAAGATGCTCTGATGCCATCCAGTCTTTCAGACTCCATGAAGCTGCGGGCAAGTAAAACCAATTGAGAGAGTGCCGGAAGACAGCCAATGTTTCTCCAAGGATGCTGGATGATCTCTCACAAAGGGCAGCATCTTCAAAGTGTGGTGAACTAAACTACTACCACCGACAGCTATGAATTTACCTGGGCAAGGTAATTACTCCTGCCCGGAAAACCTGCCCATTGGACTACCACAGTGCATTCTACAGGAGGCTGCCTGTGGAAATGGTCTGTAAACTTCATCTGGCCGGGGGGGGGGGGGGCAGAGAGTTAAAGAATCATAGAACCACAGAACAGAGTTGGAAGGGGCCAGAGGGGCCAGCCCCCTGCTCAGCGCAGGATTCCATGTTAAACCATCCCTCTCAGATCTCTGCCTATTTGCATCCTGAATGCCTCTAGTGTGGGAGAACCCACAACCTCTGTAGGTCATTGGTTCTACTGCCGTACTGCTCAAACACTCAGGAAATTTCTCCTGATGTTCAGCTGGAATCTGAGCTATTCCATCTAGTTGAGAGCATTTTTCCACATCCTGCACTCTTATCATGATCAAGAAGAGATCCTGGCCTTCCTCTTTGTGACAGCCTTTCAGATATTTGAAGAGTGCTACCGTATCTCCCGCAAGTCTTCTCTTCTCAAGACTAAAGAGACCCAGTTCATAGAATAATACAATCCTAGAAGAGTAGAGCTGGAAGGGGTCAAGAAGGCTATCAGATCCAGCCCGCTGCTGTTGCAGGACACCAATTTACACCATCCCATTCAATCTCTCCTCACAGGGCTTTGTTTCCTGTCTCTGGATCATCCTTGTTGCCTTCCTCTGAACTCTTCCTGGCTTGTCTGCATCCTCCGTACACTGTGGTGGCCAGAAGTGGACACAGGACTGCAGATGAGGCCTAGCGAGTGCTGAGTCAAGGGGAGCCAGCACTTCACCAGATTTGGAAGTGATGCTTCCACTAATGCAGCCAAAATAGTGTTCCCTTTTTGAAGCCTCATCACACTGTTGGCTCATAGTCAGCTTGCGATCGACAACAATTCCAAGATGCTTCTCACTTGCAGTATTGCTGATCCCAAAATTCTCCATCTTATTATTATTTATTCAGCTCATATGCTGCCAGGCGAACTGCTTTTGGAAGGCCATTCCACAAATGGGGAGGGTGGTGGAGAACCACTGAGAAGGCCCCTCTTCTATTTGCCATCCTCTTTGCCTCCTTAAAGGATGGCTCTCTCAGATGCATCTTGTATGGATACATTTGGTTTCTCTTCCTAGGGCAGAACATTTGTCCCTACTGAATTTCATTTTGCTGTTTACAGCCCAGTGCTCCAGCCCATCAAGATCACCCTGAATTTTCTTTCTGTCTTCCAGCGTATTAGCTACCCCACCCACTTTTGTGTCACCCGCTAATTTGATCATTGATCCTTACACTTCCTCCTCCAAATCATTATTAAACATATCAAAGAGAACTGGGCCCCGGACTGAACTCTGCGACATCTCTCTTTTACCTCTCCCCAGTTTGAGAAGGTGCCTTTGATGAGCACTCTTTGAGTCCGATCTGAGTCTGATTCTGTAGCCAACTGTGGATTCACAAGATCACTGTTCGATTTAGCCCACTTTCAGCTAGTTTGCTAATCATGAGCTCATGGGGCACTCTGTCAAAGCTTTGCTGAAGTCAAGATAGATTATGTCCACAGCATTCCCACACTCCATCAGGGAGGTTCCCCAATCAAAAGAATGAATAGTCTGGTAGGATTTGTTCTTGAGAAACCCATGTTGGCTTCTAGTAATCACTGCATTGCTTTCAAGGTGTTTGCTGACTCACCGCTTTATAATCTGCTCCAGAATTTTCCCAGACTGACTGGTCTGCAGTTCCCAGGTTCTTCTTTTTCCTTCCTTGAAGGTTGAGACATTAGCCCTTCTCCAGTCATCTGGCACTTCCCCTGTTCTCCATGATTTCTCAAAGATAACAGGCAGTGGTTCAGCGAAATCTTCCACCAGCTCCTTTATGACTCTGGCATGGGGTTCACTGGGCCCTGAAGATTTGGACTCATTCAACCCAATTAGATGATCCTGGACCATTTGCCTATCAGCCTCGCGCCAGCACTCTTCTCCTTCAACCTGTACTTCCCCTTCTTCAGGAAGGTTATAGATCTTTGGGTGAAGACTGAGCCAAAGTAGGAATTGAGCACTTCCGCCTTTCCTCTGACATCTGTTCTCATTTTGCCACCCACATGGAGTAGCCGAATCCCCATTTCGTTCCTGTGTCATTTACTTTGCACATATCTGAAGAAGGCTTCTTGCTGCTTCTGGCATCCCTTGCTGCCTCAGCTCATTCCCAGCGCCGGCCTTCCCGACGCCATCCCTGCCATCCTGCGCTCCCTGCCTGTACTCTTCCCCCGCAGCCTGGCTTCCCACGATCCCTGGGATGGCCGGACACCACGAGCCTCAAGCAGGGGCTGGATACGCAGCGTGGCACCCACAGGCTCCACGGTTCATCGTGGGCATCATGCAAACCAGGTCACTCACTTCTCCCCTGCTACACGGTCCCATAGGTGAAGGCTCACCCCAAGCCCCTGGCCAGTTTCTGAGACTGTGGCGCGCTTGCCACCCTTCCAAAGCTTTGCCCATTTTTACCTTATGTTTTTAATTTGAAAAATGTAGGTCTGGGGGAAAAAGGTATGCCCATCCATCTTCCAGAAAGTAAAGCCGGTGCTCCCAGAATCCAACTCTCCCAATGGCATCACCTTCATAGCCAGGCATTCACTTGGGAGTATTTTTCTTTCCCTTTCTATCACTTTTCCAAGAGCTGGAAGGACTGAAGAGCAAACTAAGATCTTGATTTTCCTCCCTAAATCTTCGAAGTCTGACACGATTCCTCCAAACCTCCGCTGGGCAGTGCCATTTGCTCGCACGTGTGTAAGAGGGAAGGGAGACGAGTCAGTGGGCTGCTTGAGCCTTGGCAGTCTTTTAGTCGCATCACTCATCTGACCTCCAGGGAGACAGCACACCTGATGGGTCCGTGGGCCATCCTGACACGCATGCCCTTCCGTCCCACCCAAAGGCCACTCTCCCGCAACTGGCGCTCCGTTCTCCTGGACCCTGCAGGCCTTGGCATCCTCGCCACCACTCAGCCGCCCTCCAGCCCCTTGCTCGCGGCTGCACGGGAGGGGCTGCAGGCCTCCCACGGCAGGCTTCCCTCCAGTCGCATCCTCAGGTCACTGGACGTGGCTCTCTGCTTCCACTGGTGCCCCGTGTCTTCTAGTCCTGCTTCTTCTCACTCCGTTTTCCGGGGAGTCTGCTTCTCCCTTCCCCTTCGCTCGGTATCTCCTCTTCTCCTGCTAGGGTCTGGGCTACGCTTAGCTGTTGCAGTTCCACTCTTCCGTCAAAAACCTCTTCATCTTCTTTTGTACTACCCTTGCGGGTGGACATGCGCTGCTCTGCTGCTCTCACCTTCTCTTCTAACAGGGCTACTGGCTTATACGTGTTGCACGTGTGTGTGAGCACATGCAGGCCATGTTGGCCTTAGGCAAGAAAACAAGCACAGCACAGGGGCTGCGGGTCTCCGCCACTGGGGAATGGTCTTGATCCGTTCGTTCCGATACCTTTTTGATTCCAGCTTGCTGGGCCTGATGTGTGTCTTCCCAGAAGGTTAACAACACAATCCTACTGGTAAATTGTAGTGTGTTACAAGGAAGAAAGGCGGGGGGGGGGGGGACAACTAAGGGGAGAAAAGAAAAACAAACTGAGTTCCAGTCTATTTCCAGACTCAGTTCAAAAAGGTAATATTAATTTTAGCTCCCTAAATTGTCATGGCTTCATGACATAGATGGCTTAGGCCCAGGTTACCCGAAGGACAGGCATTCCCATATTTACCTTCCAGGAACTCCTCAAGATGCTTCCACTGAGGCAGGCAAAGGCTGGTGGCTATGAAAGAGAGGGCCTTTTCAGTGGTGGCACCCTGTCAGTGGAATGCCCTCCCCAGAGCAGAGGAGCTTGCCTGGCACCTACATTAGCATCTTTTCAGTGCAGAGGCTGCAAATTTGAAAACTTTCTCATTTTCCCACACCTGCTAGGAACTGCTCCTAGATCTTTGCACTGTACTATCACTATACTGGTTTTAAGATGTGCTGCTGGTGGTTTGTTCTTGTTTTTATCTGATTTATTATTATTTTATTGTTTTCAGTTGGTAAACTGGCCCGTCTATATACACTATATACTTTATACATCTATAAACCACTGAGAAAGACCACTGACAAAGTTCTCGAACTATTCTTGGTATGGCCCTAATTAGCCATCCCTGCCTGTACCAGCCCCCAGAGGAAACGGAGCACCTTCTCCCAGCCACCATACCTTGAGCCTCTATCTCCCTGGTACAAACATAATTTCTTATTTCTTCGCCTGAATTTCAGAGGTGCAAAGCACTCTGCATTTTCATCAAAGTCAGTAAGAGCAGTGGGTGATCAACAATGCTGGCAAAGAATCCACTAATGCCAATTATCTGCAACTTTACATCAGAAAAGGCACTTCTAAATTGATCATTAAAAATGCAGTCTGGCTGGTGAATTAAATGTCAGGTTCTGGCCAGATATGAATTAAAATTGCTGTTGAAATTCAAAGCACAAAGGGATCCTTAACATAAAAGTCAAATGCAACTTCAGCTAGATGGACTGTCCGTAACGCAGTTCAGTAAGGCGACAAAAAGCGAACGCACACGCTGCAGCCGCCCCATGGACTCTGGAAGCACCGAGCCCCGGGCTGCACCGAGGCACCCCTGCAGAGCCCAGTGGCCTGGGAGAGCCGCTCCTTCTCTCCCGTGGCTCGTGCTTAGGAGGGCCACAAGCCGGAGAAGAGCAGTTCGGCCTCCTGGATGTAGCCAAGGTGCCACCAATTCCGGCAGTGACTGCCATGTGACTCCGGGAGCCACTGAAGTCTAGCGTGAAAGCAGGGGACTTTCCTTGTTTGCCCCCAGTCTAAATGCAGGGGGAGGAGAGGCCGTCCAGCTGGCATGGCCAGGTGCTGACAGGACTGTCCTCCATCCAAGAGGCAGTCACTGCAAATGGGCGGTAAAAGCATAAGGTCCCTCGCTCCAGAATGTGCATCTGGCAAAAGCAATTGAGGCTCCATAAAATCCAGGTGAGAAGGGAGAAAAGAAAGCAGCAAGCAAGGTGGGCCCTCCTCTTGATTCGGTGACCTGCGTATTCCCCCCCGCCTCCTAACCTGTCACGCAGGAAACAGATGAACAGGAAAGCAGTGTGAAGCCACTAAGATTTGGCTCCTTCCTCTCGTGTGCTTTGGTAAAGAAAACAGAAAGCCCAAAAGCCCCGCAAGAGTGGCGGCTTCCAAGGTGCCCTTCCACCTGAGGCACATGGCCACACAGATCTCTGCATGAACGTCATGGTAGCTCAGCACTTCAGGGCCAATCGTCTCCTCATAGTGATTCCTGTAGCATGTTTCATGGATTTTTTTTAATTGGTAGTCGTATTTCCTTTCACAACGACAGACGGTGCCTCCTGCATGCCTCCAGGTAGAAGGAAGGTGCTCCCTCAGGACTAAAAGGGGCACGTGGGGAGAAGCAGGCGGCACGCATGGAAATGTCCCGCAGCTCTCTCTGCGTCCACTAAAGCCCAACTCCTTACCATTTTGAAAAAGTCCCCAGGACCACCCCACCTGGGACAGCACCTGAATTTTTAACACTGGCCTTTTATTATTTCTAGTGAACAACAACATTTCGGTGCAGCTAAATTCAATTTTAACTGGGCCAAATCAGCCGCCCCCGTCTGGTGCGCTCCAGAGGCTCACTGGCGGTCTATGGGAAGCCACAGGCCGACACGTCTGGAGCTCGGGCTGGGCTGCGCGACACACCGTCTCCAGCCCACGGGCGTTGTGCAGACGGCCGGGGAGCTTGAGCGACACCTCTCTACAAAGCCCCCTTCAACACACGGGCAACAGGATCACAATGGCGTCTGTGGAAGACCACCACCCGGCAGGCGGAAGCCCCCGGGTTCAAGCCCCAGCAACTCCAGACAGAGCATGAAAAAGGCCCGAAAAGCCAGAAGCGCCGACAACGCACCCTACGCTCCTACACTTGGGAAAGTGAAGATTTTGCTTCTGCTGAGGACACGTGCTGCGAGTTTGCCTTTCCTGAACAAACAGAACATGAAAATTAATGGTGCCAACTTTACCTATTTTGCAACTTAGACACCATAAACTAATAAGCAGGAGAATGAAGCATTTATCAATTGATACAATTAATTGATGAATTCATTAATTACAGATTAAAAATGAGGGTTTTAATTGGATCTTAAATTAGAACTCTGTGAAAGGGCACTCTTTGAGGGTACTGCTGTTGATCTATGCACATCTCTTGATTCACACGATGTGTTTAATGTGATTTTCAAAAGGATTAAGTGATCTGTCTTAGCTATTTAGGTAAGACAACTCTATTTGTATGCTGTAAAGCCTAATTTTTCAGCAACAGCGGATCTGGGAGTTCCCTCCACCCTCCTAAAGAATACTCCTCCCTATGTGTAGAAATGTAGACAAAGGCAGAATTTGCATGTTGAGCTGCAAGTTCTCAAGCTTCCCGACCCTACAAAGTCCCACCATGTTTCCTTTACAAGGAGATCCCATTCCACCCCTGGATGTGGAGATTTTTCCCTCTGCAATTCTGTCGCCTATGTTTCACCAACTCTAAATCCTTCCTCTTATGAAACTGATTGCTAAGCAGACCTTGAAATAAAGTTTGCAAGTGAAATGATCTCAGGTGTTCACGCATGATTTCTGAAATGAGAGGTCAACTCTATTACCCCTTGGATGCTTGATTTCTGCCATTCCTTAAAACAGGGGACTCGCTACCTGTCTCGGCAACACCCCTCACGCAATCGAGCCCATGAAGACCATGGAGGAGGTCTCCCCTCAGCCTCCACTTGAAGCGTTGCGTTTGCTCATTTGCAAGGCGCAACGGGCTTCTCTGGCCGCAATCGGGACCGCGTGCAATTTGCGGCTTTCCAAAGTGGCACGGCAGACGCAAATGCGGGCTCCTTGGGGAATTACCGCACTCCTGCCCATGGGAATGTTTACATTACCGGAAGATAATACAGCTTCCTACCAGCCTGAGTTACACCTTGAAGCAAGCAGTATTTCTTACCACTTCCAGTGGGGATTTAAACACACACACACACACGGGGGGGGGGGGGGGCGGTTCACTTTTAGTTGTTTGTCCCAACAACTGAAAACCAGGCACACCTATTTCAGTTCATCAGGAGTGCCTACCTGGAGCGCCAGGGGCCTGGCACTTCATATGGACATGCGAGTGTGTCCCACCAGGTCAGTACAGTGCCTCCCTCCGATTGATTTTTCCCTCCAGGGATGGGTGAACGATTGCTGCCAGCGGGATCGCGGAACAATTCACACCGGAGAGTCACATCTGCAACCCTACGGTATTATCACGCATTCTCCTTTCCTCACAATTAGTACCTGCACAAGGCTGATGAGAACCAAGATCGGGCCCCAGCGCCAGGAGACCTGGGTTCAAGACCGACTTCAGCCAGGCATATTCTTTCACTGGGCAGCTCTGCCCAAGCCTCTCCCTCCTCCTCCCCCCCCCACTCCACTTATACCCCCCCCCCCCCCCCCCCCCCCACTCCACTTATACCCGCACCCACACCCACCCACCCACCCACCCACACACACACACCTTTAAATAAATAAATAAAGCAGAAAGCAACTGAAAAGGTGAAAAGCTGGCTGAGTGTTTTGCAAATCAAATGTATCATTTAAATGCTAAACAGCACTGGGGCTAAGTTAAATCCCAGGCCAGGCAAGATTCCCCTTCTCACAATACACATGCATTTCAACAGAAATCAATAAATACGAATACTAATAATCAGTTTACCTACAATTCAAATAATGTGGTTTCTACTCTGGTATTTTAGCCACTGTCTCCTGTCCTTCCTCTGAGACCTCAGAGTAGCCCAGTGCATGCAGGATTTGCATGCTCCCAACTCCCCCATAAATTAGAACAGGCAAAGAAATAGTTAATGGCCCAAGGGGGACCCCCCCCCCACCCCATGCCTTTAGCCCACATTTGTCATGCTGGCCTGGAATGCCGCTGGGTCCTCCCCAAGCCAGTGTGATCTCTGATCTCACCTGTAAAAAAGGGACAGCCGCGTTTTCAAACCTTTCTAGATTAAACAAAATTAATAGAACCAACATTCAATTATGCAAGGATTAGCGGCTTCTTGAAGTCTTCAACCCATTAAAGCAATTTGAACAGACTCCTGAAAATCTGATGGATTCTGTTAGGAAACAATACTTTGTGATATATCGCTATAATATGGGCTTGTTTAAATCACATTCCATATAACAAAAGGCTTACTTAAAAAGAAAAGCAAACTCAAAAGCAAACAAACAAACAAACAAACAAACAACTTTGGAGCATTAATTTATTTTTGCGGTGTTTAAAAGAAAGATTAAATGCCTGTATAGAAGTATTGATGGAAAGCACACATCCTGATGAGGAAAGCAACTCTTCTGAATTAAAAACTGGGGTGGGGGGAGGACTCTAGACCCAAAAAAACCTTTTATAATATACAGTTTCCACATGCTGCAAGAAAATTATGGAGAGCTGCTGTACACAGCAAGGTTTTATGGCATTCTTTGGGTGAGATTTGTGATTAGGATGATCGCAAAAGCTGCTTATTACTTGTTTCAGTCTACGGAGCACAAAAAACCTCGAAATAGTTCTTTAATTTAGACTAAATTTGTATTGGGGAGCAGAGAGGACTGACAACTCCCTGAAGGTTGAAAATGTGCCTCAAAATGAGGCCGTTGAGGAAACCACATCATTTCATTCACTTCTCTGCAGGGGGAGAAAAAAGGTCGGCTTTAGTGCAAGGCGCTAGCATGAAAACGCTTTGCTGTCGCCTAGACCAGGGTAGCAAAACTAAAAATAAGTTTTGAGGGTGGGGAGGACCAGTGCTCACACGTGCCCAGCATGCGTGACACCCCGACGCATGCCAAGTCCTACTCCTGTGCAGAAAGCAAAGCAGGGGCCGAGGAGACCTGAAACTGGAACCTCGTGTGTGGCCGCGTCTCGAGCCGAAGGAGGCAAACCACATCCACCAGAGCGCCCGTGAGGGCCGCGCTAGCGGCACGCCGTCTGGCGGTTCAAACTGATGGCCAGGAAAGAGATCGCATCGGTCAGCCCTGCCGGGGAAGACTGACACAAGCGCCGCCGAGGCTGACGGAGTTCAGCGCTTGCCAGAATGATGGGCCAAGCCTCGGGCAGAAATGTTCTGATTATTCATAATGACATTACAGTCCAGGGCCTTTGATTAATTCGGGAAGCGGGCCTTTCTGTTACCGAAACAGGAACAACTTGCTCAGCAACGCATCTCTCCGCACTAGGCTACATCATTAATGGAACGTGCTCTGAGCGACTGTCGTTTCAGCCGTGGCTGCTATATGCTGCTTAATGGTGTACAAACCGCTTTATGCTTACTCTTCGAACAATTTGCTCTACCACATACCCAGGTAAATAAAACTATGGTGAAATGCTCCAGACCGTGCTCCGGGAGATTCTGCTAAATGAGCCTTCCTCGGCACAAAGCAAAAGCATTTGTCTCAATTGCTGCAAACAATGTTATCTTTCAGCGCTTCCGGGAGCCCTTTGCCAGACCACCACTGCGGTGGGCCCCTGTCACCGAGCAGCCCTGCTCGCAAACACAGCCAGGCACAATTAATTGCTCTAAGAGGCAGGCGGAATCCCGGGCCTTTTTGCCAAGATATTCGGACAGACGGAAATTCATTAAGACCAGATCTTTCCAATAGGTACAGACCTAAATCTCATTACAAAGACACGGTGGGGAGGGGGAGAGGCAGAGAGCAGCAAACAAGCCAGAGCTCCCAGGACCCGAACAGCAGTGGCCGAAATGATCCTGCGATGCTGGTTAGATTCATCCACTAAAACTCGCGGCAGCCTGTGAATCGGGAAGAGGAGCTAACAGCAAAAACGGGGAGAAAGTGGTTTTAATGGATGCACGCCATTAAAAAACCACAAAAGATGGGCAGAAACTTAGGGGGCTGCCCCCTTTTCTCTCTTGCAGTGGAGGAACGCCTCTTCTAAGAAGTGGCCTGCTTGGAAACAAGCATGCATTTGCCTGGAAACAAAGCACACGCCTTTTCAAGTGTTACTTTTGGGCATGCAGAGCAGCTAATCGAGTTTCAGCTGAGTGGCAGTCCTGTGTATGCACGTCTTCCCCACAGTTATGCCTCCTGCTTGAGTACCACGGGCCAGAAGTGCTCTCCTTTCTTTCCAGTGATGTTCTGAAATATGCACCCAGTGCCCTGAATGCCTCCCACGGGATGCTTCCTCACACCCTACCCCACAGCAACGGCAGCCAAGAGGCACAGGGAGCTATCCTAGATCAAGGGTCCTAGAGTCCAAATCAAGCCCATGCTTTGCCCTGTCTCTGCCCATTCCGATTTGCCAGCAGCTCTTTCTCCCACATCTTGGTCAGGCGAATCCCCCAGCCAAATGAGAGCGCTTAAGCAACAATATTAAAATGAAGATACCAGGTACCTAACCCAGAGCACTCCGCAAGAAAACGACATGTTCCACCACGGGGTTCTTTCCTACTTCCCAAATTGAGGAAGTTCAACAAAATATCCAGATGGGTGAAAAGGTGAAAGCACTAAGAGATGACTCATGGGACAGGGGAGCGCGGGGATGGCTGATATTCATTTTGCGTGTAATGGGGGGCTTTGGGTTGGGGCTCAGGGACCACTCACATATTCAGTAGCTTCGGAGAGGGAACCTTGCCTGCGCCACAATAAAACCTAACAGCAGCCCTGTGCACCGAATGCAGCCTGTCTCCTTTACAAATCAAGTAAAGGCTTTCCAGAAATGAGAGCGCATGCAGCTTGCAGGAAACCAAACTGCATGTGTTAACACATTTCACAATTACATTTCCATCGGCATCCAGAAGCAAGAATCACTTATGGGAGCAATTCCCTGACTGAAACATAAAGCATAACTTACACATGTCTCCTTGATGGTGGATCCTTGTCAAAAAGCTCCACGAGGAAGGATGCGAAATGGGGATTGGAATGGCGAGGATTACCCACAAGAGGCAGGAAATGGTACCTGTGCTCAGCACGGAACGGGCTGCGGAGCGTGTGTGGAGCAATTAAAACTTGGTATCACCCTGAGATCAAAAGGGGGGGTATTCAAACTTTATCAGCTTCACACAGACTCCCCCACAGGTATGTACAGAGAGGCCAGCTGCAGGAAGAGGAGACCATGCCAACAGCTGGAAGGAGACAGCAAGACAACGAAATACACCGCGGAAAACGGCAGCTGCAGCAGAGAAGGGAATCCGACGAGACGCTCTCATTACCGTATGCGATCATTCGTGGCCTGTTCGTGTTTGAGGAGTACAGCGATCTCCTCCGCGGGGCCATGCACTCACACCCAAAATGGATGTAGGATTAGCAAAGGAAGATGAGCAGCGAGGCTGGAATCTGAGGAGTGGGAGTCCGGACTAGCCGTACCATCTGCCCGGGGAGCAGTGGCTTTAGTGGAGAGGCCCTGCAATGGCTCCAGTACGACAGAGGTGGGCTGGGGGTGCAAAAATAGAAATGCTGCATCTTTGGGGGACGTGGTACACACTTTCCACACCTGCACAATGGATGCTGCTGCCTTCCACGACTGTTGCACTACCTGGAATAACTTCAGCAGAGAAGCCGGGCCTCCATCACAGCCACATTATGGCACATCATGGCAAATACTGGATCCTGAAGGGTCAGTAGAAGCCCTTGGGTTCCGAGACCCAAGGACCGAACCCTAACCATCCACCCTCCCGGCACCGAATTTGCCATCTTTTCAGCACCAGGCTAAGACAGCCCTTTTTTGGGGGTGGTCTTTAAATACCTCCCTGGTCACTGACACAATTCAACCAGCTGCCTTGCTTTTACTCTTGGCCAGGTCTTCTTAACTGTCTTTATTTTTTTCTATGCCCTTTAATGTTCTTTTAAGTTTATTTTTAATACTTCCTGTTTTTGACCAGTGTCTTCTATTGTTTTTATGCTTGCAGAGAGCTTTGGCTGTGGGCATTATAGAAACGGAAAAAATAAAAATAAAACTAAACCTCAGTACCCAGTTAGACAAAGGGCTCATGTGCTCAAGCCAAGCCCTCTAGAAGCTCTCCTGGAGGCTCTGCAGCG
The DNA here is from genome assembly GCF_004798865.1 of Varanus komodoensis. Lineage (NCBI taxonomy): Eukaryota > Metazoa > Chordata > Lepidosauria > Squamata > Varanidae > Varanus > Varanus komodoensis. The sequence goes on along the minus strand of NW_025335606.1, from coordinate 172,059 downwards.
GAGACATGGGATGGCAGCTCAGCACAAGAGGCTCTGTGCAGTCCACGGCTGGGCCAAGCAGAGGGAAGGCAGGCAGAGGCCCGTGCCGGTCCAGAAGGATGCGCTGGGCTGCTGAGCAGGGGCCCGAGCCATCTTCAGGGTGTCAATGGACTCAGACGCCCTCTACTAGAGAGCAGCTCATGGCCTCTCCATTCCACTTCTTCTCGTGTATTTGTGGGTGCCAGGCAGCGAGGGCAGGATTGCACCGTGCAGCCCTTCCCAAGGCAAAGCAAGAGAGGGGACAGCCGTCGGTCAGTCAGAACCCTCTCTGGCGGACAGCCAAAAGGACTGCAAGCAGAAAAGTAAGTCAATAATAGCACCAAAGACGGCAAAATGGCAGCAGAAATGTAAATGCAGGAAATCCTCGGGTCAGGCAGCGATTCCTTAAAAGGCCCATCAGCACAGCAGTCCAAGAGGACCTGGGGGAATAGCAGAACCTATTCCCACCAAGCAGGCTTCAGCTAAGGTCCCTCCAAAGAGATTCTGGGGTCCCTGCAGACAAGTATTGGGGGGGTACCTCTGTTCTGCACACAAACACACACCAAGGGGGCCGAGAGCAGTGAAGCAGTCGCTTTGCCACGCCCTCGAGGGAGTCCGCTACGCCGCATCAATGCCCTGCCAGCGCTGTTTTCCAGGCTTTCACTTAGCAACTTTCTAGACAGGCCGCTGTTAACACCCCGTTCTGCCCTATATGGAGCGAGAAATGCCTGACAGTCGAGTGGAGTTCTGAAAGGAAGAGGCACTCAAGATCTTATCACACATGCACACTGGGAACTGAAGAATTTCGGAAGAAAATCAGTCTGTGCTTTATAGACTCGAGCAAAACCATTGACTGCGTGGATCACGGGAGGCTCTGCGTGGTCCCGAAAGAAACGGGGGTGCCTTGTTGGTGTTCTGGCCCTAATCTGTGTTGGTCATGCCTTTGATATCGTGCACCCAGGCAAGGATATTGACGGGGAAGGCTGTGGGGGTGCCTCTAATGAAGTCAGCTTGGGCAAAGGTTGGCACGGCGTCGCAGGCGGGACGAGCGGTTTGAGAGGAAGAGAAGCAAGACATCCACGAGCTGCCCCCTTTTCTGATCCACCCTCCGTTCAGCAGGATTTGTGTCCTGTCATCCATCCTTAGGGCCTTGGGAAGCCACTTGTTAGTGCCTGGCTGATCCAAACTAAAGCAGCTCTCGCCCATGCTCTGATTGCTGGTAAAGGCACCAGCCTGGCACGGGTCACTGAGACCTGGGTGGGGGAGCTGCTAGCAATGGTCTGTCCTCCTGGGTATCCTGAGCAGCACCCGCACTGGCTGGAGGATCTGCCGGGGGGGGGGGGGCGGGATGTTGCTATTGTCTATAAAGGATTCATCTCTCACCAGGTGAACAGTCCACTCTGGAGCCGAGTTTCAGTTTTCAACCTTGTGTAAAACCACAGAGAGTAAGGATTCTGTCAAGCGGTATATTAAACAGTAGAAGAGTATTAAAGCAATACAGTAAGTCAAAGGACCAGCTCTTTCAACAGGGCATACTCCTGACTTTGCAACCAAGTGTAAAATTGGAGGTCTACAATTACAGGGATTGTCATGGTCAGGCTACTTTCTGGTGAAATTTGGATTGCTGGTGGCATTGCCCTCCCCCAGGGTGGAGGACTAATGAAGATGTCCCACATCCAGATGCTTACAGAAACCTGAATGTTAAGATGGCGACTCTGGCGGGCATGGTCGGTTCTCTTCTTCAAGCTCTCGTCTTCTTATGGAATTGGGAGATGGGAGTTAGTGACGCAATTGTTCCCAAGCATTGCCCTGGTGCTCTCAGGCCCAGGCAGCTTTCTAGTTTAGTGAAGATCTACTAGTTATGAAACAGCCTCGGTCACCTGATGGATGGCCTTTATTGGGAGAGCCAAGGAACAGTGTGGCCCTGTTTATTCACCTAAATAACTCAAAAGCTTTTGATATCATTGCCTAGGATGTCTTCCTGAACCAACCCCGCAAATGGGGGTAGGTGGATTCAGCTTTGTGACTGTGTTTTACCAACTAGAATGGGTCCAATCAGCTACAACTATTCCCAGATAGGGATGGACTGAGCACAGTGTCCGATAGGTTGGTAGCTTCGTGATTGGGCTACTGCAATTAATTCTATGTGCAAGCAATACTTCCATAGATGCATCCAACGATAGCATGTGCCATTTTTGCAACTGCATCACTTTCTTGACTCATGTTTAGCCTGTTGTCCACAGTAACTCCAAGGTCTTTCTCTTTTTTAGTTCTGCTGAGCCACATATTCCCCATCTTGTATTTATGCATTTGGTTTCTTTTGGCTTTTGTCCCTATTGAATCTCATTCTGTTGCTTTCAGCCCAGCATTCAAGCTTATCAAGATTGCACGGGATCTTCATTCTGTCTTCCAGGGTGTTCACTATTTTACTCAATTTTGTATCAATGAATGCATAACCCAAGGAACTGGACCCATCTTGAAAAAATACTAGCCCAGCAACAAATGGTATTCTTTGGCAATACAAGCTGATCTCAGTAAGCTCTTCACTCGGCTGACCAGAATGACAAACTCAGAATCAGAGCTGAGTGCTCCCATGTTACAGCCAGTCACTGCGATTCAAGTTGGAGCAAAGCTGTGCAGAAGTTAACGCTGTGATCATGATCTAAGCAAGGTGACAGTCGCAGCAGCTGTGGAAGAGGCAGCAGACCAAAAGCAGGTTGTGCCAACTGTCCAGATGGTACAACCGAGGACTGGAGATCCATTTCCACCTCAGGAAATGATGAACTCTAGGCCAAGCCCATAATCCATAGGGCTTGGCACCTCCCCTTTTAAAAAACGTTACCTGTATATGTGGCATGTTTCCTATCAAGATAACCAGTCGTGCTCTACAGCTAATCAATATGTTATTGATGTCTAACTAATCTCAACCCAGAGGCTTCAAAGCCTTGGTGTTCCTATTTTAAGGTTCTAATCCATAAACCTTAATCATAGCCTGCATTTAAAAGGGAAATCTGAATGGAGAAAAACAGATAATGATTCACAACTGATCACCACCCCCACCGCCACATACACACCAATACCCTAACCATCAGCCCCAGCTGCAGGCCAATTAAATTCAACAGTTCACAGGTGTTTCTGGAAATGGCTAACACAAAAGAAATTCTTACTTCAGTAATGTTCTGTGTAAAAGCTTCGAGGTGGAACCAAGAAAGATAAACACCAAAATTAAGTTTATGGCCACCTAGTGCTTCACTCTAAAACCGTTTCAAGCAAGGCCTCCCCCTTGTATTAAAAGTTTGATGAACATCTGCATTTAAAATCCAGGAAATTGGGCCACCTGAAAGGCCTTGAAAAATGCCAGTTGCTGCATCGGATCAGTTCTGCATTCACTTACTTATTATTACAGGTGCGCCTGATGCACTGAAATTTATTTGCCAAGCGGGCAATTGCGGGTGCGATCTAAGTCAACACTCTGTGCTAGATTGCTGGCACTAGTGCGTCCGTAAATATTGCAGGCGCTCATCCTCCCCCCCCCCCCACCACCACCATAACTCTTTATTTCCCAAAATAACAGTTTCTTTAAATTTTAATGAGCACAAAACCATGCTAAGATCACATGGCACAGCCTTCAATTCTTATTAAAAAAACCCGAGATGTGGGAGGAGGGGGATGGATGTACACCCCATGACAACTCTTAAGGTCCTCTTAAGCCCCGGTTGACAGAGACTCTTCAGCAAATGAAGTCTCATTTCCCCTCCCAGTAGACTAGCAAACAAAAGGATCTGTAAAAACAAGCCTCTCTATGTGGTCCTATGGAAAAATATGTATACAAATTAACATCGAAATGTCTTTAATTCCCACGATGTGTCTATTAAGCAGCAATTCTCCAAAAGGCTGTTTAGCTATCCAAACAGCAGCCTAAAATTATCATCTTTATAAGCTTCCCATAACTTATTGCTCGGTTCCTATGAAAAGTCATTAATATTGGCCTCTCTCTAGCTTAGTCTCACAGGAGATATTCTGCAAAGGGATGCAATAAAACTGCGATTTCTGCCACCATTTCATTAAAAATCCTTGTTAAATTTCCAGCTCAACAGTGTACATAAAATAAAAAAATATTCAGGGCGCTTATTAACTATGCTACTCCTTATGATATGAACTTTTAAAAGAATAATGAAGATTATTTCTAACCTGTAAGACTATTGTTCATTTTCATTGCTATTAAATTTTAATCGAGGCATTGTTTAAAAATGTTTAAGTTTCATTACATTTCAGTGTCCCCTGAAAGAAAAGAAAGGCAAAGAATTCATACGGCACAACGCTTGTCACTCATCCGTCTCCCCTGCTGACATCGCAATATTACAGATGTTCTCTGTCATGTGCTCAGATTCCTATCTGTGCGAAATTATTTTTTACTCTACTTTCTTGCCCGGTTTGAGCAATTTGGCTGAAAAAGCGAAAGGGACCACTTCTTCACAACAAGCCCCAGACCATTCATTTGCATATGGGACAATATCTGGCACGCATCTCTTCTAAGAAGGTCCGACAGTGTGACTATCTTGTCTACCAAGCCTCCAAAGAAATGGAAGTGGCTGGGAGGACTCCCAAACTTAGATAAAGGACAGCAACACCCTTTAACAAAAGAGCGATGCAAGATCCAAGCGCAGAAATGTGCACATAATTCCTGGAATTGTGGAAAATTTAACTGCCTCCTTTTTATCAGAGATTCTTAAATGGGGGCATGTGTCAGTACTTCTAGGCAGGTTGATATAGGATGGATGAACGTTGAAAGTTGCACAGAGGTGAAATGGAATCAGGGATCTATTTATGCTTTTACTATACACAAAGATTTTCCTCCTTCAACGTTTGCTTATTTGAATACACCGCCGAGCAGTCCGATTTGAGAGCCACATAGGTCTCGCCAAAAGAAGTGACCAGACTGTATTGACTGCCGTGTGGTCCCCACACAGCAGCTGAGGGGCCAGAAGGTTCTTTGGACTCCACGATCCAAGGCTAGACACTGTGCTCCAACCTCAAAAGGGGGAATCCATATTTCCATCCCCTTCCCACTCGCTGCCAGCATGAGCTGCCATTCCAAGTTCAGGAACGCAACCTCAGATGAAGGTAAAAGGGGTTGTGTTGGTGGGATGGGAGAAGACCGGGGAGAGCCAGGGTATGAATCATCGTTCCCCCAGCTCTGAACTGCTTCCGCCAGACGGGCTAAAAAGCCCAGAGTAAAAATGCAGAGGGTGCATGGGGGAGGCAGGGCTGGCTTCCTCAGCCTCGCCTACCCTGCACAGGATGCCCAAAAGCCTCCCAGTTTGGGGACTCAAATGGAGGGTGCAACCCATGAGATTGTGCCCTTAATATGTCATACTCTAGGCGCATGCATCAAGCACCCCCAATTTATTTACCGGCACCCAAACATTTCAACACAATGCAAGGTGCAGTATCAGAAGCAGCAACCCGTCAGAGCTCCTCAGACTTGCACCTTCAACTCCTCGTGGCCACTGGACGTGGCACAGAAGGGCCGTGGGCTCTCTGAGCGGCGCACCCTGCCCACAGGGCACCGCCCCGAATGCCCCTTCAGCTTATTACCCCACCAACTGTGCACGCCGCCATTTTCAGGAAGCGTGGCAGCTGGGCCCGAGGCACCGAGAACCTCATCGCCGTGCTCAAAACCAGTCAACAGCTGGGGAGGCCTGCCGTAGACTGGGGACTTCCGATACAGGCAAAAGGGAGGACCAGAAAGAAGATGGGAGGGATCCACAAGGGAAGTCACAGCCTCCGGCCTGGAGGCCCTGAATGGAGCTGCCATGGGCAAGTCACCTCGGAGGGCTTTCATTCATAGGGCCACCCAAAGTCCGCACGACAACCATGCATGGGCACCAGCGAGCCATGGGCAGTGCACTAGGATTGCTACCCAGAAGGCACCGTGATGGCGCATTTGTCTGAACTGTACACGGTGCCATCAGAGGCCTTTACATGAAGTCGTGAAGGCAACTGGGGTGAGTTAGGCCCAGCGATCACAAAAAGCCAGTGGGACGGCAAAGAGCCCCAGCAGGGAGCAGCTGCCTGTGGCTGTGAGCTCTGCACCTCATCCTTGAACCAAGAATGCTCGCCTGTCCTTCTGCAGAAAGTAACGGGGGTAGCTGGGTCTTCTCCCCCCCTCCCCCCCCCAATGGTGGCTTCTAAAATGTAGAGAGACGTCTATAAAATGTTTGGCTTGGCAGTTTGGCCCTTGGATCTCTGTTCAGAGTGGGGAGTGCAGTACCTGAGTGGTGTCCCAGAACGAAACCAGTCATGTCAAGAAGCCCTGTGGCTCCTACAAGCGCATGTGTGAACCTCGTTTCTTTACGCATCATATTCCTTCCTACTGTACCACAATACGGGTTCAGTGAACTCCATATTCTCTCTGACAAGTGTCACAGTGTCTGGTTTCATTCAGCTTGGCCTGCAATCGAAAGTGAGAAGCCTGGGGTAACACAAACAACTTTCTTGGGTCCAAATAGGTACCACGCCTCTCCCAATTTTTTTTATTTTTTATTTCTCTTAACTGGGAGAGTTGCACGCTACACGGCACAGGGCTGGACCACCCTTATTTGGGCTCACAACAATGGCTGCAGGGCATAAGGATGTATGAAAAGACCAAAGTTCCATCAAGTCCGGCACGCCACACGCACGAAGGCGAACCAGCTGCCGGAAGGACTGCTCAGGTAGGGTGGGTGCAAGACCCGCACGGCAGCCAGCGCATGCAGCCTGGCCACCTCTGCTGAGGAAGGGGGCACGTAGCCAGAAAGACTAGTAGCCCCTGACAGCCTCCTCTCCAGGCACCTGTCCAATCCCCTTTTAAGGCCGCCCAGATTGGCAGCCATCACCACTTCCCGTGGCAGTGAATTCCATAGCATACCTGCCTGTTGTGTGCAGAAGCACTTCCTTTCACCTGTCCTAAACTTCCCACCAATCAGGCTCATGGGATGACCCCGGGTTTGAATGATACAGGAAAGAAAGGGGGGACCCTCCCTCTTCACTTTCCCCATACCATGCATTGTTTTAAACTCCTCTGTCGTGTCTCCCCTTCCTTGCCCCTTTTCCAGGCCATTTTTCTTGCCACAGCCCCGGCTGCCGTAACGGCTCCTCATAGGGGAGCTGCTCTGGCCCCCGATCATCTTCTCTGCCCTCCTCTGCACTTTTTCCAACTCAGTAATGTCCTCTTCCGGGAAGGCAATCAGAACCTTCCAAAATGCAATATTCTAAGTGTGGTCACACTGGAGATTTGTATACGGGGAATACGATCTTAGCAGTCCTGTTTTCTATTCTGTTCTGAACAGTGCCTAGCACAGAGTGTGCGTTTTTGACAGCAGCTGCGCACTGAGCCAACATTTTCACCCGGCTGTCCACTCCCACCCCAAGAGCCCTTCTTGCTCAGTCACTGCCAGCTCATATCTGTCAGTGTGTACTCAGAGGTGGGGTATTTGGTGCCCGTGTGCATCACTTTGCATTTACTTACACTGAACGGCATTTGCCATCTTGATGCCCGTTCACCAAGATTTGGAGCCCTGTTGGCTTTAACCAGCCTGAACAGTTCGGCCTCATCAGAAAACTTGGGCACTTCGCTACTTTTTCCTAATTCCAGATCGTTTGTGGATGCGTTGAAAGGCACTAATCCCAGCAGAGAGCCCCGTGGAACTCCACTGGAGACCCCTCTCCATTGGGAAAAGGCACCCTTCCTTCCCACACGCTGCTTTCTGCTCCTGGCTGTATGGATGCTTGCTTTGCTCAGGACCCTTTGGTGAGGAACCCTGTCAAACGCCTTTAGGATGCCCAAGTAAACAATGTCTGCCGAATGGTCCATGTGCTTCCGGCACTCTCAAAGAACTCCGATAGGTCAGTGAGACAAGACTTCTCTCTGCGGAAGCCAGATCCCCCTGAATCCCACTTTTAAGCATCCTCTAATGGGCTGATTTTAGGGACATATTCAACATTTTGGTAAGAAGGGAAGTGCTTACATGTTTGCATTCTTTATGCCATCTGGACTGGGTGTCTTTTGGACCTCAGATCCTACCTCTGCCTGGGCAAGTTCCTTTTCATGTTGCTCATCAGCTTGCCTTCTAGAAAATGTGCGTTATTTACACATTATGCCCGCTATAACAATGATTTTATGAATGCACACGTCCCCCAGAACCATCATTTTGCAAGCACTTTCTCACCGTCCTAAATGGCCCACCAAACCATACAGCAGGAGACTCGGGCCCCGGAGCTTGCTTTCAAGGAAAGTCTGCATTGCTAGAGCAGCATATGCTTCGCCCTTTAAACTATTTCCATAATACACTTTTAAGTCCTAGAAGTTTTGCAATCAATGCTCACTCGCACGCTCAAATCCAGCTAAAATAAAAACGTCGGCAGAGATTGGACAGAAACAGTTTCACTTAAAGAGCCTTTCCTTGGCTGCGTTACAAATGTTACATGGCTGTTCAGCTCTCCCCCGACACCCCCACCCATGCAAAAGGTTTCATACCAAGACTGTATTGATTTAAGGCTGTTTCATTATTACTAATGCTCTGCTTAATTTTAAAGACAACACGATATTGAACAGAATAATGCCCTGCATTAATAAACTTTCCCTCGAAAAGGATAGCAGATTTATTGCATTTGGTTGTTCAAATAAACACCAAGATCGCTTTCCATAAATCATCATCTGCCTAAATAGGCAGCCAGCATGGAGCTGAGGAAGGAAGGAAGGAAGGAAGGAAGGAAGGAAGGAAGGAAGGAAGGGAGGGGAGAAAAGTTATTAACAAGTGTGCAAAATTTCTTCGTACATTTTAACCGATGCGTTTAAACAAGTGCAACGTGGCCAGATCAACCGTACAGCTGCCCCGGCCTCCAGTAAATGAACAAAAGGAAGACTTTCATGGGAGGGCTGCACCGGTCCCCGCGCATGGCGACGGCAGGCATTTTGCTCCAGGTGGAGTTCCAACAGCCCCTCGCTCTTCGGTAAGGAAAGGGATCTTGCAATGAGGAGGAAGACTATCTTCCACCCGACACTAGCAGCTCTTTTGCCATCCCAGAGAGAAATCCATTGTGCTAGTAACAGAAAAGATCAGAGGACGACGCTTTTCTTCCTTGGCTGACCCTTTCACAATTCTTATGCAGCCCAAAAGTGCTTTGGAGCCACACGGATTCATTCAGATGAGATGAGTGTTTCTACTTTGGGGGCTGAGAGAAGTCAGCCTGGACTGGAAACGGCATTCAAAGTCAGGGTCTCTTAAATGGCTTCCGCTTCCGCTGCTGCTGTTCTGTGGCTAACGGATGTTGTCCAACTATGAGACGGATGGACTCCTTCAAGGAAGCCACAGCCCTGAACGTGGAAGAGCTGAGCAGGGCTGCTGAGGACAGAGCACCGTGGAGGCACTCGCTCAAAGGGGTGCCGCAAGTCGCAGGTGACTTGACAGCGTATGGCGGCAACGAGGAAAATGTGCTGAGGGCTTAAAGTGGCCGTGCACACACAGGGACACAGAAGGGTCTAGATGTTAAGAACAGATAAAGTAAGACAAACAGAACGAAGCCCTGGCTTGGATACAAGGGCTCGTGCTAACTGGGAGCGGATCAAGGGGAACTCACGTGGTTGGGTCTCCGGTGTGGGACAGCCGTCCACCTCCCAGCACATGAGCTGCCTTGCCTGAAGAACATGCAAAGAAGGCAGCTCGCTCAGAACCAGGGCCCAACTACAACTCCGTGGCCACACGGAGGCTCCTGGAAAGCCACACAAGCAAGCGTGGAAGAAACAGCTTTGCCTCACCCAGCTTCAGGTTGCTTATTCCAACTTCACAGGAGCAGTAAAAACACCCACCAGGCGGAGGCTCCCTTTAGCGGCTGGGGCTAATAGCCATTAACAGACCCTCCCTCCACAAGCCAGCGCGATCCCCTTTTGAAGCCGTCTAAGCCAGACTTAGTGGACAAGAATTCTGCCACATTACAGGACTCGGCCGGGGGTGTGAGGGGTTCCCCCCTCATTCTAAAACCGATGGAAATCAAGGAGCCCAACAAACAGCACAACGTCCAATTCCCTCTCCTAATGTGACCCTGGGATTAATCTTTCTCCTCTCAGGTTGCATCAGGTAAATTACCTGCAGAATGCTTCTGACTCCTGGACAGACCTCCGTGCATCCACCTCCTTCCGCCGGTCAAGCATGGCTCCATTCCGCTCCTGGGTGCTGCCAACACGACGCCCGCACTCTGCCTGCACGGCCCCCCGTTATTTCCCCCCAACTGCTGCCTTGAAAGGGGAAAGCGACGCCCGGCCGTGCCCTCGGTTTCTTCCAGTGCACAAGCCGATGGCCTCTGAGGGTCATCAAAGCAGAACCCCTGCTACACCCCCCACCCCCAGCCAGCACACAAAGAACCATGCCAGCTGCCTTAGAGAGGGCCGAAGGACCGTGCCATGGGTGCAAAGGGGAGGAAGGCAGGGCCGAAGGACCGTGCCATGGGTGCAAAGGGGAGGAAGGCAGGGCTGAAGGACCGTGCCATAGCCAAAGGGTGCACCGGCCTCCTCTTCTCCCCCTCTGTGATGTATCATCTAGGTGGCCAGCAGTGACCATCCATATGAAATTCTGCACTGAACACACATGCATCCCAGGTTTGGATGCTTGTGCACATCGATGACAGGGGATGCTGGATTACACCGTCCAGAAAATAGTTACATCAACATTTGGCCCACAAATTCACATGAAATCTTACTCCGGATGTACCTTCATAGCGGCCTGTCAGTGCAGACACAGCCCCAAGTTTTATAAATTGTAGCAAGGGCAAGATAAAGGCAGGAGAAATGATTTCACCCACCGACAGACCTTTAACGGTATAGTATTTGATGGGCCTTTAGTTTCCTTCTCCAACCCACCTGCCCAGTCTCTATTTTTAAAAGGTTTCCTAGTTTCCATTGGTATAAGGACAGGAAAGTGCTACCATGGTCATTAGCAGGCCTTGATGTCAAGGTTGCCACGTCTGAGGGTTTCCCTTCAGCGTTCCCATTTGGGCGCAAACGTTCTCCAGGGAAGGGGCAACATCTCATGGTGAAGGGCCAGAACCAGGGGCCGGCCTCCTTCCCTGGGCTTGGGGCCTCTGCAGTCTGCTCCACCCCTCCGTCTTGGCTTGAGCCACTGGGCACAGCCCAGGTCTGCCCTCCAGCCAGCAGTGGTGGACCAAGCAGCCCCCTCCTCAAGCCATACACAGCCCAAGTGACATCCACAGGCATGGCCACTCCCAGTCAAAGGCCAAGCTAACCCTTCTCCATGCCTGTCTCAGCTTGGAGAAAGGGACTGGGCTGAACTGGTCCTGGGAAAGGGGTTGTCCTTTGAGCGGGGAGTGGACTGTGCCGGCAGCTGTGCCAGAACGGCCCACCTCTTGCTCAGCGGGTGAGACTGAGCGCCGCCATGGGCCGGAGGTTCGGCATACCTGCTTTAAATCAGGGGCAGGCCAGTTCTAATCCTCCACATATGTTGGCCTATAACCCCACCAGCCCTGGCCAGCATAGTCAACGATGAGGGACAATAGGCTCCATGGGCCAAAATCTGAGGGCCGTAAGCTGCCCACCCCTGTTTTAAATGAACGCAGACTGGGCAGGAATCTCACGGCCTCACTTCCTTACTCAGGAGCCTGGAGTCTACATTACTTCCTTCGCTCCTCGTAAGCTCCAGCCCTTGCCTTCCGTCAACCCAGCATCCCGACGAATCTAGGGAAGGTGGTCCAGAACTATCCATGGAAGAGCAGCAGCAGAATCCCCTCCTGGTTCGCGTACTGCTTGTTTTCACACAGCTTATCTTATGACCAAGTTGATGAAAAGGAATGACTGAGGAAGGAGGCTGCAAGGATTCTGAGACTGGTTGCTCTGACCATGAACGGCTTAAGCTGTGGAGCTGCTTACATTCCCTTTTCTGGTTTGAAGCTGGCCCAGTTCACACATCATCCCTGCTTCAATAAGCCCCACCAGGCCTCTTTAAGCCACAGCTCCTTGCTTCTCATTAGCCACCCAGCATCGCTCGCTGCGTCTCCAAAGTCAAGCAGCGTGGCTCGTTCGAAAACAATCCTCGGCAACAGGCCCTGGATCGTTTGGGGCTGTCCCCCTCTCAGGCAGGCCGGGCCACGCTGGCTCTGCCAAATTACAAGCCAAACCTGAGAAGGCAATCAGGGACCGACACCTGAATTAGGCAAGCTTATTAAAACTTCTGCGACCGTGTGTGACCTGGACCTCTGACATAAAGTTACACATAGCCTTAAGAACACCGTGGTGTGGGACTGTTTCTGAGCATGGCTTCTGACAGTATATTGGTTCTGCTTTGAATTTTGATTGCATGTTTTAGGTATGCATGCACAAAATGATGGCAGGGACCTGAGGGGATGGGCAGGAGCTGCTTCCATGGGTGCAGAGGACAGGAAGGAGAGGGGCTCGCGGCCAAGCGAAGGCTCACCTGTGCACACTTCCCAACAGCAGACTCCACACATGCGCAGAGCCCGTCCATGTGGTGGACAGAGACCACAGAGAAGAACCCTAAGCCGCATCTTGAAGCTTTGGATGAGAACAAGATGTTTCCAGGGTTAACATTTCATGCATTTGTCAGTTAAATGCATTTGGCCCTTAGGTGGAGAGACAGAGGAAATGTTTTTCTGATGATTCCACTAGAGATGTGTGTTTGTTTTTAAAAGCTCTCACGGGGGGGGGGGGGGATTTTAGAACAAAAACACTGGAATAATTGATCCCACCACACATTGCTCTGCTGTGCGTGACTGAAAGAATGTTTAGTTCGGCCCTTATGGAAAGAATTGGGTCCCCCCCTCCACTCCCAGTTTCCCCTGACAGATATTATTGAAATGCATCAGGAAGGACAAACTCTTTCATATTATTTTGGATTTTATACCTTGAAAAAATCCCTTTCATTCTTGCTCCTACCTGCTCAGATGGGGAACATATTTCAGCAGGATGCTTTTATAAATGTCAGGGAACGTCACTCATACGATCCAACTGCCCGTGAGCAGACGGGGAAGCCAACAGCCATTTCTCACCATCTCGTCAAAAAGAGTTTCTAAAAACATTTTAGATCTCCCCTGCTCTTCAACTGAGATTCTGAGCCTGATGACAGAAATCACCGTGCAGCTCACTGGAAGCTGCTCTAGGAGACGTTTTGGTTCAATGCCGGCTATGAATGCTATAAATCAATAAATAAGTTCACACTTTGTTATTGGTGTAAGTTTCCCTTTGATAGTATGGCTGATCTCCCTGCGTTGGCCATAGGATGGCACACAGTCCTAATCGCTACCTGTTATCCCAGAAGGTGCTAGCTGAAGTCCTGCTCACCGTTCCCGATAAGGGAAGAGTTTGAGCAGAAGATGAACTGAATAGGAAGGTGACGATAATGGATTTTTACAATTCAGCCCCCCAGATTCCACTTTGTTAGCGCCATACAGGGGCTTACTCGTTGTATAAATCAAACAACTTCCAGACGGCCATCTCTAAAATGGGCTGTAGTTTGCACTTCAAAAAAGACACACACACAAGAAATGTGCATGAACTGTGTTTTTGTGCTATTTGCACAGACTAGAAGCCAAAAACTATGCAGTTCTTTTGTCCTCTGTGCGGATCACATTAGAACTATGTAATTTCCGATTTTCCATTTGCACAGATTTATTTAGTCTTAAAAAAAAGAAGCAGCAGCACAGGTCATGGGCCGTCCTCGAGATGGAAGTCCATGGAGAAAAAACCCAACTCAACCTGCTTCCAATCATTGGCTCAGAAGTGAGTAGGAAGCTTGCTGAGTTTGAGCGGCATCGACATATTCCGATACCTGGCAGCATCAGTCTGTGCATCGCTACCATAATTATTTCAAATTGTGTGCAAGTCCAAATTTTACAAACAAACAAACAAACAAGGCAGATCTCAAGCGCAGGTAGACAGGAGTCCATATAACATCTTACCAAAGAACTTCCCTGGGTTTCCACTGTGGAGAACTCGAGATTTTTCATTTTGTAGATATCTGGAGACATTGCACCCAGGCTGCAGCTTTAAAGGCAGATGAAACATAATTCACTTGCTAACAGATGGCTGGCTGGCACCAAAGGAGAAAGCAGAGGCCTTCCACAACAGCCACACTGTCCTAATGCTCACACCATGGAGTCAACCATTAAGTTCAACCTACGAGATCCAGCACATAAATTCCATGTCTAATCAGTCCTCCCCAGGAGCTAAGTGCCAGTCGGCCAGCTCCTCACACGAGCCATCAAGGTGAAAAGAGAAGAAATGGCACACAGAAAAGGTACTTTGTCGACAAATCACTGACTGGCCAAATGTTGCTTAAGGAAAGGTAATGTTTCTGCTTCACAAAGACCTGGTTATAAAACCTTTCACACATGCAATATTTAAAAGTGCACATCACCTCGAAGCATGTGTCCAGAATGCTTAGGAACGCCAAGCCACAGTAATGGTTATGTTTATAGGTCAGAAGGGCAGTAAATTATTCCAATGAAAAGCAGTAAAAGGCTGCATTTTAGCCAGCTGTGCTTTTAACAGGTTATTGTGAGCAGCACAAGAATGCATGGGAAACCTCCAGAGTTTTGCCTCAGCCAGTGTTCGCTTGTATAAAGATGTCATTCTTAAAGATTTAAAAGTCAAATTGTCTGGAGAATACATTCATATAAAATTTATTTTCAGAAACTGATATTTAGCCTGCTGCTATCAGAGCTGATTGCTGTGCAATGTGTGAGCGTTAAGCAAATTCCTACCGGTTTGAAAATACAGAAACTGACATTTTGGATCCCGTAGTCAAGTGTGTTATTAGGAAAGAGATTGAAATGGGAACATTTGTGCTTTCTAAGGACAACTCAGCAGGTGGTTGCAGTAGCTGAGCTTCCTGCCTTGGAGTTCCTTGCATAATGGATTTGGGCACAGGTGATCAAAGCATAATGCAAGGTGGGGAGCAACTCCCCCCCCCACCATGCTCTGGGCTCCTGTGGAGCTGGGCCAGAACACCTAGCGCAAAAGATGCCAACACTCCCACAAAGCCCCCACCCCACCCCCATAAAAGCGTCTGATTGCCTGATTCCCATGAAGCTTCTATGCCTCTTTAGGAAGCATGAGCAGATTTGGGGTTACACAGGGGCTGAAAAAGTGGGTCTTTGTCACCCAAGACGAAACTGTTTACAACACATAGGAGCAGCGGGCAAACGTGAAGCAGCTCTGCCCTTCCATGTTTGCCCATTTTCTCCCCACATCTCCGTGTGGGTAAGGGGGCATCTAGGGGAATGGAAGGCTGGAGCCCTCTGAGGGATCACAAGAGCTCGCCCTCCCTCCAGCCATTCCAGGACCATTTCAGGGAAGATCTCGCCCGGGGCCACGAAGGTGACTTTTCTGCTCCTAAAGGAAGAGGGGCTCCAGATGCCCAGAAAAGGTTCTGCTTGGAGGAGCCGTAACTTTGTGGCTTGCAGCTCTGCCCTCTGCCCTGGGGGCCTGAGGTGCTGGCATGCTTGGCACCAGGAAGGGGCTGGCAACCTTCACCGTCCTCTGAGCCTGTGGGCCAGGGAACTACCTGCAGGTGCTTAATGGTAAAGGATAACCAGGCTGCCTTATCCTATTTATGTCGAGAATATGTTTGTCATGCTGTGGACAGCAAGACAAATCAGGGTCTAATTAGCTCAGTCAATTCCTTTAGTATTATCCTTTCAGTCTACATTGAGTTATTAAAGCCATGGAAATACAACACTACTGAGACAGCAGTGATGGAAGTAAGATGTCAGGAGCTTATTAACTGGAGTTGGAGAATGCAGCTGCAAACCAGACAGACTATGGTAAATACGAATAGGCTGAATGGTGATCCATGCCGCCACCTTACATCTGCAGGGCCAACCTTCTCCCCGGAGGATCCTGCAACGTTTTGGGATACTTATGAACAAGCCCCGGTGCCTAATGCACCACTAGGCAGGGCAGCGACGGCAGCTGCGAGACGGCAGTCCTCTCAAGGAGCCTGAGCATGCCAGGAAACCTTGCCACGCGTTAGACCCCATTCACAAGCACGTGCGCTACCTTGACTCCCTTCGCGACAACAGCTTACTTCCTTCGTCACCCACCTCCTGCTTAAATGTGGATTGTAAGGTCTTGGAGGCAAGAATGCGTGTTATGCATACGGATGATAATGAAGAGGATACTTGGCACTTGTACTAAAAGGATCCCAGGGAAGCGCTCTTCCGGGTTTTTCGGCTACTGATCTAACTTAATCATCGATTAATTAACGTGCCCAGTGTGTGCAGCCTGCAATACCATCTTCAGCCAGCACGTAGTCTGGCCACCGCGGATGCCATCAGAACGGAAGCCAAGCCGTGCCGGGCCGTGCCGGGCCGGGCCAAGGGCCCCTGTACGCCAGCTTTCCATTCACACGGGGGCGAACCCGCTACCCGCAGAATTCCTCAAGCAGGCTGAGTACGACAGCTCCCTGCTGCGACGGTGGCACATGGGCCCCGCGGCCACCTCCTCCGTGACCAACTGCTGCACTGGAGCCACAAGGGTGCAGCCCAGGGCGCCATGCCAGGCCACGCCAGAGGCCACGGCTTCGCTCTCACGGGGCAGGCCCCTCGTGGTCAAGTCTGAGAGCTGCGTAGCTCTGCTGTGCTTCAGGTACATCCACTGTTTCGCCATAAATAAGAAAAGGGCTGAATCTGGAAACTTAAACAGGCGACGCCATAGGAAACTTAACAGCACATCATAAATGTCCTTTCCTATTAAGGATACGGGTGCGTGTGCGCACACGCCAGGGAACTCTACCACACATCTTTAGAATCGCTGTGGCCTGGTTCACAAAACGGGACAGCACAACGTGGGCAACTGACCCCGGAACGAAGACGCCTTTGAGCAGGTTGATTTGTCTGGGAACCACAAGCCACCTGGGCCTCTGACAGCTAGCCTGATTCACGACGGGTCAACATGTCCTCGGAACCTGCAAGAGCATCTTATCACGGGTTGCGAGGCCTGGCTAACGGGCCACTCAGCGAGAGCAGCAAGACCCCTTGCCACTCTGTGGGATCTAGCCCAGGCCACCATCGTGGGAGCCCCTCCCTCAACGCTGAAGGACACTTTGGAATTACCTTCCCTGATTTGCCACCTCTTAAAATTAAGAACCCTAGAAAAATGCTTCAAAATGCTTCTCAAAAACCCTCGAAAAATGCTGCCATTTTGTTCCTTATGTATTTTTAACGACTGTTTTTGCCAGCCTTCCACAAGGCCACAAACGCACCCTTCCACCTGCCCAACAGGGAAAGCGTGGCCCATTCAACTTCCTTGCATGCTTCGGCTGTCAGCGGGAGCAGCTAAGTGGAGTAGGCGGCGTGGAAACCGGCTTGGTGAAACTGCATGTAGGCAGGTGTGTGCCAGGGCCTATTCCACAGTTACGTATCAGTCGAAAAGCGCCAGTGTGAGAAAAATGGCAAAACAACAGAAGGTGCACTCAGAGCGGGGAAGACAAGATGCGACCTCCTTGTCAGTGCGACTCCCTCAGTTTTACATGCTGAACTGACTGTTCTCGGCATCTTCCCTGTGAGGCTAGGAAAGGAAGGCAAGCGCCACTGGAGCTGGCGGGCCGTTTCCTCCATTCCGTTCTGCCATATTATACCACATTAAAAAAAGAAAGTTTGGGAATATTTGTGCATTTAAAGGGTGCCAGGAAAAATATCCCAGTGTACAAACTGGAAAGAAATGGAGGGGATTTTTGCGTAAATGTAAAGGCTGGGAAGTACGTGGAGAGCAACTGCGCATGCCTGAAGCAGCTGTTCCATTTCTGCGGAAGCACACACTTATTTCCCTTCCATTTACTACTCAGCCTTTAAATGTGCAAATATTTCTGTAGAGTTATTCAGGATGGCCGGTGAACCCCGGGAGCTGCAACGGTGCCTGCGCTGAAAAGGAGCCCTGAAAAATGGGAGCGAGTTAATAGCCCTCCCTTCTGGAATAACTGGAGAGTCAGGGAAGTGCTGAAAAGCTTGATGGTACTGGGAACCATCAGTTCAACACTTAAAACCAAGAGGGAAGGGTCCCTCTGTCCCTGCCCCTGCTTTGGGTGCACCTTATTTTTCCCCTTTCCCCCTTCACCAGCACTTGTTAACCAAATCAGTTTCTGGCAGCTGCGAGTAAATTTGCCTGCATGCAGTTTTGCCTAGTCCATCTCTTTTCTATTGCACTTTTCTGCTCCCTTTCATAGCTAAAACCTGATAGAACTGGAAAGGGCCATGAAGGCCATCGAGTTCAACCCCCAGCTGTTGCAGGACACCAAGTCACATCATCCCACTCAGATGACTGAACAGTTCCTTTTGGAATGTCTCCAGTGTGGGAGAGCCCACCACATTTCTGGGCAGCTGGTTCCACTGCGGAATTGCTCTGAAGGTGAGAAAGCTTTTCCTGATGTCCAGCCTGAATCTGGGTTGTAGCAACTTGAATCAGTTATTCTGTGTCCTGCACTCTGGCATCAGCAAGAAGAGATCGTGAACTTCCTCTCTGCGACAGTCTTTGAGGTACTTACAGAGGGACACCATGTCCGCCTTCAGTCTTCTCTTCTTGAGGCTGAACATGCCCAGTTCTTTCAATCACTCCTTACATGCCTTTGTTTCCAGGCTCTGGATCACCCTCATTGCCGTCCTCTGAACCATTTCTGGCTTGTCTATGTACATCTTTCTTCAACGGAGGTGCCCAGAACTGGACACTGGACTCCAACTGAGGCTAACCAGCGCTGGAAGTGAAACTTCTACTAATGCAGCATGTGCCCTTTTTCCAGCCACATCACACTATGGAGTAGCATTCAGCTTGTGATCTACACAATTCCAAGATCCTTTGTACTTGCAGTGTCGTTGAGCCAAAATTTCTTCACCTCATAGTGATGCATGTGGTTCCTTTGTCCCAGGTGTCCCTGTTATGCTGTTTTCAGCCCAGTGCTCCAGTCTATCGAGATCCCCTTGAATCTTCCTTTTGTCTTCCAGCGTATTAGCTACCCCTCCCACCTTTGGGTCACCTGCTAATTTGATGATCGCTCCTTGCACTTCCTCATCCAAATAATTATTAAACGTATCGAAGAGAACTGGGCCCCAGACTGAACTCTGCGACATCTCTCTTTTACCTCTCTCCAGTTTGAGAAGGTGACTTTGATGAGCAGTCTTTGAGTCTGATTTGAGTCTTTGAGCCAACTGTGGGTCCACAAGACCGTTGTTCTAGCTAGCTCACTTTCAGCTAGTTGGCTAATCAGGAGATCATGGGGCACTCTGTCAAAAGGTTTGCTGAGGGATGAGGTCCACAGCATTCCCATACTCTATCAGGGAAGTTACTCTATCCAGAGGAGGAGGAGGAGGAGGAGGAGGAGGAGGAGGAGGAGGAGGAGGAAAGAAATCAGAATAGTCTGGCAGGATTTGTTGAGAAACTCACGTTGTAGGAATTGAGCACTTCCGCCTTTCCTCTGACATCTGTTCTCATTTTGCCACCCACATGGAGTAGCCGAATCCCCATTTCGTTCCTGTGTCATTTACTTTGCACATATCTGAAGAAGGCTTCTTGCTGCTTCTGGCATCCCTTGCTGCCTCAGCTCATTCCCAGCGCCGGCCTTCCCGACGCCATCCCTGCCATCCTGCGCTCCCTGCCTGTACTCTTCCCCCGCAGCCTGGCCTCCCATGGTCCCTGGGATGGCCGGACACCACGAGCCTCAAGCACAGGCTCCACGGTTCATCGTGGGCATCACGCAAACTGGGTCACTCACTTCTCCTCTGCTACACGGTCCCATACGTGAAGGCTCACCCCAAGCCCCCGGCCAGTTTCTGAGACTGTGGCGCGCTTGCCACCCTTCCAAAGCTTTGCCCATTTTTACCTTATGTTTTTAAATAAAAAACAATTCAGTTTGGGGGAAAAGGGGTGTGTGGAGCCGTTCCATTAGTTTTTCCTGTTTCCTGTTGAGCCACAAACAAGGGTTCTGCAGGTGAAGTGGGAAGTCCACATAAGCAAGAAACGTAAAAGGCCAGCCGGGCTCACAAATAACAGAATCGTACCAAGAAGATGGCCTGGTGATGAAGGATTTCGCCCTCCCTTCATGGGAGACTCGGGAGCTCTCTTCCCTTGCAGAAGTTCAGCCTGAAACAACACAGCAGTCACGAGCACAGGTCCTCCAAGTTGCAGAGCGTTTCCACAATTTCTCGCCAAAATAAATTGGATTCTTTCCACTGTTTCTTACGGCAGTGAAGCAAAGACTGTATAATTAGGTCAGAGCTGATTACCTAGAACAAGGGCAATTTTCTTTACATCTGAGTAAAGCTTTGTGAAAAACGGCACAGAAAGTACAATTGGGAGTAGCCAAGAGACTGTCTAAAATCCTTCTTGATGGAAGCGATTTAACTACATTTTAATATCGATGGTATTTTCTATTAATGTCAGGTCAGAAACATATTGCTCCACATATCTCATCACAAGGGCTATCTCTGCATCTGTCTGAGTCAACTTCAGTGACCACTTTAATATTCACTTTACAATTAATGCTGCTTTTTTATGGCTCGCTAGAAAGTAAACCAATTTCAGCCCAGCTCCTCAGTATTGAATTTATTATAAAAAGTTATGTACTTAAAACTCCTATAATGAAACCAGAGGCATCATGAGATATTAACCTAGAGTTAATGCTGAGAAAGCCGGTTTGAATAATTCAATTCATGTCACCTTAAGTATCTTTTCAAATGGAATTAACTTTATCTCACACACAAAAAAGGAAGCGCCACGTTCCAGTTACTGATTATTGACTCCACAAGGGCTCCGTCTTAAATCATCTCAGCACCATTTTCCTCAGTAACTTTGCAGCGCTCAAGCCAAGATGGACATTCAGAATGGAAGCGCCAGGCTGTGAACTGATGGCCATTCCATCTCAGCTCCGTCCACTGATGAAAGATTCTTCCAGATCCCAGAGACCTATCAAGTAAAGCTGAAGCCAAGATGTGTTGGGTTCATGTTTTGGACTAAAAGATGGGGTTTCAGAGGAACTGTTTTTTATTTGTGCAGAATTCTTACCCAAGTGTCAGTACCACCATCAATAGCAGTTTGGACATGGCGTTTCTCATGGCTTGAACAAGGATTAGAAATGGATACTCATCGGTGAAGTTTTTTCAGTTGTTGAAAGGGGACCACACGAATCCATGGCCAGAAAAAACGGGATTCTGCACTACATCTTCCGCCCCGTCCACAATGCATGCACCTGCCCACAAGCTTTCACCTGCATATTATCTAGTCCCCTTCCTTTCCCCAGCACAGCCCTGCCTTGATCTTAAAGGTCCTTTTGTGTCTACGGCACTGCACCTGATTGGTGGCAGTGACAAGGGGAAGTCTCACAGCCAACAGAACTGCACACTGCTTTCCATTCTCCTGGCACCTGAAAGAAAGTTCAGAGGAGGATCCATAACGACTCACAAAACAGTGTGAGTTGCTTTGGCCACATGTGGGGCCGTTCAGATCGGTGGTGCCACATGTGATGTGGGGATCTGGCTCAGCTGAGCTTGGAGAGGACTTCGGAAGTAGACTTGCATCGTAAGAGTCATGTTACAAACCAAACTGCACGAAATAGCCATCTGTAAGAAAATCACAGCTTTCCAATACTTTCTGCTCTGAACTAACTGTAAATTTAGTATTTCACAAAACAGGCCTCTGACTAGACTCTGAAATCAAAGGTCAAGGCACCGGAATTCTGTGCCGGGCCACAACAGCAGTGACAGAGCTCACGTCCTGCCAGGTTCCACCCGGGGTTGGCGGCACTGTGGGATCATGCAAAGGGAGCCTGTTCGCAACACAGTGGCATCAACCGCGTGGTGACGGAGCGGACAATTCCAGTCATGCTGAGGGACAATCGTGAAGGAAAAACCCAGCTTCAGAAGCTGACGCGATAGACCTCAAAACCTCAATCATACTGTACCAGTTTAAAGTGAATCACTTCTGAAATTTATTTATTTATTTATTATTATTTAAAACATTTCTATGCTGCCCCCATCGCAACAAAGCCTCGGGGCGGCTCACAAAGAATACAGAAATGCATAAAATACATAAATAATAACAGTACAACAAATTTAAAAAAATGTTTAAAAACCCCCGGTGCATTCTTGACTAAAAATTTCAAATCCTATTAATTAAATAAGTTAACAATTAAAATAAGTTTTAAATGAAAAGGTCTTGGCCTGGCGCCGAAAAACAAATAATGACGGCGCCAGGCGGACCTCTCTGGGGAGCGCGTTCCATAGGTGGGGCGCCACTGCAGAGAAGGCCCTCCTCCGGGTACTCAGCCTGCTGATGTCCTTCATGGAGGGCTCCTGGAGGAGAGCCTCTGCCGCCAATCTCAAGGGGTGGGAGGGCAGATATGGACGCAGGCGTGCCTTCAGGCATCCGAGTCCTTAGAGGGAGAAGCGACTTGGACAAGATCATAAATGCAGGCGAAAGAGACTGAGCCAAGTTGGAACCCCTTGATTTTCAAAGGCCTGCCATTCCCAAAGGAATATTCATTCATTTTTTTTTTTCACTTCTACACTGCCCCACAGCCCCGAGGCTCTCTGGGCGGTCTATGAAGTAAAAACCACAAAAGCAAGCCATTAAATGGCCATATTTCAATAAGACAATAAGGCCAATAGCAGAAGAGCACAGGTGAGTTAAGATCATTTGCATTATGTTTATATCCCGACTTTCTTCCTCCTACAAGGACCCCAAGGCATTTTAAACAGTGATCTTACCCTCCCTTTTGTCCACACCACAATAGCCCTGTGAGATAGTTAGGCCGAGAGCGCGAGTGACAGGCCCAGAGGCAGCTGGAGAGCTTTGTGGCCAAGCGGAGACCAGAAGCCAGCCCTCCCAGGTCTCCAGTCCAACGCTCTAACCACCAGCACGCCAGCCCGGTTCTCGCATGCTTCATGCTCTGGCCCCTTATCAGGCCACTCTTCCGTGCACCAACAAAATTAGGTTTCAGACTCACAGTTCAGTAAGTGACTAATGCCCAGAGTAACACGGTGCAGTCTTGCGATTGTTACAAAGAACAGGAGTTGATCCACTGTCGCTTGTCCATCCTTCCAAAGCGGCAGAGAGAACCTTTCCTCCAGATGCCAGAGCAGGGGTGTGGAACGGCAGGCCATCGAGCCAAAGCTAGTTCGCCGTGGTCCGCTCATCAGCCATGTCTCCTTTCCCCCACCACCTGCATGGCAATTTCCTGGCCCTGAGGCAGTTTCCCACTGCCATTCTAAAAGACTGAAACGCCTCTCCAAAGACTGACTTGCTGACAGGAGCCGCATGAAACTACGCGAGGTCTTGTTTTTGGTCTTTCACCTTCAGTCCCACCCATCCCTGGAATACCGCACCTGAGAGCTTCCTCCAAAACTGTATACAGCTCCCCGTGGCTGCTCTGGAACGCTACAGAAAGTTTTGACATTGATATTTTGACTTGGTTTTCAGGGTACAGGCAAAATGTGCAGCAGTAAAGACTCAAAATCCCAGGTGTCAGCTAACGGGTGGTCTGAGTGAGGAAAGCTACCCATTAAACCAAAAGCCTACTTTTCTGACCGAATTCACCTTCGTCCATTCCCCTTTCAGCTTGCATCCACTTTAAAAAGCTTGTTTTACAAAAATTATGATTTTCATGAGGTCGTACCTAGCACCTTGCAAGCCCACTCCTTCAGTGCTTCATGCACCCAAGGGTATAGGCTGCAAGCTACAGAAAGCTCACATCACAGTAAGGTAAAGCAGGTGAGAGACATTTCTTCTGGCACCCAAACTGCTGAACATGTTCCCTGAGCGTCAGACAGTCTCAAATTTTAACGTTATCTGGTCCCTTTTATGAAAGGCAGCCTCCTCCGCAATTAATGGTTTGTTTGCTGGATGATACCTTATCTGATGATTTCATTATCCCCTTTAACCTTGCACTATTCTCCATTGTGTGCTGTCATTTTTAGCCCCCTGGAGGCAAAACAGAAAGGAAGGATATAAACCCTATAAGCAGAGCTCCAACTATTGGGCAGTGTAGAAATGTAATGATTAAAATAGTACAACAAGATAAAATAAAGCCAGCAGAGTTAAAATAAAGCCATGACTCCCAGGAAAGAGGCAGGAAGATGACACAACTCATCCGTTCCACCCAGGAACGAATCTACAGGTTCCCTGTGTGCCCCATCCTGATCAATGACTTCACGGTCTTCCTGATCCAGAGATGCTTTTCTCCACATGGGCTTGTCCACTGAGCCCCACAAGAAGGCAAAGATCAACGGGGACGCACTCACACCAACCCAGGCCATGGAGCGCCATCTGACAGGGGAGTAACCACCCTCCAAAGAGAGCAAGAAGCGGCTGTGTGGATGCGAAGCAGCTTACCTGTTGTTCTTTCTGCTTGGCAACTTCAAGCTCCGAAAGGGAATGGGTTAGCTTTTCTTGCTGCTCTGAGAGGTACTTCTGATAAAGGCTCAAAAGTTCCTGGCACTCTCTGTACTGCTGCTGCAGGGGTGAGAGAGCGAGTTAAGGACAAAAGTGCTGCTCATGGAAGAGGTGGGGGATACAGGCAAATGCATCCCCGTTCGTTCTGCGGCTAACTTGTTCGGCCACCCGGATAAGACTTCAGTCAGAACTCATGGAGGGAAAGACAACTTCAGAGCGCCAAAATCTTTCTCAGAGTATGTTATGCTATCACTGCCTTAATCCAAAGGATGCATTTCCTACCACCTATAATACAAACTAAAGGCGGCCCCATATGCATAGCCCAATATTCCAGAATGTTGCTTTGCAGATTTAGCCATGTGGAGAATTCCAGACTGAGCTTATTGGCGTTCCTCTTTTGCAGGCTGCTGGGCAACATATTCACTTTTCCCTACCCTTCATGCATCTTCAGTTCTTGGCATCCATACTTCCCATAATATCATTCACACAGGGTTGGTATGTGACCTGTCAAAATAATGCCAAGTTATTTTAAAACAGATGATTTAATCATCAAAATCCTAAAGACCAGAAGTAGTTAACTTACTGTGAAAAAAATAACTTTTAACAAAAGTCACTGGAACTTTTAACAACACTGGCTAGTGGTTCTATAAATGTGAATGGTCACTGCAGTTCTTCTCTTTTGCTTTCTTCCTGAACCCCTAGGGCCCAAGCCTGCAGTTTTAAAATTTAAAGGAGATGAAACTAAAGGAGAAGTAAAGCAAAGTAAGAGCAACTTTTTATACGGCTAAGTATTTTTAAAGTCAGTTTTTCAAGACAATTCCACTACGCAGTAGGCAGGTCAGATCGTCATTGGCTTTGAGCAAACAAACTCCCAAGTCGCTGCACTGCAGGCCGTCCTTAGCAGTGGCCCCTGTGACTGGCGACTGCGGGTGTTCCCATTCAGAGATTCCTTCAGCCGCAGCAGGTGGCCGGTGGCATCTGCCCTGCTATGCTGCTAGGTTGCCCCAGCTGCCCCGGGGTGGGCAGGTGAGCAGCCCCCACTTCCAGCAAGAAATTGCAGTGCAATGACATTTTTTCAAGAGATATGGCCACCGACATCCTGCCTTCCCGGAATTCCTGGACCACTGACGAGTCCCTTGACTCGCTTGCCAACCATGTCGGCCTGCTTCCTCCCAGGCCGCCACGCACCCATAATCCTCCCATCAGGAAAAGGTGCTTCACAGGCCTTCAGGGGAGCCGCTCGGCCAGCTCACCATCCTCTACACGCAGGGGTCCTTTCACCTGCGGCACTGGCACCCTGTCTGTTTCCGGGCTGGTTACAGCTTGGGACCAGAGTTCACGAGAGACCGCCCGCCACCACCAATGCCCGCCTGGGCACGCACAGCCCTAGAGGCGCCGCTCCAGGGGCCCCTGGGAGCTTACGTAAGGAAGCCGTTTCAATAGGGCACCCCAACTCTGGGACGGCCTTCCTAGAGGCTCACCCTGTGTGCGGTCAAGCCATTCGGACTTGTAGAGCAGGGCAGGGCATGGCATGGCAGTGAACAAGCAATTTGCCCCACCCCTCAGCACCGCTCTTGGCCAGTGTCTCCCCCGCCATCTCCCTGCTCCGAGGTTCGCAGGAGGCAGGTGCAAAGGGCAGGGTGGAGCGAAGCATCCTAATTCAATCAACGGATGCAAGAAGAATGGAGACAGGCAGAATGCGCACCGTGATGCAAACAAGCTCAGTGCGGATGATTTATTCATCGGCGGCCAGCGTGGTCATCAATTTGCTTGACTACGTTCCCAAACGCAAAGCCTTTTGCAAACTCCCCGTGGCTTCGATGCAGGCGCAGCCTGGCAGGCCTTCCCGAGCCCGACGACAAGTTTTGGACAGTGATCTAGAGAAGCGGCACACGGTGGCATTTCGGAGGATGTGAGCAAAAGCGTCCTGCCTCGCGTGCAGCATTGAAATTCCGGGAGGAGATGAATTGGCTCTTCACCTGTCACTATACAATTCCATCCCTTGCTCATTTAACATGGTAAACCATTTACTTGGCATCCCCCCTGCCTTTTACTCCCCCCCACCTCTCTGCTTTTAATTATGCATGCAGGCAGGGCAAGGGCTCGCTGTCCGCAAGGGTTGCTCCAAGCAGAGGCGAACAACAACAGGCGACTCGTAAGGAAGGGGACCAAGCACAGCCCTTCTTCAGGTTGCAAACTGTTCTGATTTGGGGATCCACTGTGCCTTTTGGCTATAGCAAAATCAAACGTTTGCTAACATGCGTGAAGAAAAGGGTGGGTGACTCCCATCAGAGTTCTAGAAACCGAAGCCACCACTTCGCTAATCTCGGTTGTAACCCTAAAAGGGGAAAGGGAGGCTGAACAAAGACTTCGAGGAGTCGCAGCTTCTCTGCACTGGCCCTCCACCACCGCAAGGCCATTGCATTGGCTCAGTCAGGGGCAGGACGAAGACCAGCCGGGATGGCCGCCGCAGCCGCCTACGACCGCACGCAGAGGTTCTTCTGCAGCCACCTCCTCTGCTGGCTTCCCAGTTTATGGGCAAGCACTGAAGCCTGCAGACAAATCAACAAAGCAGGTAACGGCACAATAAGGCACCAGCTTGTCTGCTATCAGAGGGCTTCTCCAGATGCCATCTGGACACTCAGAAAGAGCAGAGGATGGGCACTAGGCAAGGCAGCGGGCTGCTCCGAGTCTTCACTCCCTCCCCGGCGAGCAGGCTGCTTCCCCGCGAATGCAGCAGGCTGAGCAGGGAGCCCAACTTTGCCAGACGCCCCCAGGCATCTTCCCTTTGATCCAACTGGACCAACGGAAGGACTCGTCTTAGATTCATTCCGAATAAGGAGAGCTCCTGGAAACCCCTCTGCTTTGCTTGAAACAAAAAGATGGCCCAAACAGGAGTTTAAAGAAGCTAATTGCATTTCTGAGCCGACAGCCGTGGAACTCGGGCAGTTTTATAGTTCAGTGTTTTGTCGGTGCGCACACCAAAAAAGCCCGAAATGATTTGTGGTGGTCTCCGGAGCCTTTGCCAGGGATGAGGATGTACATAAAAGGAATTTTTTATGCCAGTTGTAACCATCGGCAGTAATGTTTATAGGAGGTGAACATATTAGTCTGGACGCAGGGCATGAATTTTACTCTTGAAAAAGCCCGTTCATTTATACAGCCCGAAAGTTAAATGTCAGCATTTGAAGACAAATTACCAGCAAATTCATTTAAATCTGTGTTACACGGCAGAATATAAAAAGACAATCCTGTCGTTATCAAACATTGATGCTCCTCTGTGCGCTCACCTTTTGAAGGCTGCTTCCCACACGTGCAATGCACAACGGAGCTCGTTATTTAGTTCAAGGGTCCTTCCCACCGGGACAATGAGGAGGGGTAGGCCTGCTCCGCGGCTCTCGGGGACCTGGTACTGCAGGCCCAAAACTGCAAGTGGAAGAGCCCCATTTGAATTTGTCCCTTTAATATTTTCTCCTTTCTTATTTTATTAGTGTTCTAGCACGAACCTGGTTTTACTTTGTACAATATTGCTCTCCTTTGTGTTCCACACGGCACTCATTTTTTCCAGTGGGCAAAGAAGTGTTTCTAACAGGCCTCTCAACATCACAGTAAATAAAGCCAACTGCAAGCTCCAACGTTTTGAAAGTTCCCAAGCCACTGGCTTTGCCGGCGTGATGGCAAGGAACGCGCACAAAAGAACTAACTGCTAAGGAGTTAAACTGTCATTGTGAAGGGAGGCGGTCTGAAGACTGGAGGTGGAAGTGTTACCGCAGCGATCAGCGCCAGGGAGCGGCAACACATACGGAGAAGCTGTTGCAGAGCCACATCTTGCCATTGCAGGGGGGATCCATCTGTCCGTCCATCCGTCCGTCCTATGCACAGAGAGCTAACTCCCAGGCTCACCAAGTAAGTTAGGGTAGCGTAGGATTGGACTATGTCAGACTGGTTCATCATGTGCTCCACACCATGAAGCCTGGCCAGAGATGACCTAAGTAGGTGCAGATGACCTAATTCTCTTCCTAATTCTCTTCCTAATTCTCTTCCTAATTCTCTTCCTAATTCTCTTCCAAGCAACAACTGCAGGCAAGCTGCTCATCAGAAATAGTCCCTCCTCGGCACCATCAAAGATACTCGCGGAATCACGCACTCACTGCTCTCCGGAATACATACTAGGCTACCTTGCTGGTGAATTCTAGAAGATTTCCCAGACGCAATTAATAGGAATTACATGACCAAACATGTTTGACCGGGAAGCTCCTCCAGCGGCCAACAGCTGCCGAGTTTGGCCACGGATTGCAAGAGCAGCTCCAGGGAGAGGCAGTGAGGAGGCGCCACAAAGATTCCTGCAGACCTGCCCTGCCTTCTTGCAGTCGCCTCCTTTGTGCCAGTCTTTTGGCCACAACAGCAGAGGACACGCCTAACGAGCTCGCCCCTGCTGGCAATAGAATGCTGGCCCAGAGGGACTCCTGGTCACACCTTGTGGGACGCAAGCCTGACATCACCGAATTAGAACACATAGAGCAGCAGAGCTGGAAGGGGCCAGAAGGCCATCAGTCCAGCCCCCTGCTGCTGCAGGACACCAAGTCACTCCATCCCACTCAGAGGGCTGCCCAGTTTTGCCTTGAATGTCCCCAGTATAGGAGAGCCCACCACCTCTCTAGGCACCTGGTCCCATTGCTCTGACAGTCAGGAAGCTTCTCCTGATGTCCAGCCTGAATCTGGGTTGTGGCAGCTTGGCTTGATTCTTCCATATCCTGCGCTGTGGCATCAGCAAGAAGAGGCCTTGATTTTCCTCTTTGTGACAGCCTTTAAGGTGCTTATGGAGTGATAGCATGTGCTCTCACCCGAAGAACTTTCAGTGAAATTATGGCTAAAAAGGGTCTTGAATATGGGTCTCCTACAACCAATACTATTCAAGTTTTCACCAAACTCAAAGGCTTTCCACAACCTAAGTTACAACTCCAAAATTACTCATCTAACAATTATAAAACTTTGTTCTGCAAGCAACAAACTACATTTGTAATGCATAGCTTCATTTCTTCAATTCCGATTTTTTTTAAAGGCAATCTGCTATAAAATCCAAAGCAACACTGTGTGTGTGTGTGTGTGTGTGTGTGTGTGTGTGCGTTTTAAGACAACAGCGCCAGGTGGCTCAATTCATTTCCTAAGCACGCATTTCAGGCCTCTTTCTAGAACCAAATTCACCCACAGCCCCAAATGTCACCGAACAGGTGCTGCATGCATTTTCAGAACCCAGGGGATGACAAGGGCCCTGCCAAAATGATTGCTGCGGTGAAGAGTAACAATGAGCTACTTCTCGGCAGGCTTTGTCACCTGAAATTTGAAGGTGCAAAAATGACAGAAGGTAATAAAATGTCTTATGAACAAATTTACTTCTCTTGTTCTAATATAACGGAGCTTATGTGGGCTATTTAGCTCAACCAAGTCATAGACTTCCTAGGACACTTCCAGCACGGTCCTTCTTTAATAATGAAAAAGTTCTGCTCAAGCTGTGAACTCCAGGAAAAGCCAGCTTCCCCCCGAGATTTGGGATGTTCAGGAAAGCAGGCAACAGAATCTTAGACACGGTGGTGTGAGCTGGAAACACAGCGCATTTCCAAAGAAGAAAACGGAAACTGGAGGCTTGAATATTTTAATGCTAGCAAACAATTGGCCAGTCAATTAAACCAAGGCACAAGTGTGAAAAGAGAAGAAAAAGGTCACCACGCCTCTGGAAGTTAAACCACTCACTTCCATTTGAAGTGCTGTCTCTCCATTGTTGAAAGGTATAGCATTCACATAAAGGAATGGCTAATACATTCCCATAGTGTTTGAAAGGAAATTAAATTTACATTCTTTGGGAATATGGTATCATAATTAGTTCATGACTTGATTACACTTTGAAGTGAGCTGGGATGACACACCGTGCATACTAATGAGCCAAACAGAGGTTACCTGCCTTCAAGAAAAAGGTGCGGGTTCTCCAAACAAAGAGAAAAATTTCCAGCTCTGGGCTGGCACAGCCCGGCTATCAGAGCCAAATCTTTTTGGCTCCCATCTGGCATCAATAAGGCTGCAGGAACTTAAAGATGCAGCTTCCTAATCAGCAGAATGCATTGCTTGGGAAAATAATCCCTCCATCTCCACCCATACCACCTGCGCAGTAGCTGCTAAAATTGATTTTAAAAACCACAAGAAGCACTAAGCTTCTTCCATCGGTCAAAATTGCCAATAAGATTTATTTCTACAAACAAGATGGAAATTTCATGAACTCCTGAAGGAAGATTTACATGCCCCTGCAACTTCAGCTGCTTGAATTCTGGTTTATGGAGAGGCCCTTTGAAAACAGCACGTTTCGGGTGAAAAACTGTTTGGCTGGCCAGAAGGCGCCAAGCTCAGAGGCTCAAGGGCTTCCACTGCAGAGAAGGGGGAGCGGCAGAGGCACTCGCCCCCCACAGCCCATTCCCCCGCTCTGCACTTTTACTCCACGGACTCTTTGGCCAGTGTAGCTTCAGTTATTTGGCTGGGGCAGGGGAGGGAGCTGGAGCGGCTTCAGGATGCTGTGTGACCTGGCTGTTCCAGTCTCCTCCCTCCTTACATCCCTTTAGGCCTCCTCTGGCCTCACACTCCGGACCTCGGGGAGCAGCCTAGCTGCAGAGGGAATGGGGAGAGGGACAGACCTCTCATTCCCAGCCCGGAGGGTGAAGCTGGGAATCCAAGCTACTGCTCAGACAGTGTTTACGGGCCGCAAGATCGCTTCTCTAAAGCACCAGGATGTGGAGGGCAACAGAGAATCACAAAATCAATTGGTTTTGGAGGCAAACCAGATTATGCATGAAAACTCCAAATCAGTCACTATTTCAGAGCAAAATTTGCTTTTTTAGTTTAGATTAAGCATGCTCCAGGTTTCCAGAGGAAATTTTTGGGTCCGTTATAGGGCTAACCCAACAACGACTCGCTAGGCCAGGGCGACTTATTTTATAATGTTAATGTGTTTTATATTTTTAGTGTTTTATATTTTAACTGATGTTTTGTAAGCCGCCCCGAGGCTTTGGTGAATGGGGCGGCATAGAAATTTTTAAATAAATAAATAAAATTTTTCAGGAATGTTCTGGATATTAGCCCAACCTGCCCTCCTCCTTAAGCACTCCTCATGCTTATTCATTAACCTACCCCCACCTGACACCATTTCCCATCAACAACATCCTCATGTCACCCAACCCATCTATTTGCATTAACCCACATGATTGCAATTACTGATAGCTGGGGACGATATCAGACATTCAGTCACAAGGTCCCACTTACCAAATAAACTGATTAAGCAGGAATACCAGGAAGAAAATTTTGCACCAAACAGAATAACAGAAGATGAACAGTTGCACTGAGAACTTTCCATGGGAAGCCTCTTTGCCAGAACCAATTGGTTTTCCCCCAGAATTGGTACTGGAAAACTTTGGGCTCAGTTCTGACTTCTAGTCACTTTGGTCTGTGGCTTCTCAAACTGTGCCTGGTTAACAGCTTCAGCTGGCAAACTCTTCCACGCACGAGTCGGGTTGGCTTCAGAAGTCATTCGCAGCGCACCAAGCCCCGTGCATTTTTTGTACTGCATTCTGTCTTGAACATTTGCTGAGCAGAGGAATGATCCAAAAGTATTCGAAATAAAAATGGGCAAGGGACTAATCCATAAATTAATGCAGGAGGGAAGAGCCTTCCTGTAAAGATGGCCTTCTCATTGCTTTAAAAAAAATGCAAGCTGTTGAAAGACGCAGATTCATGGCAGCCCTCATGAAATGGCAAAGCGCTGCTCTGGATGATCTTTCGTGGTTTATCAGGAGATCAAAGAGCTTATAAAAGAATTAATACATCCCATAAAAGAGTGAGGGAAAGAGTTGAGAGAGAAGAGCTGTGTCACTCGTCCCAGGGACTTGGTCCATCAGTGCTGATGAGATGTGTATTCTGACAGTCCAAGCTACACAGGTGATTCTCATCAGAAGTGTGGTAGCTGGGTGAGAAAGACCCACTCCAGTGAAGCTGATAAAATCCAAGAGGGCATTTTTGGTAATGCCTTCAGTGCTTTTAGAACTTCTCACACCAGTAACTCTATTTTGCAATCCTATCTCAAGACCAGTGCTGGGAACAATAGATGGCAAAAGAAGAAAGGGACGGCAGAGGATGAGGTGGCTGGATGGGGTCACTGGAGCAGTTGGTGTGAGCTTCAGTGGACTCCCAGGGATGGTGGAAGACAGGAAGGCCTGGAGGAATGTGGTCCATGGGGTCGCAATGGGTCGGACACGACTTCGTGACCAACAACAACAACATCTCAAGACCAAGAAAGAAGAAAAAAGCAATGCCTTTAAGAGGAATTGTGCCTTGACTAGCCTTCTGTCGGAGAGCCCAACTGAACATGGCCACCAGAGACTCAGCTTGCCAGCACCCAGGATTTTAGTCGCCTTTTAAAGAATATTCAGCTCACCGCTGACCCAAGTCTGGGAGCAGGCAAGCAAATGCGTTGGCCACTGCACCCACAGGGGTCCACAGCTCCCCCCCCCCCCCACTTCCCTTGAGCAGCCTTTTCACGCAATCATCTACAACTCCGAAGCTGATAAAGACCAACCCCAGCGCCTAAGCAACAAAGCACCGTCTCATCTCCCATATGCGCCTCCACTGGGTTTCAGGAAAAGTCTTGCAGTCCTTGGGTTCAAATGATGCCTCCGCTTTGGGACTGGGCATGACCCCCCCCCCTCAGCCTTAGTTGCCTATATGCAAAGTGACAAGTACCTGCATTACTGGCCTACTCGTAAGCCTACAATAAGCCATACAAAGGAGAGGACAACACTCATGCAGAGTACATGTTCTGAGCATGGAAGGCCCCAGGTTCTCGGGCTGCAGAGAGCCGGCAGGGTCTCTTTCACTGAAGGACTGAAGAGCCACTGTCAGCCGGTTAGACGGGACTGGGCAAGACAGACCCATGGTCTGAGCTTGCGTAAAACAGCCGCATCTATTCAAAGCCGTGCAACAATGGCTTCACTCGTCTATCAAAAGAAACAAGGTTCCATCCATACTTCCTTCCTTAGCTACCAGATGTCTGTGCAACCGTGTCCTTCTAGCACCTGAATGAACACTACTGAACTCTTCCTCCTCCTCACAACTAACTCCCAAAGCTGCTCTAAAGGTTGGCCTAGCATAGGAAACCCCCGGAAAAGACATACACTAATGCAACTTTGGATTTATCCCAAATTGTAAGAGCAGGGAATGAAGAAACAATACTCAACCAATTGTCCTGTGTCGAGATGATCTGAGGCTGCTACAAATGGTTAGCAGAATAGTATGGAAGTGTTCAAGGAAATGGCTAAGTCAAGGATCTGCCTCCTTCAATGGGAGAGTGGTTTATTTACTCTATTTATTCAGCTAACTTGAATTGCAGATGGCATGTTTACCTTAATCTGTAACCTCTTAAAGAAGTTTGCGGATCATGTATTTTAAGAAAGAGAGCAAGAGGGAAGGAGGGAGGGAAAGGGGATGCACACCATAGCAAGAGTTTAAATTCTGCAGCAAGTCTATCCAAATAGGAGTATATGAGTTGCCCCTGGTTAGCCCTCAGAGGATCAAAGCTCTTCCAACAAGAAGCAAGCAGAACAGAACTGTTACTGCCTGTGTTATTAGTGTTCATTATTTTGATGAGCAGCCTAAGTCTCCGTGCGGCGGAAAGACAAGGATGGACACAATTTTTCCTTAAGTTACAGAATCTGTGGGGAAAAAACATGCTCCACTTGCAACAGAAACTCCACCGAAGCTATCATAATGGGGCATGACGGGCAGGACAATCAAAGAAAGGGGAGACTAAATCCTCCAAACACAAAGAAATAGGTGCACTTTTCCTCTTCCCCTTTACATATTTAAAGTGCAAAATTAAAACAAATATAGAAAACGCCGCATAATTTAGCTGTCACTTTCTATCAAATTGCTCATAATTGTAACCATAAAATGATAATATTCTACCATATGTGCATCCGCAAAGCTGAAAAAGCGCTGGTCAGTGTCATGGAGATGAAAACTGGACCGAAGGCTCCCCTTAGTGGCCGCTGTGGGGGACAGCGCCGCAGCTCCGCAGTCCGCCGGATCCCTCCTGCAGCGTGCGTGGGCGGAAGCGAAAGGGTTACCTCAGTGCGTTCAGACAGACTCTGCGGATCGGCGGTGCGTGGTCGCAGAGGATGTGCAGACCCACAACTTTTGCACTAGCTGATACCCTCCTGTGCGGCTTGCACACCGCCTTGCTTTGCGAGAGCCGTGAGATGCCCGGGCCTCCCATTCCGCCCCGCACACGGTTTCCTCCGGGGACGTACATCCACAGCGGAAGGTTCCCTTCGTGAATGCCTCTCCGGTGAGGATTCACCTCCACTGACTTTCCTGGAAAAAATTATTCCAGGGAGCAACTGGGGTCTTTTCCATACAAGCCTGAGACAGAAAACTGGGCCCGTGGCGCTTGCAGCACTGAAGGTAAAACTGTGCTCCATGGTGATACATTTGCGACGCTGATAAAACATGGGAGTCATGGAGGCAGAAAACGGAGAGGAGCAGCCACCCAGCTGATTAGTGCAAATACGATGACTGTATGGCATACCTAAGGTTCTAACACGGAAAGCAGTATATATTCATACTCCAAAATGATAATTAAAAATAGTGTTCTGCGCTTGTTCACCACTGCAAGGGGGAGCCCGGGCTTTGAGCAAACACTTCCTTTGCCTCCCGGTCGCGGGAGCACTCATTCCCAGGCGGCCGCCTTCTCCTGGCGCGAACTTGCCCTGCCAGGGCAGAGTGCTCTTGCCCCAGCCCAGCGGAAGGCTCCTGCCCCCCCCACCCACCCCGTTCCTGAGGGAATGCTGCCGACCGATGCCCATCCGCGCGTGAGAGCAGCCCAGCCGTGCGCGCAATCCGTCCTGGGGCTCACGCACGGCCGGAAAAAAGGCGCCATGCTCCGTGCCAGAGCCTGAGCATGACGGGGGCAAACAACAGGTGTGCACATTTCCGTCTGGCAGCTCCCCTCTCACCCATCCTTACCGGCACCCTGCTGTTAACCATTTGCACATCACTAGTTCACCTGGAGAACTGGGGTTGGCCGGCTGCACCGAGGCTGTCACTCAGTTCGTGCGAAACCTGTTCGAGACCTGACGGGAAAAGGGACCAGAACTCGGTTCGCCCCAGGCCCATCCAAGACCAGCCAGCACGCATGCCAGAATACCTCCTTCTAGGTGCAGCTATAAAAATCTAAAGGCATTTGCTTTGCAGGATCGGGCGAAGAAATGTTGTGAGCCGAAAGTAGTGAAAAGGCAAGAGTCAGAGCAAATGCCGGGGCATGAGGGGCACGGTCACAGGCTGGGCTTCCCTGCCCAGAAAAATACCCAGCAGCGCAGTAGTGCCAACCCACTCCATTGGCACCTTGGTCGCTGCCAAGCAAATGGCATGGCTGATCCTTCATTTCCCCTCCTGTTTAAGGGCAAGAAATCAAGCATACCTTTCCAGCTCTGACCAGCAGAAGTCCCAGTGACACCACTGTATCTCTGCACACACGCCCCTTCCGGGAAGATGCGCGTTCGAGACACTTCTGCTGCCGCAAGGGCAAGATGCCCGCCCTTAATCCAAGTAAAAGCTGAGAGCCTCAAGGTGAGGACCTCTCTCTTCACACATGCAGTACAGACTTCTCTCTCTGCGAGTTACAAGCAGGTAATGATTCTTAAAATATGCACTGATGTTCTTCTCCCGTGGGTGTTTCGATTCAGCTTCCTGGACTGGTTCCCTAATTTGATGAGAGCATGTGTAAGAAGCAGGGATTCAGTGGACCTAAGGAACGGCTTCAGATCTATCAGGAAAGGCAAGAAGGTGGTCATTATATGCTGTGAAGCCATAGCAACAGGAAACTCTTCCCTGAGTGCAGATCATTGGTCTAGATAGCTCAGTGCACTTCAGCCTGATTGGAAGCAGGTTTCTCAGGCTTTGGATCGGCCTTTCCTCACAGTGCCATGCAAGAGCTTCCAAGCAGAGCCTGAACTGGGGCCTCGTCCACAAATAACACGGGATTTACCCCCAAGCTATAGACTCTGCTAAAGGCCTGATGGTCAAGTAAGCAGGACAAGGGGACAGCGCAGAGTGAGAGCACTGGAGGGAAAAGGCTGTGCTACACTCTGTGGATGCGAAGGCTGGCTGCATTTTGATTCCTCACAAATGAAGCAGGAAAAGGGACCAGTTCTTGCGGGTTCCTGGCTGGAAGCTGCAAAGCTCATTCTCAATGAATTTATGTACATAAATCTTTCCATGTGGACCACAGAGAAAAATGAGACTCAAAGTAGATTCGTTTTCACTTCAGTGGGTAGCTGCCTATACTCTCCAACATGGAATCAATTTCTTGTAGGAACTTTTAAAAAGAGCTTTCATAGATATTTTTCAGGGATGATTTAGCTATAATGCATGACCGTGGAAGTGCCTTTTAAGCTATGACAATCAGAAACCCACTCCTTAGGAATAAGGAGAAAACTCTGCGCATCGTGTGTGTGGTCCTCCCGAACTGTTTCCTTGTGTTCAACAATATCTGCAATGAAACGGCTTTAAATTGCATTGAGCAACAGGAACTGAATCTAAAAGGCGAGGGGTGGAGCCCATCCAGGGCTCTCCACTCGCTAGGAAACCTCACCCCAAAACTAGGTTGGCTTATTCCAGTAGCTCTGCAATCTGATTTCCCTATGTTTATAGCCCACGATCCCTTCATGAAGCTCAGAGAGAAGGGGGAGCACTCGGGTATTCTCCTTCCATCAAGCACTGAGGAGACCCCAGCCCCTCTAGGCCGGCCTGTTGAGCCAGAGCACGGTCTGGCACGTTCCTTCACATCCCAACAAGATGCCTTCAGTAATCACGCCCAAACTGGCTTCAGAAATAGCCCAGTCCTCATGAAGCCGTTTAACCTGCATCAACTTCTGGAGCACAGCATCCATGCAGAGGTGCTGAGAGACCCAGCTGCTCCACATATCCAGCTAAACATGCAGCCAGCAGGATCCGTGCTGCTGCAGCGGTATGTGCAAACCCCATGCACACGAGTGCCCGTACTTACAAAGGATGCTTCCCAGAAAGCCTGGACCAGGAGTAGCCTTTGGGGGTGCTCCTAGTACGAAACAAGCCACAAAATGGGAGGGGCAGTGTGGTGTAGTGGTTAAGAGCCTGGGACTGGGACTCAGACGGTCCGGGTTCGAGTCCCCGCTCGGCCATGGAGCCAACTGGGTGACTTTGGGCCAGTTACAGACTCACAGCCCAACCTATCTCGCAGGGTTGTTGTTGTGGGGAGAAGATGGAGGAGGAGAATGATGTAAGCTGCCTTGAGCCCTTTGTAGGAAAAAGGCAGGATATAAATCCAAAAATAAATAAATAAGTAAATAAAATGGGTCAGTGGAAGGAACCCCAAGGCACCGATCAACCAAGTCAGCCCATGTAATTCAGAGAGAGATGCTACACTACAGAAAGGGACTCAGAAAAAGAAAACCAAGCCACATGGTAGAGAAGTAAAAGAAAACAAAACACAACCCCGGAGCCTATCCTTGGCTTTATAAATGATTAGATCTCACATGGTCTCTTACGAACTCTTACATAGAAGGCGTCTTTCCATCCCCCCACTCCGCACGCACATGCGTGTGTGTGTGTGCGCGCACACACAACCCCCCCCCCCCCTTTGGCCCCTTTGCATTGGGCTGGAGTTCTTTCCTTCTCGCTGAAGCCAGTGCCCCAAGAACCTTTTTGCATCCAAACAAATCAGCCATTACTATGGTACAGAGAACAGCTGCTGCTAAACAAGGATATCTAAACAAGCCAAGAAGTCCTGCCCTTCTGGAGGTACCACAAAGCTCGCTGTCTCCGGACTGCTCTCATTAGAACCATCCAGCGTGGCGTTAGCTTGTGCGCGCTGCCGTTTTCCCTTTCAAAACAGCAGCTATTTTGACAGCTTTTCTAACCTTATTAGAACACAATCTGTTTACAGTGCTTGTGATGGGGCTGGGCTGGTGGGGAGCAAGTCACAGCACTGAAACGGGAGTCCAGGTCATGCTGACAAATCCTGAGCGAGGCTTAGTTCTCGGTGCCAGGCAGACCGCGGACTCGCGCAGAGAAAAAGCCTCGCGTCCCCACTGCATGAGCCACGCAGAGTTGGGCCGTTTTCTACTTCTGCCTCTAAAAAGCGGCCTTAAAATGTTCCAAACCAGGGAGCGTTCATTGTCCTGAATTGAAGCCAGCAAAGAAAAGATTTAATAACAGCCTCATTATAAGGTTCATTGTTGTAGGACTATTTAATATACAAGATTAACACATCTTATCGGCCAGTTCCGCTGAAGCCTATTATAACCCTCATTAATACATGCACATTGCAACATCATTTACAATGCCGACTTCTCAAGTAACACTGTATGAAAAGAGGGCGTGGAGGCGGCAGCGGCGGCTTTTACCAGTAGCTTTCTTTGCTCTATTCAAACACGAGCAGACATGGAAATGATCCCTAAAACTCAGACTGTCAGCCGTCGCTTTCGCAGCCCACTTAACTTACTTCTCTTCAGAGGGAAGCCTGAAGACGAACGACAACAGCTTCCCTAAGTCTCACCAGGGCTCCCGTCTCTGAGTTATAGCAGATTGAGAAAGAAAGAAGCAAACCCATTAGCACCACAATCCCAAGATGTTCTTCCATTTCCAGTTTCATTTTGTTTAAACACTCACAAGCTGATAAATTAAAAAAGAGGAAAGCAAGCCAAGGAGTTTTTAGACATCCAAAGTCCTCCAAGGTTGGGATGCGGAACAAATGGCGCCGGAGTGATCAATTTTGACCATCAAAGGGGAGGAAGACAACTGGAAAGATGCAGGGTCCAAGGCATAGCCCTAAAAAGGCAAGGCTGACTCCTCGGAACAGTTCTGCAGATTGGACCAAAGGTCCATAACTCAGTGATGGGTTTCCAAGAGCAGCCAGACACACAGCACCAGAAAGCCAACAAGCGGGCCACCTTGTACCAATAGGTTGCCTCCAAAGATGGAGCTCTCTTTTGTCGACAATGGCTAATAATTACAGCCCCTGTGGAGGAGAAGCAGGGCTGTGCGCAGGGGGCCCACCCCACCAAGAGGCTGGCTCCACACTTAACCTCCCCACACTGAGCTAGAAGGTCTGAGGACCACACTGGACTGAAAATGCTTGGAATCTTCCTCACATTCAGGAGCTGGGCAGGACTCCCAGACCAGGAACCAGGATGAATAAAGCCACACACACTTACAAGCCCATCTCAGACCAGAGCGCTTGATGGGACAATCAACACAGGACATCAGAAGCGAAGCTGGCGCACATCCCCACTCCTCCTTTCAATACTCTGAAGCAATCATACTCAGAGCACTGTGTAAACCGGTACTTTCATCCGCCACTTCTGAACCTGACATCGCTTTCATTGGGTGACCCCAAATTCTAGTATACGAACAGAGAAAAATTCAACCTCCACCATCTCACCCTTTTTCTCACCTACATGCACACAATCTTCCTTGCTCATCTCCATTAAGTCAAAAGCCTTCCATGCAGTTGCTTCCTAACACATATATAAAGATAAAAGCCCACCATTCCCTCCCCACCCCAAAGCATGAAAATTCTGCTTTGTCCACATAATATATTCCACACAAGCAAATCTGGGTTATTGGTCACCACTGCTTTGCAAAGTCTTTTGAAAAACCAAGGCTCGCTCCGTGGACCCAGACAGTGCGGAGCCCAAAACAAAAATCCCAAGACTAGGCCATGGATGGTCTAATTATCTGGTAGCAAGTGAAGAAAAAGAGCGAGGGCATCCTTTGCGCTTCGACACTCTTGCCTCCTCCTCCTTCCAACCCTCCCAGGGGCTTGGGCATGGCAGGGGGAGGAGGAAGGTGGCAGCTGCAACGCAGCCAAATCTAGCGAACACCACGGCAGACCAGAAGCCCCGCAGGATGGGCCTGCTGCTGGCCTGAACCTTTTCCCGTGAGCCTGCCTTGTGCCTCAGTCAGGCACCTGGGCCAAGGGTCCGCCCACCTGCTCACCACCAACTGACAGAGGTTTTCACGCAAGCAGATGTCTTTCCCCAGCTTGCTAACTCAAAGCAGGCCATGCTGATTGCGGGTGCCTCGTGTGTTTCAGTGCTGAGTTATGCCTCTCTCGCCCGCGCCCCCAAGCATGGGACCAAGCCGGTGAATGTCCTTACACGTAGGATCGCCCGCGTACATTAACTAGAGCCTCATGCAGAAGGGTCTAGTAATGCACATCGGTATTTTTGATGATATGGAAGATGCAGGCACTCTAATCATGGGAAGATAAACGATGGAACTCACTGCTGCAGGAAACACTGATGGCCAGTTTTGAAAGGGGATTAAGACAAATCCGTGGAGAAGGCGGCTGTCCATGGCTACTCGCTTTGAGCAACAGCGGCTGAATGCTGATTCATACCAGTCGCTGCAGAGCTTGAGCAGGAGGAGGCGGATGTACTTGGCCTGCTGGAAGGATCCTGTGGGCCCCTGGTTCGCCCCGTGCAAGCTGGATGCCAGACTAGATGGAGTACTGGTCCGATCCAGCATGGTTTTTCTTATTTTCTTAGCAGCACAGAAAGCTGCATTATACGAAGTCAGAGTTCTGGTCACAGGATCATAAAACCCTAGAATATAGAGCTGCGCAGTGCCAAGAAGAGCACTGGGTGCAGGCCCATCTAGCTCGATCGCGCTGGCACCGACTGGCAGCAGGTATCTAGGACGTGAAGCAGGAATTTTTCCAGCCCATCTCTGGAGGTGCTGAGGATTGTTTCTCAGAAATTCCACAGGCAAGGCAGGTACCCAATTGCTCAGCCACGGCCTTTCCAGTCCCTCAACATCATGCTAAAAGCAGTCCCGCTCAGCCACAGACACATCATTAAAGCCACTGCATGTCATTTTTAGCTCCAAGCTGAAGACTAGAAGGAGTAACGTGCCTGCAAAGACTTGCAGGGAAAGGTTGGGACAGCTGAGCCTCGCCGAATTTCAGCTATGCACACCCACACACAAAAGCAACACATTTAATAATGAACAGGAAAGCAGTAGAAACCAAGAGAAAGCCACAGGTGAATGTAAGCCCCACGGGAGGGAACTGTTGCTAAGGAAGACCTTCTCCTGGACACCCGCCTTCCTCCGTGTCAGACAGAGACCCCAAGCATCACGTAACGAGCATGACCACTCCGTGGCAGCAAGTGGAAGGAGACTCTCAGGGGGGAACCAGAAGGAGCGCGAGCGCGACGCCCCAGCCAGCTTGCCCACTTGGAGTCGGCCTGGTGGAGCACACAAAGGCAGGAGGCTGGGAGAAGCAGCCGAACCCCCTCCCTGAAATTAGCAGGCCATGTTCATAAGGCACTTCTTTTCATTGTGTTTGTTTAGGAGCACAATAAGCTTGCCTCTGAAATGCCAAAGGAACGCAGGCCCATAAATAATGCCAGATTCCTATTTGTGCCTAACCTAAATATTTATGTAGTAATTTAGCAGTTAAAGATGCAAACTCTTTATTTTAAATGTTACTCTGCACTAAAGGTTAACCACATGAC
Source organism: Varanus komodoensis (assembly GCF_004798865.1). NCBI lineage: Eukaryota > Metazoa > Chordata > Lepidosauria > Squamata > Varanidae > Varanus > Varanus komodoensis. The sequence goes on along the minus strand of NW_025335606.1, from coordinate 130,008 downwards.
ATGTTTACTATGAGGCTTTTGAATGACATTAAAGGACGAGTGCTTGCTTTGGCCGAGCTTCCCGCAAAAAAGCGCTGGAGTTGAAACGAAACCGACACAGGCGAGCCCTCAAATCCACACTGCACAATAATGAATGTGAGTGCTGAGACCTTTCTAAGCTACCGCAGGCTCTCCAGCTGTAGCTCAGACAAAAGCCAGCCGACCGGCGATTTGCAAAGCGGAGGCCATCTTTGGCAGGAGGGCTGCAAACATGAATCTACTGGGCAAAGCCTCGCTTGCATCCCAAAGCAAGGCGGGCAAGCGGAAGGACTCTCTTCGCCAAAACCAAGGTCCCTCCCACGAAGCCCCTTCCCAAAGGGAATTCACTCTCCTCTGACACAAAGAAGAAAAGGGTTGGAAAGGAGGGTGGCAGTTCCTTCTAACTGGAGGCTGTTGCCTGAAATTCTACTGCAAGACAATGGTGAACATCCCACCGCACACGACATTATGCTACTGGAAAGGAGGCTGAGGCGTTTAGTTGTTGAGAACGGTTCAGAGGGTCTGAGAGCGCTCTGAGCCAAGCAACCCAAGGACTTCAGCTTGGTCACTGTGAGGAAGAGAATTCAAGACCAGAGGGATTTCTGCCCTCACCTAGCGGGGCTCTTCCCAATCTATCACTGGAACATCCTCACTGAAGGGAACACTTTCCACATCACTCTCGCTGCTGCTGGCCACCCCCTCTCCAAATACCTGCCATGACAGGAGCCCTACACAGTACAAAGGCATTCTATATACATTCCAGATGCTAACCAGCAAAACCTGTTGCAATTCATTGTTGTCCTGCTTAAAACACGGATACCCACTTCAGAACATGCCCAACATAAGACTCCGTAATCACAAAGAAAAGGGCAGCCAGCCTGCTTTTCAGGGGAATTTCTTAAACTACTATGGATCTCTCAACAAAGAACCCCTTTTCTTGGGACGTGGTTTAAAAACCAACGAGATGACCCACCTTTACAACCTAAGGCGTGATATGCAAAGCTCAAAGCATCTTGACAACTGAGGAGGACGTATAACAAGAGTTGGTAAATTTCCAGCAAGATCTTATTGATTAGATTTTTATCCCGCCCCATTCGCCATATGGCTCCCTGGGCGGTTTACAAATAGAAATGACTGGTGCCTTCCCTGGTGGATCTGATGAGCAAGAGAACCATCAAAGCATCTGGTGAACCTCAAAATGACCTCTTTGGCACCCTGCACCCTTGGCTCAAAGGGTGGATTTCTTGGCTCATGCCAGTGCCTGTGGGCCAAGAACAACTGTTTGCAGCTACCCTGGAGTTACTGGGGGCAAAGCAAAGGTTCATCAAGCTAGCGGAGCCCCTCTGTGGTCACCATCAGGATAGTGCGTGTGCAGAAATCCTGAAGCACTGCAACCAAGGTTCCCTGTCCTGAAAATCTCAGTTTCCATCTCATTCTTCAACGAACAACTTTCTGTCTGCTGTGGTTCCAAAGACATGAAAATGCAAAAGTGAGTGTTTGCTGAGACCTGAGCAAATAAACAAGCAGGGACCATCTCTTACCCCATGCCTGTCCCGGAGATATTGATTATCAAATTGTGAATGCACCGCCATCCAATGGTGTGGTGCTTGCTGCCTTGAAGGAAGCAGGAACATGACCACTACTGAAAATCCCCCCTGGACCTAGAGATGTATGCCAACTGCCCCATCACAAACACCTCTGCCCTGAGTGATGTCTCAGCTGCAGACACTCTTGAATGAAACGGATTATCTGGATCATTCCAGTCTGGCTTCAAGCCAGTTTTGGTACAGAGCTGGCTTTTGCTCCCCTGATGGATGATTTTCTTTGGGATAAACCCTGCTACTGGTTAACCTCTCAGCAGCTACTGAGAACACTGACCCCAGTATCCTCCTGAACATCCATGAGATGGGAGTCGGAAGCGCTGTCTCGCAGTGGCTCAGCTCTTACTTGTGGTGTCGATTTCAGAGAATAGCACCCAGGACTGCCTTAACACACTGGCACTTGAACTGTGGGGTGTTGTTGTTATTGGTAACATTTCTATACCACCTGTAGCTGAAGCTGTCTGGGTGGTTTACAACAAAAATCATATAATCATACATTCAGGGCTCCCACCCAGAGTCTAACTAGGCCTCACCCTGCTTAGTTTCCAAGATCAGGCAGCATCAGGCACTTCGGGCTATGCAGAAGTCTCTATGTGAAGCCACTGGGAAAGATTTTGGGAGATTTGAGGCGAGATGCCACCTATTTGCCGAGAACATCCAGCTTTATTCTGTGACAACCAAGTCAGCATGTTCTGAGGGCTAATAGCTGAAGCTGAACCCTAAAAAGACAGAAACCCGACAGATAAGCGGTTCCCTGAACTGGACGGTTCTCCAGTTCTGGATGTGGCTGCCCTCCACCTAAAGTATCAGGTACACGGTTTGAGAGTACTCCCGGATCATGTTTGACACTGGAGGTTCAGGCAAGAGTGCCCGTTAGCAACTTTGGTTGATGCACCAACTAGGTTAGTCTGTAGATGTGGACAAAGAACAAGATGGAAACACAGAAACACAGCAAGTCAGAAGGGACCTCCCGGGCCATCTAGTCTGACTCCCAGCTCCAGCCGGCTCCGCTCATATAATCCCCAGCATGCAGTTGTCCGATCTTTCCCTGAACACTCTCACTGATGGGGCCTCCACCACCTCCCATGGAAGTCCACTCCAAACCTAGGAGTCCTAACCGTTAGAAAGTACTTCCTGGCATCCGACCTGAAGCCTGGTTCCTTGAGCTCTGCCCCACTGGAACGCATCCTGCCCTCCGCTGCAGGGAAGGTCCCGGCCCCGCTCCACATGTCATCCCCTCACATACCTATATGTCATAAAAGATCCCCCTGGACTCTCCTCTTCCCCAGGCTGAGAAGTCCCAGTTCTTCAACCTCTTCTCCTAATTCGGCTATCATTCTTGTGACTCTGCGCTGAACCGATTCTGACCTAGCTACGTCTCTCCTATAATGTGGAGCCCAGAACTGGACACATGCTTCCAGTGCTGAGAACACCATAGTAGTGTGTAAAGCAGCATCAACATGTCCTTAGCACTGGAAGCCATGCGTCTAGCTATACGCCCAAGGGTGGCATTTGCCTTCTGAACTGCTGCATCAACTATTCCCATTCGCAATCTGTGGGTGTGAAAGCTGGACAGTAAAGACAGTCAAAAGGAAGAAAATGGATGCGTTCGAATCATGGTGCTGGAGGAGGGTTTTGTGAATATCCTGGACCCACAAAGAGACAAACAGTTGGATCCTGGATCAAACCAAGCCAAAGCTTTCCGTGGAAGCAAAACTGACAAAACTGAGGCCGTCATACTTCGGACACATGATGCAAAGGCAAGACTCCCTGGAGAAGACTATCATATAAGGGAAAGCCAAAGGCAGAAGAATAAAGGGGAAGACCAAATATGAGATGGATTGAGTCCATCAAGGAGCCACAGCCCTGAACCTGAGAGAGCTGGATGGAGCTGTCACGGACAGAACATCCTGGAGGGCTTCCTTTCAGAGGGTCACCCTAAGTCGGAGACAGCTTGACGGCACATCACACCACCACCAGATGTAGACAGCCTAGTCGTGGTCATCCATGGACTCTTATTATTGCCATGTGCTCTGGGTGGGCTTGACCATGTACCTGGGTCCAAAGCTGCAGCTATTGCAGAATGCATCGGTCAAGGCGCTCAGTGCTCAAAGACCCGCCTAACAGCTGTCAATCCAGGTTCAAGGTTACCCTGCTGCCATGCAACGCCCTATTATCTAGCAGTCCACCTTCCCCAGTAGATCCCCAGCTGACTTCCAAGATCTTCAGAGGAGACCTTGCTGACCATTCCGTGAACTGAGCATGTGGTACATTTCGAACACCTCCTGAAGACATTCTTGCTCAGCCAGGCCTTCTCTGGCTTGTAATGAATTGCAATTGTTTTACTCTTCCCACTGTTCTGTATTGTTATGGTTTTGAATTGTTCTAATGACATATTTTCAATGTTCTTTCAACTGAAACTGTTTTAATGGTGTATTTAAATGCGTCTTAACGTCTATCTGTGAACCCCTCAGAGGCTTTTTAAATTAAGCAGTATATAAGTGTTATATAAGTGTTATTAATAAAATAAATAAACAAACAAACTCCTTGCAGCAAAGACCAGTCTCTGGCTGGCCATATACAAGGAAGTGCCATATACATGGAAGAAGTTAAGAAATGAAGGGGAAAAAAACAATATGCCAGCTACCTCTTGGAGTTCTTTTACTTTGCCCAGACAGACAGAAGTAAGTTGGGATGGAACCAGCAGAGATTCTACCTTAGTTAAGGTCACATTCCCCTTTTTATACATCTACCGCAAAAGCAAATATTCCTTTTGACACCATATCCCCAGCGCTTATAATGCAAAGAGCTTTATTACACCTCTTGCTCTGGGAGAAGAGAAAATGAAGCATGAAATAAGAAATATACTTGCAGAACAATATTCATTGGACACCAATAAGGCTGCAAAGAACTTGGGAATGGAGGGGGGAAATGTGCCTCTCCTCCCTTTCCTTCTCCTCCTCCCCTGCATCCAAATACGCCCTTTGTCTGGCTTTTGCCAGTGGCCTTTACCCCTTTTCTGCTGAGCTCTTATCAGTCAGAAGCGATTGCAAATGCCCCCCCGATAGCATTCAAAGCTTCTTTTAAAAAAAGACTTGCCTCCCCATGCTGGACAAACCTAGCAACATATTTCTGGGCATCGGCTGTGTGAGAACACTTCTCTTTCTGGAAGCCAAAGGGAAGGAACAAAGGAAGGACACACATGGATCTCTGTACAGCTCTTTCTTGCTTCTGTTATTTCATGGCCTGAAAAGGTAATCACATTTCAGCTCAAAAACAAACGGCTAGCAAATATGTTATTATGACGGCTGCATGGATGCACTACCCAAATACAAAGGCATTGTGCTAACTTTTCCAGGGAATATAGAAATGCTACTCTTGTTTCTAGCACTTATCTTTCCTAGAGACAGGCTGTGCCGTGCGATTCATTTCGAAAATGCCTTCTCATCGGAGGGGCTGCGCAGTGTGGCTGGAGGGGTGCTCTGACACCATCAAGAGCCCCGCCTCACCCGTGGCGGATCCAGGTCCATCCCCCTGCACTGTCTGCCCTGATCTCCCAGGACCCTGGAAAGGCCGGGGCAGTAAGGGAACCACCGGGTCCGGAGATAGACCGGAGACAGCCAGGACTCTCTCTCTCCCTGCTGCCTACGTGCCTGCAAATGCACCCAGCCGCCTGCTCTTGGAGAAAGCATACCGCCTTCTTAGTCTCACGGACTGTGCCTGAGTTCTTCCTGGACTGGAGCAGATTACACAATTTATATCAGTGGCCTGCAACTAAAAAGTGAAAACAGATGGCACCAGTTTGAAGAAAAAGTTGCCCTCCCCAACTTAATTAAACACTCTGAAGTTCACTTGGGACGGCTTAGTCAATAAAAAATGTTGCCATGCGTCCCCTTTTAAGGAGGAGTTGCCATCTGTTCAGCCAGGGAGGGCCTCCTTCCCAGAGCAGCACCAAGCGAGCATCCAGGTATCGCAGTACCTCGAGATGCCAGAGTACCTCTGGTCCCATGCCCCACACCCCAGGCCATTCCTCGCCCTCCCTCCTCCCCAGGACCAACAAAAACTGAATGAATTCTGCAAATTAAGAGCAGCGGCACACCTGAGTTGTTCATACAGTTGCAGAGCTCGGCTTAGTTTACTCGGGTTGCGGAGGCAGCATTTCTTGTCACAGAATCTGGGAGCCTCAACGTGGGTGTTGGATTATACACAGGATTTTGTGAGGCTGAGAAAAGTAACACACTGCACTGGATTTCTTCCTTGCAGCACGTTTCATCTCAATTTTATTCTATCTTCCCAAATTCTTTGTTGGTGTCTCTGTAGCCTTTGTTTTTAATGTGCGGCACACCACTAGAGAACTCTTGTCATCGGGAAGTTTAGAAGAGTAAATAAATAAGAAAGAGACCAGCTAGAAAGAAAATCCAAGTCACCAGGAGAGCTTCTTAAAACACAGGGCGGGGAGAGGATTTCGTACACAAAAAGAAATGTGTGACCACTTTGGTTGCACTTAAATTGAGATTTATGTGATGGAAAAGGCCCATAATTGAACCAAACCTCAATATAGTTCTTCTCTATTTAGCATCCAATGAAGGCAGAGTAGGGGCTGCTTTGTTGCTGACGGACACCCGGGGGGGACTCACTTCCCCCCATGGAAATACCAGAGAGGTGCCATCTTAGGGCCCCTGAACTCTTTGGGCCAGCAAACCAGCAATTCAAGGGTCTCGCTTTTGTGTGGTGGAAGCTGGCAGCCTCCCACCCTCTCAGATGCAAGGACCTCCTAATCCCCATCATGTGATGCGCTTCCACATCCTCTGGTTCCCAGGGCAGCCCCTCAAGGCAGCTGCGCCCCCTCCCCACCACCGCTTTTCTCCCTGACTCAAGAGATGGACACACGAGTGCTTGCCTTCCCCATCACAAACGCAGGATAGAAGGACAACAAAGTATTGTGTGCATTAGAGTTAGCAATCGAATAAGAGGCCCCTATGCTTAAAAAAACAGAGAAAAGGCTTAAATCTTTTATTAGTGATTTGCTTGAATAATACATCAGACTGGCTCTCATGCAATAGCCATGCAATACCCAGGGATTTGCCAGGGACTTGCTAGTTAGAGGCAGTTTCATGTAAACACACACACACCACACACACATTAAAAAAGAAGTTATAGAAGGCGCCCGGAGATAATCTCAGTAATTTCGGGACATTTATTACCTACCGTTACAGCACATCTCTGACAGTGCTGATGGCTGAAGCACTGGGAATATACAGTACAAACAAAGAAATGCCTCAAAATTGCTGAGCTTATCTCAAATTATTCTCTCTTTTATTGGCTGGTAGGGGAAGGGATGCTTACATCTGTACCTTCCGTCTCCTTCAACTCCGCTTTAGTCTCATTCCAGAAGGCAGCCCCTCTCCGCTGGGAAAAGAGTCAAAAGCTCCATTCATATTTTAAATCAAGAGGGGCTGAAATTTGTGATGCTAACACAGCATGCCAAAGCCTCAAACGTCAAAGCATTAGCTAATTAGAAGAGGGGTGCTCTCTTCTGGGGGTCTTCAGTGCCCTTCCCTATCTCACATAGATTTGCTACAGGTAAGATGGATTGTGGCTGCACCGGCGTCCCCCAGAGCATCGCGGCTGAGCGGCCTTAAAGACACCCAGTCTGAAACCCTGACAGGTGTGGCAAATCCCACATACGCTTCTGCCAGGACAGCCCACCTGTGACGCCAGGCGCCACAGACCTCATGGGCAACTGTGGCCTGGAGCAAGACGGCCCCATGCACACGGGCGCACAGCCCTGGCTGTTTCGGAGGCACCCAGGTTTCCACCCGGAATGCCAGAAACGCCAGAGGCCAGAGGAAGCACCACAGAACAGCAGACCGTCACCTGGGCAAGCAGCCAGCGGTCAGGACTTTGTGACTAAGGGGGCTAGAAGAAAGTCCCCGGTTCCTCCTCTGAGAACGCAGAGAATCCTCGAAGGCCCAGCAAAAGTACATCCAGCCCCCCTGGTTGGGGCTGAGCCCCGGAGGCCTTAGGAGAGGCTCCCAGACTGAAGATCTGGGGGCAGACTGATCCAGAAGAGCTCACCGGTCCTGGGGCTGAAGTCGCCGAGGACGGCAAGGGGGTGAAAAGCCTCCCTCGAAGGCTGCGCTGCACCTCGTGCAGTCAGAGCACAAGAACAACTGGGCAGCTGCATCCGGTGCGCCAGCTGCGCCTGGAGTGGCAACCACATCGCTCCCATCCAAAGCCCTGACCGATGCACTGGCCACTGGCTGGCATCAAAAGCCTCAGGCCTTAGCACTGATCGCATGGAGGACTTGGGGAGGGTCCCACGACCAGCTGCAATTGTATCGACAGGTCACAGGGAAATGCACCACCAAGAGGGCAGCCCCATGCCCCCCACCCCATAGTACCTAGGCAGGCACGTACGGGAGAAGACAATCCATCAGCACTCGGATCCTGCAGCTGCCAAGAGAGCTCACTGGCATCAACACCTCGAATTGGGTCTAACAGCTCTTTGCACACTCTGAAGGTGTTTTCCCTTTATTTATGTTTGCTTATATTTATACCCTGCCTCTTCTCATTTTAAGGAGCTCAAGGGGACACATATAATCCCCCCTCCTCTCCATCTTATCCCCACAACAACCCTGAGCACCAGGCTGGGCTGAGAGCTTGTGGCCGGCCCAAAACCACCCAGTGGGCTCCATGGCTGAGCAGGGGCTCAAACCCAGGTCACCTGTGTCTTGGTCCCATGCTCTTAACCACGGCACACTACAACTTTCTGAATGATTCAGAGTCCTCCACAAAACCTGGCCACCACACCACTCACCCTGGCAGAAGCACCAGTGGGCCGCTTAACGGATTAAATCCTTTCTACATGATCACTGCCTTTACACTGCTGCCTTCTGCTCCCTGTCTCTCTGTTTTGTCTGATTCTTTCTTCTTTTTTTACCAATTACTCATCCATAAGAGGACTTATCCTCTTCTTCCATGACAGTTAAATGTATTCAGGAATATTTGATGGCGGACTTTGTCAGAGGCAGTTGGAAGTCCCTGTCTAACAAATTACACCATCTCAATGCCTGTTAACACATTCAAAGAATTCCAAATAGTGTTCCCAAGGAACACTTTGCATTAGATCTATTGATTCTCCCTCTGTGAGGGACATTTACCTCTGTTTTCTTAGCCACCTTAATCCTCCCTTGCAGAGCTTGGGGCCATGTGACTCGACAGCCCAACGCGGATTCCTCATGGCAAGACCGTAGCGTGTGCAGGACACACATGATGGCTACTTTGAATCGGCAGCCCCTTGCAGGCTGCCACGCCATGAGAACTGGCAAAGCACAGGCAATGCAAGGGTTCAGTTTAGGTTGATTAAGCCGCACCCACCAGGTTTACAAGCCACTGCAAGCGGTACTGGTGCTCACAGGCCCCGAGCTCATCATGATTCGACATGTTGCCCAAACCTGGGCATGATTTTCTTGATGCACAAGTTACATGGACAGCATAGGAAGGAATCACAGGGCTCCCACATCGATGCCAGTGATGAACTGGCCCCAGGTCAACGTTAAAAGTGGTCCAGACCTTCCACCGCTAAAGGCAAGGCACATCCCCGAATGACTTCTTCCCTTACGTGCCCCCCACTGCCGATCAATCCCAAGTCAGGAGGCAAGCTAACTGAACAGAGAGGAAGCAGGACTGCCCGCGCTTGGAAGCATGGTTCAATGGACACAAGAGCCATCTTCCACACGGACCACATGGATCCCTCACTTTATCCCAGTCAAGATGCCCAACGATGAGAGGAGGGCTTAAGAAAGTGTTCACACTTCGTAGCAGGCCAGTAGCCACTGCCACATCTAACATCACGGCCCATAGCTGACAGGGCCTGAGCAAGGAAGCCCATCAAGACCCCACTGAGACCAAGACCCCACTTGTAAAGATAACCATGGTGGGGGTGGGGTTCTTGAGAGAGGCTCCAAAGGCCGATTGGAGTTTCTTTACTTTCAAGCTCCCAGGAAGCACCTGGGAACTGCAAAGGTTTGCTGAGCGTATGCAGCAGAAGAGCCCAAAGCACTGAGTTGTGTTAACACGTCCTTGGATGCTAACTGTGACATGTGCTCCTTGGCGGTTTGCAGGGCCTCTTGGCACCCCACTCCCAGCTGCCGCATTTCCCGTGGCAGTGCTCCTGTAGGACTCCACCGACTTGTAACATCAGAGTAGGGCTCTGGGGGCGCAAGCCACGGGAACAAGAGAGTCTGCCTCCAAGGCCCGAGGAGTCACTTCAGCCACCCAAAAGACGGCAAAACATGCACCCACCCACCACATTGGGGCATGGCCTTAGCAGCGCCCAACCCAGAACCCCTCCGAGATGGAACAGATTCAATCCAGCCCGGCAGGTCTTCAAACACAACTGCACAATGTGTATCGTATCGCTGCTTTTCTCCTCGTGTCCCTTGATTGCACCAGCTTATTCTTTCAAGGGCATTCCCATTAGGAAGAAACAGTGTTCTCTCCACTCTCCCCCTTAAAGCACAGGAAAGATAATCATATCAAGAGAAACTTATTACTGTTTTCAAATTGTCTCTGCCTCTCAGCAGGCACACTCTCCAGGCAACAGTTTTGCCGCTACATTAGGACTAATTTTTCTCCCCCTCAAGATGACATTTTGTACAGTGGGTGCAAGGAAGAGGAGATGAACAATTTGTGGCCTGGGATGCAGATGAACCCTGACAAACCGAAAAGCAAAATGGGAAGCTCAGCCCTCTTCTGAAAAGGCTAAAAAAACAAGCAACACGGAAATAAATGTTTCCCAGGATGAAATATACATGCATGTATATGCCAGCACAAAATCAATTCGATGGAGTTGGGCAAAGCCCCTGTTCCTCCCAGCGCCTGGATTCATCTTTCCAGTTTTTCCTGGCAACCAAAAAAGCACCTAGAGAAGGGAAAAATCATCTCTCATTTCCATCTGGATGGGCAAAAGCACAGACTGTGTGATGCTGCCATCTCGCGCCCAAACGGATGAGCAGCAGATCTGTGGTTTCATGTGCATTAGCTATTGTCTCTCTTAAAATCCAACTTCTCCCAAGATCTGCATGCGCCCCCCCCCCCCCCATCCCCTGCTCTTTGTCATCTGCTTTTTGTCAGGTTAAAGTTTTGCCATTTTAAACAAACCTCTGGCAGAAATGTCCTAAAACCCGTGCCACGAAGGCAGCGAAAGCCCACAACTCTGTACCGGATTGCACGTTTCTGCAACAGCGCAATTCGGAAAATGCTTGCACGAAAATGCAGCTTCTGGGCGGCCGCAGGATGCTTCAGGTTCCCCGGTCCAATGTTGGAAACAGAGCTCCTGCCTCAGAGTGGGGAACCGGCACTGCGATGCCTCTGCCCACCTCACAGCTGGAGCGGAAAGGACTGCCCCTGCTATTTTCCTAAGGCTGCCAAATCAGCTTGGAGAGGGAGGGGGCAGAGGGGGCAGGGCAGCGCAGGTGGCGGGGACTGCCAGACGTCCTGTGGATCCCCCGGATTCCTTCCTTCCCGCCCGCCCAGCAGCGCCCCCGCTAGATGGCTCAGAATCGCCGTCCGGCTGAACTGCAGAGGGTGGGGTGGGGAGACGGCAGAGCGGCCCTTCTACCTGCCCAGGTAGACCAGGACCACACCCTCACCTGCGCTCGAACTTGGACAACCCACTCAGTTGTCCAAATGAACTCTGAAGGATGACCGCCACGTCCACAGCCTTGCTGAACCGCAGCCTCGCCATCGAGCGTGAGAGCAGCCAGCACGCTATTTCTAAATAGATGTGTAGAGATTTGCAAAGGGAAAGGCTGCCATTAGCAGCCAATGGCGGCAGTAATTGCGAGACAAGCAACCCGGTGAAGGAGGGAGGCATTTACTCCCGCCCTCGGCAACGCGGTGCTTTGACTCGAGGCAGACCAGCTTCTAATACCAGGGTAGCGAGCGCATACTTAAAATCAGAGTGACATTAAGGTTTTGATATGGAAATATGTTCTTACGAGACGTGTCTAGCTTCTGCTATAAAAGAGTGCACTTGTCTTGTATTTCCAGACTGACTTTGCTGTACGCTTAAGCGCGTGCATGTGGGTCTGGGTGTGGGGGCCTGGGTTTGGCCAGAAGCGGGCTATGAGCGAACAAGCCCCGTCTAACGAGCCGGAAGAGCTCTAGCTGCCAACCGCCCCCAAATCACCTGGAAAAGAGAAGCTCTCCCTGGGCAGCTGCTCAGGATCTGTCCAGCACACAAAGGAAACACCACAGCCGAGACGCCGCCTGCGTGGCGTATGTGGCACGCGACACATGCGCTCCGGCACCGTCCGGGTTTTCCCTCCCGCAGCTTACGGCCTTCGCTCCTGGTCCCACTTTTAGTGGGCAGCGTCTACCGTGCTCCAGGCCTTGGCCGCTGCTGCCCCACGCACAGAGCGGGACGACGACTGCCCCATGTTAAAGATTACCCACAGCCTGCTTGGGGGGGGGGGGCTGTTTGTGCTCCTCTTACACAAGGTCTTTGCAGGGGTCAGAAGCGGCATGTCCACCGAGAGCAGAGGGGACCCTTCGCTCGCTTGCAGCTGGCAAAAGCGGAGAGGCACCGCAGGGGAAGAAAGCACCCGCTTTCCAACCCGCTTCCAAGAACGGTGCGCAGGGCCCAGGACTCAGGGGCTGGTGACGACAGCAAGTGAGGGCCGGCTCTTCAGTCAAGGCACATTTCTGAGTCCCTAATAATTCTTGCTTCCCTTCCTTCAGATGCTTTTATTTAGATGGGATGAATTCCAGCACATCCTCTCACCCCAGTTTTTCTCCAAGCTGATAAACTTTTACCATGCTCCTATTTTCTGAATGCCAGCGGAGCTGCTTACGTACACATTGGAATATATTTTCCAGGCATTATGACAATCCTTTGCCCTAACCTAACACACACACACACACAAGAGAGAGAGAGAGAGAGAGAGAGAGAGAGAGAGAGAGAGAGAGAGAGAGAGAACGAGAACACGCTAGTGCATCCCGCACACCCCTCTCGGCCAAATAAAAGTTTTCCCACTTTCTTCTCACCATTCATTTAGAAAGAAATCTGTCTAAATTCAGCTTAACACATCTCCGCTAGGCAATAACCAGCCACAATGTTATGCCTTGTCTGAATGAAAGATTTCTTTAAAACATCACGGCCTAGAGACTCAAACAGATGTTTAAACTGAAGTGGAATAAGATCCTGCTTCAAAACGCCAAGATTTGATTTTCTGGATTCCCTTCGGTTATGCAAAGAATCAGCGTCCAGTACATAAACCTACTTACAGAAAATATCTAACTGCTCCAGAGAGAGATTAAAGCTGGTGCTGGATGGGAAAAAATCCAGGAAATCAAAGAGACAAAAGCCAGGGAGAACATCTGTACCAATATTCATAAAATCATGTTAGACGGGTTAATACAACAGAGGCAGCTGGAGAATTTATGGACCCAAACACGATTAAGAAAGAAAGAAGAAAGAACTCAGAATACCTGCTGGGCCTATAAGAAGGAAAAGGGAATTGTCTTTATATTTATTGAGGTGTAGGACTAAAGTACAAAAGAACAGCAAAAAAAATGAGAGCCTAACATGATTTCCAATAGTTACGTCAGTGGGAAAAATGTCTTTGTAAAATAGGAAGTGGGAGGTACCTAAAAGGCAGCTTGTGCTGATGGTGGCTGGTTCTGTTAGCGCGGAATGGGTACACCCCCAATTCCTGCCTCCTGGGTCTGTGCCACTAGTCCAGCCATCACTGTCCTGACCACGGCAGTTCAAGGGAGGAAAGTCAACTAACACATGCGCCATCTCACCTCCAGTGTGCCACCGTTGCAGAGAGAAAGCTAGAATCTGAGAGACGTTCCTCCAGCACCGCCCCTCCGGCAGAGAAGCTACGTAGCTAAGATCTAGCCAGGTTTCACAAAGCATCTTTGCATCTGCTCAGGGGCACTCTAGTCCAGAAAAATGCACATCCAAGTAAATGTCTTAGTGTGTGAGGGGTTACAAGACAGTTCTTTTCCCATCATACAAGCTACCTTCACGGCTCCATGCCTCTGTTTACTGGCTCTCCCACATACCATTCTGGCTCAAGTCACACATAAAACCTCTAAGGTGCTTATTAATAAGGACACTTAACTTCGGTGTGATCTCTGCCATAAAGCATTGTTTCAAAAGGGCTTGCAAACCATGACTATGATGGAAGGACATCCGAATGCACAAGATACAGCTAGGAAGTCTTCTCAGACTGCGCCACACCACTGGTCCTTCTAGACAAGCATTTTCTGCGCGGACTGGCGGGTGCTTTCCATGGTTTCCAGCAGAATCTTTTCTGCTGCCCTACCTGAGAACTTCAGCATGCTTAGATGCACTCTGTGACTGAGTTATGGCCTCCGACTCTGAAAGCCGATAGCGCTGCTTCCAGGGGTTGCTCAACCATGCGGACGGGAGTAGCTTACAAAGTGGTGTGTTGCGATGGTGGAAGAGCAAAGCAAACAAACCGGGTTTTGCAAGCTGTATGTTCACAGATTCAAACCATGACTTGGACTGTAAACTAAGGTTAGTGAAATATGTTTTAATCTGATGTCCAGAATAAGCCAAACGATTACATGGAATAAATTTAAACCCCTGATGGGAAAGGGTTGAAAAGGAATTTGGCCACAAAGCATAAAACCTGAGCACCCAGTGTAGTTTACTTTCAGTAATCCTGGTTTGAAAAAAAAAATCAAATTTTCTACAGGGCACTAAGACACTCTGATTGCTAGCAAGCTAAATGCAAATTGTAAGCAGCCATGAGCTAACAAGGTACGGTGCCCTGTGAAGGCTCATCAGCCCTGGATCCTACACTCAGCCTTATATTCAAAGGGATTTTCTAACTATTTTGTAGAACTTAAACAGCTGATTCTTTTCCATACTTGTTCTTTTAGCATCATCAACTTAAGCTGCATATGATTCATATTCCTGCTACCATGGAGTTTACAGTCCAAGATCAATAGGGGGGAGGACAACATAAGGAAGAGCATGGCTAGCCAAAGGAATCAAGGGATGAGAAGCGAGCAAATCAGAGCAGACGTATGTCTGATTTATTACAGCTGGTAGGGAGGAGAATAAGAGTTGCACCAAAGGCACCGTGTACCAGAAGGTGGGTTTTGAAGAGAGAGTCAAGGAAAAGAGGTGCACCATGTTCCCCATTTGAAATAATAGAATTATGAGTAAGACATGATGGATACGGGCCCCATTCCACCTAGTAAGATAGAATGCTTATCCTGGGTACATTTCAAAATGGCACATTTCAAAAACAGAGTATGTGACAAGAATCCAAAGAGCAGCAAAGATAATTGATGGCCTGGTCAGAGGCATGCGACGTGAAGAAAAATAGGATAGTTTAGCATTGAAAAAGTGAGGCACGAGAGACAACAGTAATAAAATACACGAATGACGGCATTGTTGCTGGAAGAGAGAAATCAGCTCCTCTTCTTTAGCTAAGAAATGCTCTTCTGGGGAACTACAGTTTTAATTGCTTAGGCCGGACATTAGAAACAACTTTCTAGCTAAGTAGCACTGCGATGGTTTTCAAGAGGTGTGGTAGAGCTTCGTGGTTGCTCAAACATTTGGCTGAATTAGTTTAGTTTGTGAGATCAGATGATGGACTGGGATGGTGTCATAGGGAGTGATGCACTAGAAGAGAAGAATGGCGAGGAATTTGACGAAAAAGAGTTTCCTACAGGAGACGAAGGTTCTGAAATAAATGTAGAGAACTATGAAAAGTCACCCACTTACAAAAGAAATGGAGAAGGCCTGTTTCAGACCAGCCTGTCCTCAGAACATCCTTTCAGGACTTCCTCTCCAGGGACCATTATACAGAACCTTACTGATTACATTAATATACTGCCTTATCAGCCATCAGTGTGTGGACATGAATTTAAAAACAAAACCTTACAATACTAAAAACAAGAGGCTTAGAGCTGTAAAAATACTAAAGCTGCACACATTCTGAAAGGCCAGATTGAAAAGATGAGTATTTATGCCCATGCTAAAGTCTACAGAAGAGCCAACTGTAGCTAGTGAAGGAGAACACGCTGTATTTGGCGAGCAACGCTGACGAAATGTGCCCAACATGCAAGTCTCCGTAACCGTGTCCTTACAGGACCTCTCCTGCAGATCCTAAAGCCCAGACTGGTCCATAGAGACAGGAACGCCTTCAGAGAGCTGCCAGGCTGCTGACGGGGACTGGGTGTTATGTTCACATGACTCCAGTCCTCCGTCAGCTTCACTGGCTTCCCATTGAAGCCCAGGCCCAATTCAAGGTGTTGATTATGACCTATAAAGCCGTAAACGGCTTGGGTCCTGGTTACCTGAAGGAGCGCTTACATCCATATATGCCTGGCCGCCCCTTGAGATCTGCGGGAGAGGCCCTTCTCCGGGAACCCTCCATGAAAGAAATTAGGAGGGTTGGTACTCGGAGGAGGGCTTTCTCTGCAGTGGTGCCCAATCTATGGAATGCGCTCCCCAGAGAGGTCCGCCTGGCGCCGTCGTTATTTGTTTTTCGGCGCCAGGCAAAGACCTTTTTATTTAAACGTCATTTTAATTGTTAATATTATTTGCTTATTTTATCTGGCCAGGGCGACTTATTTTATATTGTTAATTTGTTGTATATTTGAATGTTTTATATTTTAATTTTATGTTGTGAGCCGCCCCGAGGCTTCGGCGAATGGGGCAGCATAGAAATGTTTTAAATAAATAAATAAATCCTAAGTCGTACAGGGCTTTAGACTGAAGCAACCCTCCTTCAGCTAGCACTGGGAAGGTTCTTTTGAGCTCAAGCTGGGTTCGGTCACTGGAATCCTCCTGCACCCCCCTAAGGAATTCCTACTTCTTGCCTTCCTTTTGCACCCTGGGAGCTTTGC
Source organism: Varanus komodoensis (assembly GCF_004798865.1). Taxonomy (NCBI): domain Eukaryota; kingdom Metazoa; phylum Chordata; class Lepidosauria; order Squamata; family Varanidae; genus Varanus; species Varanus komodoensis. The sequence goes on along the minus strand of NW_025335606.1, from coordinate 113,485 downwards.
AGGCAACTGCTCCACTGTAAGCTACAAGTTCAAGAAAGCAGAGGCTTGCAGAAGGAAGAGCAGAACGCATACAAAGGCCTTTGGCAGAAGCGGTAAACGGTTCTGGTGGGAGGTTTCTCGAGAGGGCTTTCCTCCCAGGGCTCCCGGAGCTTCCCGGAGCTGCATCCATTTTCTCTGGCACCTTTAGGGATCATTTGCTTAGCCAATCCCTATCCTGGGATTAGTGTCCAAAACAAAAAGTACACTAACACTCCATTTATTATAAATCCAAATATGCTTGATCTGTGATACAACTGAGCATTTTAACTGTGCATACTTGCAAAACAAGGCAGGTCATTACAAACTCTGACAACGTAACTGTCCCAGAAAAGCGAGTCACTTTTATAAAAGTGGTAATTGTACTGTTTTGGACAAAGTATAGACGACAATGTGCTATATCAAGTTTCTTTCATGAGAGAAACTAACAATCCACATAAAGTTACATAATATAAAAATGAGATAAATTTTAATATCTATAATTTCATATTTATGTATGCTTGTGCAGATCACAAGAATGTGATAGCAAAATCTAAATCAATGTGACCTGTAAAACCAGAATATTACCAAGAAAAGATCTATTTTCAGACTGGTCCCAGAGAAATTATTAGAACCAGTTACAGAAATTAAAAGTCTGTGAAGGTGCCTTCTGATAAGCTCAGAACTATTGCCATAAAATATATTTGCAGAATATAAATTCTTGTATATTCCCAAATGTTCCAATGAGATATTCTAAGGAGACTTCTTTCAAAACATTTAACACTTATTCTGTCGCTTTTGAGGCAATAATGTTAGGGTTGTCAGCTTTATTGACAGATATCAAAAAGCTAAGGAGAATGAAACGCATAAGACTTAAATCCTGCATTACCACTTCAGTGTAGAACAAAACTGCAAAATTGAATGTTTGAAGAGCCACAGTGCACATACTGTGCCGTGTATTGCATTTATTTTAAAGATGAATATAATACCAGTTATTTTTAGGTCTAAGCCAGATATTCTGCAGCCAACATTTCTGCACATAAAAGGGGATTTTGGTGTGGCACAAAATGCTTCCCATAAGACACCCCCAAACACTTAGCACAAGCTGCTGCCTTTCACAGCCCCTACAGGCCACAGCTTCAGCAGCGTTTTGTCTGAAAACCAGCTCTTCTTCTGATGTTACACAATGGGAATTTGCTATGTTAAATGGCACCAATATTAAAAGCCGATTTGGGTTTGTGTTAGCAAGTTTTCGACAGGGAAACACACTGAGAAAAAGGGGCGTGCTCGCTTGGACCTGCTTCTCCTACTGGAAATGATCCACTCAAACTGATTGTGGAAGCAGGCAGAGTGGCGACTGGAAAAAATTAACAGACTCTGGTGCGCCCTGTGTGCATCTCTCAGAGTTAATCAGTAGGTACCGACTTCTAGATTTTTACTTCTTCCTGTGCAAACTAACAATCCGGGATGGGACCAGAAAATGTTTTTAATCATCTAAAGAATCTAATTTTTGAAGCAGTGGTGTCACATTTGTGCCACAGTCCACCAAAATTATTATCTAAGTGAAATGATTATTAACCTGAGTGAGCAAGTCATTCACAAGCTTCAGCACTGAAGCGTCCAAGAGCAGGTTCCACGACCACTAGGCATTAGCAGTAATTCTGTTTACATTCATGGTGCATGAGCGGCCTTCCCCAGCCTAGTGTCCTCCAGGTGCATTACGAGCACAGTCCCCATAAGCCTCCAGCACGGATGGCTTGGGGACTCCAGCACTTGTGGTCACATCTGATGAACACCAGGCTGAGGAAGACCGTCCCAGGATACCTTCCTCTCCCATGAACTGGCCCAGTGAGCTTGTGTAAGGGAACTGGGTGGAGGAGCTGAGAGAGGCTTAAGCTTACCTCTTGGCCAAGGCAAGATCTGAACCGAGGCTTTGCTGGCTCACAGCTCCTACCGTTGCCCCCCACACCTCACCCACTGGGGGCAAAGTGAGCCTGCCTGAGATGCCGAGTCAAAAATGAGGCTGATTGCTGTGAGGCCCCAACACAACACACCCCAGTCATGAGCGCATAATCCAGCAAAAGCGAAAAGCCATGGGAAGTAACACGGGCAGTCTCCCGCCATCCCTTCATGTCTCAACTCCGGTGAGAGAAAAAGCATCCCGACTTTAATTCTGCCCCTCCGCTGGCAGCACCGAGGCACAGTCATTCCAAAGTTTGTTAGCCCTAATATGATTTTGAGCAAGTCCTTTGATGCCACTTTAACATAAATTTGGGTAACTATGCCTGTTTATTGGATCCCTTTTACGATCAGGCCATAAAGCCTGGTTCATACAGTAACTTCATCTCTAATGATATTTGTCTAATTAGAAGATCATTAAAGAACTGTGCTCAGTAAGATAAGGCTGCCATATGGATGCATTTAAGCAATGTAGCGATGGAAACTTGAAAGCGAAATCCAAGATAGGATAGTCTAAATTGCATTCGGATAAATCTTGAATTAACTGTACCTTTGATTTGGAAGATTGTCAGTCATTTGCAAGCCCAAATTGATTTAATTAACGCCAACTGGGAGAAGCACATGACCTCTGAAGAGCTTCTGTGTCACCTTAGTAACACAGGAAGGCAAGGGCGGCCCCCTAACCAGAGCTTCTGCAGTGCAGCAGCTTTCCGGGGAGTAAGCCTGACTGCATACAGTGCGTTTACTTCTGGAGCATCCCTGCCTAAACGACTGAGCGTTAAGAAAGTGAACTGCGAGCCAGGAAATGCATGGTTTGAAACTCTCCTCCCCCAAAAGGCCACCACCATGCAGACTCAGTCGCCCCACCCCACCAACTGCCACCCCTGTCCGAGGCTTATGCGAATGGGGCGGCATATAAGTTTTCCAGATAGACAGACAGGATCAGGGCAGGAGCTCTCCTCCCTGTACATTCCGAGGCTGAAAGTGCCATGACACACCACCATCCTGGCACTTCCATAGGTGTCCCTGACACCCCTGGAAAGGCTTCCCTAGGCAGCACTGAACTGTGCAGGATTTGCCTATGGGGCCGAGGAGGCAGCGTGAGAGGCCAAGTAGGTGTCCAAGCCAAGCGGGCACCGGTGCCAGAAGGGACAGCTGGTCTCCTGTTTGGCAAGCCGCACACCTCCAGGCCCCAGAAAATCAGGCTGCACAGGAATAATAGGCCCCGGGGGCTGAGTGGTTTGCACAGGCATCTGGAAGCTGAAAGCCCGTCCCGGAGATGGCACTTTTCCTTGGCTTTTGCTATCCTGTTGACCTGGCTTAGCATAGCAACTCTGCTATCTATCTATCTATCTATCTATCTATCTATCTATCCATCCATCCATCCATCCATCCATCCATCCATCTATCTGCATTTATATACCACCCCAATAGCCCAGAGGACTCTGGGTGCTACGAGATCATGTTTTCTGCTGGGCTGCCTTTCCAGAGCTGATCCCAGCCTCTCTTCGGCCCTGCCCTGCCCCGCCCCCAGAGCTGTGTGTGGTCTCCCAAGTCCTGCTCAGCCCCATGCTGAGCCTTCCTTGTTGGGTCTCTAGTCCAGCACTTGGTACACAGAGGTAAGTTGCCTCTGCACCTGGCCGCTGAGCTGCAGCGTTGAAATGCCAGTCCTTCAAAATCCCGTGAGGGGTTTAGTGAACCGGGGAGACCTTGCTGCTTGCAGACCAGACGGTGTTCACGGGTAGCACTTGCTATGCACCTCGTTAAGAGGACGGTGAGTATCAAGCATCAGCCATCCCACAATCGGCAGTTTGCTTGAGCTTGAGCCAACCCTGCTCTGGCTGAGATGGAGAGGCCGAGTCAGGCTCTGCACAGTTTAAGGTTAAGCAACAGAGTTTTCACCCAACAAGCCACGGTTAGCATAGTCAGAGCTAACTATGGCTTGTTTAACCCATAGTTAGCTAGTACGTGTGAACCAGGTCAACACGTAAAGTTCTTCGGCATGCATATTCTCCCTACGGCTCTCTGTCTGTCAGGGAAATGCAAGAGGAAACCCAGAGACTGGGATCCTCTCTGGGATGGGTCAAGTGCAGACAGGTGGCTCCTTTTCCCTAGTCAACCTATCAAAGCCACCCCGAGTACCAAAGAGAAATCATGAGGGCAATATTATCCCTTGCTCCACTTGAGTTCTGTCTTGTATGCCACCCACTCAATAAAAATACAAAACTTCGTCTACTTTCTGCAAGTTACCATAGACCATGGGGAAGAACCCTAAATGCCTACAATTAAGGCAGCCCCCAGACCTTCAAGCTCCATCACGTGTGAGAACAGGCTACCGGAATTTCCAATTGAGCAGCAGTTTTACTGCTCACTTTTTATTGAGCTGGAGGATTTAAGGGAGCACAGTAGGAAACTCGGTACAGAATACATTGGAAGCTACTGCACTAGCAATCCAAGTCTATTACTGCCAAATTAGCTGCATTTGGAACATCTGTTTAAAACTTTGGGATGACACCAAATGAAATAAAGCCATTCACGCACGACAGCAAGTGCTCTGGAAATTCAGGGAGAACGGTGATGATTAGCTGTAAAGTTTGCCAAACACACAGTTCAATAGCACTAACTCCTGTGTAATACAGCATTCAACAGCTAGCACAGACACCCCAACTACACTAGCACTGGTCCCTCAGGAAAGGAACGTGTGCAGTTTAAACTAATCTGTGCAAATGTTCACGATGGTACGATGGATGCATAATACCTGGCTTAACTGGTGACCCTTTGTAGAGGCTGCACGGGCACGTGGAAAGGTTACTGAGCGGCTACTTCAAGAACAATTCCATGGACAAGATGCGACGGAACGGTGCTCCAAGCGCCAGCCCATCTAAAACAAGCCACACGGTGCAGCGTGGTACGCTTCCTTGTTTATCCCGCTGTACTTCAGCATGATTTTGATGCCCATACAAATGAAATCCAATAATCAATATGCAGCATTTTAAAAGGTGATATAGTTATAAGGAATATGGATAATCCAGACCAGAGCAACAGAGGTAGGGATAATAGACATACACGAGAAAAAAGGTTTCACATCCATCTCTGAAGTCATAAATACCTTTTCCTCCTAAACCATACATTCTGTTTAGATAAACAACCAATTTTCTCAGTGGTATTTAACTTTTATGGGGCACTCAAATGTTTTGAATAGAAAATATGTTCCAGCCCCTTGCAGGCTGTTTCCTTTACACCTTTCGAATCACCTGCATAAAGACTTCCCATCTATCTCTGTTCCAAGCCCATCAGCTGCCCTTTCTGCCTTCTTCTAAGTACTTCCACTCACAGTATTTCAATTGGAAAAAGCACATCCCCACCTCTGGCTTGAGAACGGGAGACGTGGAGCAGTGATTAAAGGCGTGAGTCTCTTGAGGACCATCTCCACATCCAAAGACATGCGGAAACGAGACGACCTGCTCACGTCCCCCTTGCTGCCTGCAGAAATCAAGCGCAAAGTGCATGCAAACCACGCCATTCAAGCACATATAAATGCCTCTTTTCTTTCTATAGGCATGGAAGCAGAATCACAATCTGTTACCACTGGCCCCAGTGTTACCTTCATAACCGCTCAGAAGCCGACCTGGTACCCAGGTAAGCATCCTGAGAAGTCAAGGTGCTAAACTCACCTGCCTGGGAAGAGCTACTCTGAGATTAGAGTCGTCTACTGCACTTGAATGCATGTATTAAGCAGGGAGAGAGACCGGGGGAGTGCGTCCTTGTTTGTTCTCCTGGACCTCTCAGTGGCTTTCGATACCATCGACCATGGTATCCTTCTGGATAGGCTAAGGGGGCTGGGAGTAGGAGGCACTGCTTGGCAGTGGTTCCGCTCCTACCTCAACGGCCGATTCCAGAAGGTGATGCTGGGGGACTATGGCTCTGCACCATGGCAGCTATGCCATGAGGTTCTGCAAGGCTCTATTTTGTCCCCCATGCTCTTGAACATCTACATGAAACCGCTGGGAGAGGTCATCCGGAGGTGTGGGCCGCGGAATCATCAGTACGCTGATGATACCCAGCTCTACCTCTCGTTTTCCACCAATCCAGGAGAGGCAGTGGCTGTGCTGAACCGGTGCCTGGCCGAGGTAATGGGCTGGATGAGGGCCAATAAACCGAAGCTCAATCCAGACAAGACGGAGGTCCTGCTGGTAGGTGGTTTGAACTCCTGGGTAGGTGACTTGGATCTTGTCCTGAATGAGGTTGCACTCCCTCTAAAGGACAGGGTCCGCAGCTTGGGAGTGCTCCTCGACCCGGAGCTGACTTTGGAAGCTCAAGTGTCGGCGGTGGCGAGGAGTGCTTTCCATCAGCTTCAGCTGATCCATCAGCTGCGTCCCTACCTGGAGGACGACTGCCTAGCGACAGTGATGCATGCATTGGTTACTTCCCGGTTGGATTTCTGTAACGCGCTCTACGTGGGGCTGCCCTTGAAGACAGTCTGGATACTTCAGATGGTGCAAAATAGAGCAGCCAGGTTGATGACGAGGACTGGGCATTATTCTCATATAATCCCAGTCCTCTACCAGCTTCACTGGCTTCCCATCGAAGTCCAGGCTCAATTCAAGGTGTTGGTAATTACTTATAAAGCCCTTAACGGCTTGGGACCCGGATACCTGAAGGAACGTGTGCAGCCATATTTGCCCTCCCGCCCCTTGAGATCGGCAGCAGGGGCTCTCCTCCAGGAGCCTTCCGTAAGAGATATCAGGAAGCAAAGTACCAGGAGGAGGGCCTTCTCTGCGGTGGCACCCCGTCTGTGGAATGCGCTCCCCAGAGAGGTCTGCCTGGCGCCATTGTTATTTGTTTTTCAGCGCCAGGCCAAGACCTTTTTATTCAAACAGTATTTTAATAATCTTTACTATTTATAGTTTTAATTATGCAGCCAGTGTGTTTCCAAGTTTTAACTGTAATTTTAATTCTATTTGTTTTATTTGTTGTTGTGAGCCGTCCTGAGGCTGTGTAACAATGGGGACGGCATATAAAAACTTTAAATAAATAAATAATAAACAAAATGACCACAGGAAGGCTTGGATATTTTTTCTTTTTCTTTTTACAGTGAGAGAAACCATACCTTGGTTGTAAGATGTGATCCAAAACATATATGAAATCAAGGTGATCTAACTTTGGAAGTGAAAACTTGGCTTTTTAATTGGCTTTTAAAATTAGGATTAATTTAAACTTGGCTTTTTAATTAGCTTTTTAAATTGGGTTAAATTAGGATCCAAGAACAAGTCAGAGGAAAGGACTAATTTGGCGTTAGTGAAACGGACGGGTAGATCCAACTGCCTCACCTAACTGTAAAGACAAGTGCCTCTTGAGAAAATATCTCCTGGACTGTATTGGGACTGACATGTTTTCTTACCTGTTTGCTACTTCTAAAACCAAATTAATTTGTACTTCAGCGTGTGGGTTATCTGGCCAACCATTTCAGCAATCCTGGAGACTTTGCATTTGGTCCTCTAACTCAGCCACCTATGTTTGGTTCCCATCATCATCAATACCCACATTTACCATAAGCAATGGCTCCTCCACCACATTATTACAGATGCCTGGGGACACCTACGGAGGTCTTCTTTCATACTAAGAAAAGGTAGCGTTTTTCAATATTGTTAAGCTGTACAGGCAGTCCCAAAATGATGAAGGACCTGTACTTATGAGTGAACTGTCATAAAACCTACTAATTTTAAAAAAGTACTGCAGACAGAGGCAGAAGAAGTGACAGGGTAGAGAGGGAAGCCTCTAGAGCCAGTGTGGTGTAGTGGTTAAGAGTATGGGACTGGGACTCAGACGATCTGGGTTCTATTCCCGGTTCAGCCATGGAGCCAACTGGGTGACTTTGGGCCAGTCACAGACTCTCAGCCCAACCTCCCTCACAGGGTTGTTGTTGTGGGAATAAGATGGAGGAGGAGAATGATGTAAGCTGCCTTGAGCCCTTTGTAGGAAAAAGGCAGGATATAAATGGAAAAAAAATAAAATAAAATAAAAAATAAAATAGAGCATGCCTTCCTGCCCTGCCTATCCAGAGGGGGAAATCTCTCTGGCATGTCCTTGCTGCAAAGAGGAACTGGTGAGTTTGCGCAAGGAGGGAGATTCATGATTCTCCCACTTTCACGAGGATCCTGCACCCCAACTCTCACAAATGTGCAGGGCCAAGCATACATGAACTGGCTTGCATACAAATTCGACCTAAAGACAAATTCCCATTTTCTCAAGAACGAAATTTCTTCATCGCCACTGGACTGCCTGTAATCAAGTATAACCATCTGCCTGCACCAGCACAACCATCACACACTGACCTGTAAGGTCACACACACTCATGCACCACCCATCCTGAGACCCTCATTTGCTGTAGCAGCACCAAAAGCATCATCCAAGAACATGGGTTCTTCGCAACAGCCCCGAACCAAGACACTCCTAGGACTTCCTCCCCTCTGCTCTGTCAACTCACCCTTACTGCCCCCAAGTAAAGCTCCATCCCCCAGGATCCAGCATGTTTGTTGAACTAAGGGCGACTCTCTGGCCCTTGCACAGCAGACCTAAGCTCATGCCTACAGTACTTGCAGCGAAGCCCCATAGCTTTTGAATTTTTGCTTGAAAACTTTATTAGCTCTAATGCATCGAAACAGATCGATCAAGGTATCACAGCAATCCACACACCCGAAGTTTCAATCAAAAATCTGCTTTGAGTGATTAATACTTCTGCAATGGTCAGAATTTAATAGATGACAGAGCAGGGCTGCAATCAGGATAGCTATACAGTCTCAGCTAATGTCCATCTGCTACTCTGGAAACAGATGCGCATACGTCAAGCCAGTAAAGAGATCCTTAGTCGTAACCTGGCAGAACTGATTCTAAGCAGGAACAAACCAGCCCAGTCCTCCCTCCTTTACCAGCACAGAAGTCTTAAAAGGATCTTGTGAACACAACTGATGGACTGAATGAGCAACCTTTCCAAGGCTCCACACGCTCCGCTTGTAGGGACAGGGTACTTAGGAAGGGGCCTTTGGAAAGAAAAGGCCAAACTGCCTTTCCAGAAGACTTCATTGTCCCATATCCCTGAGCGGCCCCAGAGGGACAAGTTGAGCCCTCTCCAACACCTCTCAGTCTCGAGCTTCTGCATACCCCTTCTGCCCGCACACCTCTGAAACCTGCCCTCCTGCTCTTTCCCTGTTTCTCAGTTAGCTGGATTCCTCACCTGTGAGGTCTCCTAGCAACCGGGATCACCTCCTTCTAATGGGCAGGCACCTCTGGGTCAGACAGACTGCTTGGCTCCTGCTGGGAGAACTGCCCTGTCCCCGACTCCTCTCCTCTCCGGGACTCTCATCAGACCCGACCGTCAGCTCCATCCCTGTTGTGCCATCTCTCTGTTCCCACTGGCCAGTTGGCCATCGCCCCTTTGGCTTGGACTAACAGCTCCTCTCCATGTTCCCCAGGCGTTCCTGGCCTTGCCCTGATACTGGAGCTTCCTGAGAATCCAGAACAAACTCATCTTCACTGTCAGACTTTGAATTCCACCCATCATGCTTGCACACACCAATTATGACATCTAAAAATGGCCATTTTTTTAGGTTCTCTGCACACCATGTAAGTGATCGGCCATATTACTTAAGTTACTGAACACTTAACCAAGCTCCCCATCTTTAGATATTTACACTACTGCTGGATTTTTCAGCCTCGCAGTTCGGCAGCAGCCTTGATCAAAACTAGTTTTTAATAGAGAGGAATTATCTTACATTATGGAATACAAGTCTGAGAACACTTAATTTAAAACTATTCCTGCCAGACCAGAACTGATAGCACTCAGAATCTTTACATGATGAAGCTACAAAGCACCTGACTTTGTAGCACTACACAGTATATTTCTATTAAAGCACAAGAACAAAGAGCTGGCCAAGGTTTAAATAAAAGATAACGTTCCTTAGAAGGCTAGCACTTATCAGAAAGGGAGTTCCTAGAGCTATAGCAGTTTCCACAGAGGGTACAAGATGGACACTCATACGCACAAAAACTCTAAGACTTCTAATGGAGCAAGACCATTACTTTTATGAGAACTCAAATAGCTTAGAAAACATATATGCTAAAATTATTCATTCTCTTAACAGTCAAACTGCCTATCCTGGTTTCTAGTTTCAAACCATAGCTTTGAAACACACAGATGGCCATAGATGGTCCTGAATTTCTGAGTTTAAATGCACCGAAGTCTCAGTGGGTACAAGGATTCACCTAATATCACAAAAAACACATGCAGCACCAGGGTTCTCTGTCAACCTTTGCTTGAAAGTTCCTGAGAAAGGATGCAGTACATGTCCTGGTGCAGTGAAGTGATCCAAATGCCAAGGCCCGGCCAGGGTGACATGCTTGGCACCGTCCCACGGGAGCTCAAGTGCAAAACCTAGTTTATGGGAATAATTCAGCTTGATATTTTCACATGAGCTTTTAGCCCTGTGTGAAAAGACCCACTGCAGGTTGCAAAATGTAATTCTTGATAGTGAAGAGCAGGTGAATATCGATTGCCATCATTAATTGCATATTCTGTACAAGACATTTCATCATAAAATGTATTTTGTAATGTGTTTATTCGTACACTGAACATCAATTGAAAATTTCCCATTTCCACTTCTAGCAAACTTGGAACTCTTTTTATTATTGGCTAGAGAAATGGGACTATGCATATTCAAATATGTCTACGGATTACCATTTAAAAAAAAGTACAGGGGGATGACCCAGTAGGTCTGATGTTTCTGATGATTGATGGTTTTTACTTTCTTTTGTTAGTTGGCAGAAAAATAATAATAAAACCTACTTTAAAAAAAAAGAAAATTTCCCATTTCCCTGCACTACCCTGTACTTCAAGTTTAAGGAGAATCCAGATTGAAGTGAAAGAACTACGTCAACTTAACCAAGTTCTGCCTACCATAATGACACATTTTTAATTAATTTTAGACCCACTGACATTGGAACTGAACAAAGATTAACCAGTTTATTGTGGAATAAATTTATAAAGGCAACTTTTTATTTAAAAAAACCCATGATTTTTAAAAATATATATTCATTAATACATTTGTCTTAATATAATAAAAACTCCAGGTAGGTTACATATAACAAAATTAAATTCACACCCTGAAATGCACTATTGCAAACAGATCTAACAATAAAAGCAATACAACAAAAAGGAAAATGGACCAAGAGTATGACTAAGCATGATTAAACAGAAGCCAAAGAAACCCTGCTTAATCTAGTGTGATCTCAGAATACATTTAGAACTTAGAATATTTTCTGCTTCCCGAGCCACACAGGAGACGGCATCACCACAAGGAACGCCACATCTGAGATGTTATATAATGAGCAAGGCCTCCTCCAAGGATGTTCAGGGTTAGCTGGGGAGATAGAGAGGTAGGCAGTCTATCGGTATCCTGGTTCCGTGCCGTCAACAGTACAGCTAGCTAGAAGGCAGCTACATTAAGTCACCTACCCAGATGTCAAGCAGGCCTGACCATGCTTAGCTTTCAAGATTAGGCAGGAACAGGCACTTCAGGCTAAGCTTCTAGTGACTGAAATGGGCAGAAGAGCGACCCCAAACCTGAGGACCTGGTCCACTTCTCCTGATTCAGGTATTACAGAGAAATTGAACTTGGTGCACCAACATACTGACGATACCTTATCTCAAATGTCCTAATGGTTTTCCCAACAGTGTTGCTAACTCCAAACACATGGAGACTATCCCGGAGGACACCAGTATCCAAAGCTACTGGGAAGGGGAGGAGAAGTAAGACAGCTGCACTTCCTCTGTCGCTCTCCTTAAAGCGTCATCTGTCAAGGCCAATTCCATCCTGAAGCCAGACTGGGATGGATCGAGGTGACCATTTTTTTCATCCAAGAACACCTGCAGCATCTTAATCATGCCAAGATAAGCTAACTAAAATGAGTCCTCTTTGCAACTTCTAAAAAACATGCTGCAGACGTGCCCCCCTAGAGGAACTCAAGGGTTTTTACCCACCATTTCCAGTTAACAAAATATTCACCCAGCAATATCTGAGACACATTAGCTTTGCTGGTCAACTGGAAGGCTGTCAGATTGTGTACCTCCTTTTACATTAGTGGAATGAAACACAATCAAGTTGCGCAGGTGTTGCCGAACACACAATTTGGATGGCAGCTCCTTATCCTTGGGCCACAAGAATTATCCGCCTCAACTTTCACAGCCCAAACAGAATTTCTCTTCCAGTTACAAAATGTAGACGGCTCCTCGTCCAAGCCAACGTGCCAGTCCAGCAACATAATTTCCTGTCACTTCCCACTGCCCCCTTGAAGCATTAACGCGTGCATGAAAGGATCCTTCCAAGGGCACCCCCACCCACCAGCAATGAAGCGGTGCTGGCACGGCCGAGGACGCCGGCTGGCTGGCTGGCGGACGGGCTGGGCTGTGCCGTGCCGCACGAGGACAAGTCAGCCAGTGCCCTTGGCTGCATGTAAACATCCCCGGGAGCAGCAGTCACCTTGGCTGGACAACCAGGCCCAGGCATCCAAATCTGTTGGCAAGGCTGACGCCATAGGTGGCACCAGCACGCCAGCTGCCTCCTTTCTGCACCTGCACTGGCGCGGACAAAAGGAAGCCGAGACCGCGAGCGCTTCCCCGTTCTCTCCTGACTCTCGCATCAATATGGTGATCGGAACAGCCAGCAAGGGCTCTTCTCCGCCTTCAGAATACATCCCTCACACGGCTTCCTTTTAAATCACACCAGTAATTAAACTGCCACGATTGTGCTGTTGGGAGCTGTGGTGTCCTGCACGGGCATTCCCGGTCCAACACCTGTCATACCGTGCCAGTAATATTGGGTTTAAGGGTAAAGGAAGGATTAAAAGGATGTTAGCCAGGTTTTTCCTTCACTATTTGTTGACAACTTATATAAAAACTGGAATATGTGCTTATTACCAACAGCCCTTATTCCAGGATCAAGGAATACAAAGAAAACTGACTGATAGTGCATTTCCCTTACACACGCTGAGGATTTCCTCTGTCCCCAAGGCATGAGTAGGGGGCTTGCTGTCCCTCTCTCTTTCTGAAGGCCACATTCCTTCTGGGATGCTCTGCCTGAGACTGCAAGCTGACAACCAGCCAGCCTCCCCTGCCCCCTCCCCAGTCACACATTCCCCCCCTTTCCTCCCTGACCAGGACGTCTGCCCAGAGAGGGGCAAGTCCTGCTTTTCAGAGATCTGCACTCAACACTTGCGTAGCTTTTCCTCCCCACGCTTCATTACTCCCCCCATTTCAGCTTCTACTAGGCCCCCCTCTCCGTGCTAGAGGTCTGGACCGATTGGGTGCAGACGGCTTTTCTCATCCCACCTCCCCCCCCCCCCCCCTTCTGTTTGGGGCTTCCCCCTCCCCCCCCCCACATTCCCCCCCCACATGAAGTGAGGCCGAGGGCAGCATGGAGCTGGGGCAAAGCGCTGCAGGCTGCCCTCCCCTGGTGAAACAAATGCCGGGGGGGAGGCTACCTCTTGGCTTTTTTAGCAATGATTTTCTTGGATAAACTCATTTTAATCTGGAAATACAGCCTGGTATACTTAATGTTCTGCTGCTGAAAAGCCAGTTCTAGGCCTCCGAGCAATTCCAACAACACTTCTCTGATTTGCAGCCCACAGAATCAACGGCTCCAAGTTTGCCTTCAGTTACTACCCCTTCCCTCCCCCCCCCCCCCCAAAAAAAAAAAAAAAAAAACCCAGGAAGAGCAATTTGTGCAGACAAGGAGCACACTAGCCATAAAGAACCTTTATGGTGCTTTCCAAGCTGCAGCCCCCAAAGCAACATTAATAGCCCAGGTGTAAAAACATCCCCACAAACCTTGCCAGCCTGGCTTGGGAGCCACTTAGATCCGCCCATTGTTCCTGTGGTGGGTCATAAACTGGCATTATCGCTTCTTCCAACCCACCCCTATTGGATATTCAAGATCCAGGTCCTGCCACAGTCTGGGGACAGATGGCAGCCAGTGGCGGCGACGCAAATCCTTTCTGGCTCACCAGCATCGAATCATTGTTCGGACGCCCATCCCACCCACGCAGGTGCTTCCAGTCGCTGCCGGCACCTACACCTGGGGGCGCCAGTCTGGGCTGCTTTGCTTTTTAACTGAGAGGCCGGGTGATCAAAGCGCACAAGGGCACTTCCGTCCTGCCCGAACCTCCTTTCATCCCAGTACCTTCCCATCTGAAACGGCAGGTCAGGACTTGCACTGCAACAGCAGAGGCTGCGAGAGCCGCCATGATGGGTGTCGCAGCAGGCAGCCCGCAAGCAGGTGCTGGTCTAACGGCCCCCTCCTGCTCATGGTTCCCAGCAAGGCATGCAAAAGCACGCGGCCTCCAATGCTGGAGGTGTGTTTCGCCACCAAGGCTCTTTGTCACTGACCACCTTGTACTGCAGCGCAGAGCGCCCCGAGGTGGCACGTTCCAGGCAAGAGCACTCCGCTGCACATCAAACCTCCCTGCTGAGACAATGAAGATGACTGACCAGAGAAATCTCTCTCTGTCTCTCTCTCTCTCTCTCTCTCCAGCGAGCCATCACATCCCCAACCCCACACTCCCCTGTTGTGCCTGGGACTGCTTCTCTTTGGCCCAGGTTAGTGCTCCGCTGAGGGGCCCAGAAATCTTTATGCTGCCATTAAGCATAAAAAAGTCTTATGGTCAAGTATCCACAAATCTACCTGGCCTAAGCCTTCCACCTGCCTCGGGCCCGCTTCCAAAGTTTGGAACTGGGGAGGGAGGCTTGTCCCTGGAAGCCCCCAGCCACGTGCGCAAAGGCTGATGACGGGGGAAGTCCGTGGTTGGGACCCCCCCCCCCGCACAATAAGCTCCACCCTGCATTCCAGCTTCCCGGGAGCCGCCCACAGCTTCTCCTCCGGCAGCGTGGGAGGGGGAACATGGGAAAGAGGCTCCTTCCTTCCGCAAGCACCCGGTCTTTCTGATGCTTCATCCCCTGGCAGTCTGATAACCACAACTTCACATCCCCGATAGACCCCGTCCTTTAGCAGTAGAGACCCCCTCATGGTAAGTGTCTTTGCTTGACGAGGACTTGGCGCCCAAGTTCAAGTCGTCAGCACACCTTGCGATCAGATAGGAAGCCGGAGTAAACCAGGACTGGAGAACAACAGATGAGACGAGACCTGAAAGATCTGGATTGCCTTAACCTAGAGAAGGCAGGGCTGGAGTTAACCACATCTGCTCTGGAAGCCATTGGCTCAAATGTGGAGGGCCTTAGTAGGGGCGCTAGGAAAAGCTCCCAGGCTTTCGGGGGGCTGTGCGATCTGGAAACTGTTTTGGGTGCTGCACCCATATTTGTTTGGATTGGACTACAGCCTCACAGTGTGGCCGATCGTGAATGCAAGTAAAACAGCAGCAGAAATCTGAATTAGCAGCCTGCATGGCCCCTTCAGCAGAAGAAGTGTCTCGACTCCATATCGTCCAGCAAAGGGAAGCATTTCCTGTGCTGGCTAGAATACAAGAGTCACCGAATCAACCGGTCACTGTGACATTCAGAACGGAAGGAGACCAGTGATCCTCGGTCTTGGTGTGGTTTTCCTTCTTGGGCTTCTGGCTCATCTTTAGTTCTGGAAGCACAGTTCTGAAGGGCAAGCCCTTCAACTGGTTTCCTTTCACATACCAGAGGCCAGAGCTCCTGCTTCAACTTATCCAGAGCTTAAACTCTGGGAACTGATGCAATCTGCTGACCTCTGCATGTTTCAGCTTGTCATGTACCCTCCCAAAATGATCATGCAAGGAAAATAGTTCTTTTTATAGAGACTCTCCTTTGTGGAGAAGGAAGGCTGCACCTTGCTCCCCTTCAAGGAAGGTAGGTTTTGGAACATTTTAGAGCAAGGTCAGGACTGAAGTTTGGACTTCTAGCAGCTATTTGAAGTGACACAAACTATATCTAAAAAGTGCCAAGAGCAGATTTTTTTTTTAATTTCCTTTGCAGTTTGGGGAGGGATTGGGGAAGGCAAAGCATCTCTGATTTGTATATTAAAGCACAAACATCTGTCCTACTGATGATATTCTAGGGAAGCACATTAGCATAAAATTTAACGATGTCAAATAAGTGGATGTGAAATAGGGACTGCGTAAAGCCACTATTTCCAAGCTTGACAGAAACATCACTGTTTAGAAATGCAAATGAAACCATTATGTTCAATAATTATATGAAAATATGAACAGTTCAGCATGTTTTCCAGCCCTGATGGCGGTTAATGGGATGTACGCTTATGTAAATAACTACTATTAAAGCTAATGCTGAAAAAAACTAATAAATTCACACTAAAGCAACTGATTTAGTACGCTTTTAAAGCCCAGCAGTGCTCACTTATTAGAAAGGAGTGCATTCTTATGTTTAGAACTCATCACTGTTACAAGTCACTGCAACTCCATCAATTACCCAGCATTAATGAAAATGGGACACATACAAAAAAAAATTATTGCCTCTCAGCAGTTTTCCTTAAAGACAAAATATAGAGGTATTACCGCCATGGGGCCTGGAGGGGAACTTATCAGCAACATAATCTTTATTGCTACAACTGCACTTCCTGCATTTTAACCCTAGGGTATTTCTCTTGTTCCCCCAAAAAGACCTACACTTTTTTGAAACTTACACAGTGCACACCTGAATGGCAAGGGGAAGCTCTGAAAATCCAGAGTTACTTTTCCAGGATAATACAGAAATTTGTTTCCAAAAAAAAAAAAAAAAAAAAGGCATTGCCCAACTATCAGTTAAAGGCAGTAAGGGATACCCTGGTCAAACCTGGCCCAACCCACATAAAGAGAAAAGGACTCACGGCCGCATGTATTCGGTGGGTCATTTGCTCAATTTCCTTCACAACTCTCATGGATCTTGATTTTTCTCACAATCAAGTTCAAACCCAAATGCAAGCACTGCAGATGCACAAGGTTTCCAAAGATTTGCCCAGATACGTCATATAACCAACCATTAATTTCTAAGTATCCTCCCTGCTATCCCTGGAAGAACGAATTACTATAAACTCCGTTGCATCTCCTGCCTGTAGCTGCACAAGACACTCTGAGCTGCTGGTAACCCATGCAAAGACCTGGCAACTAAATTAAGGAGAACGGGAAACTGAACTGAAGAATTCAGGAGAAAAATCTCACCTCAATAACGCTCATGCTTAAGTTGGCTACAGAAAGGAAATTGTCAGGATCTCTACTACAATTCTCCAATGGAATAAGTAATTCTGGGAGTAGATAAGAGAGGCTTTGACTCCTCTTCGGGGTAATTACGGTGACAGGCACATCCACTCTAGTGGGCAAGTAAGGGGAGAAGGAGGCCTTTAACTTTTATTACTGTTTGTGACAGATTAGCTTAAATTCAAAAAGATGTGGAAACAGTGGCAGCAGAGCCAGCGTCTCTGCACGAAAATAATTCTTCAAATATCTTATCGCCGCTAATCAATTGGAGCAGGCGGGGGAACTCGGATTAAAAACAAAGGGTGGAGACCAATTCTCCGTTTGGCCTGCAGCCCTTGAGCTCCCTGTGAGGACTGAAAGCACTTCCCCAAACTGATGGGATTCCCACTTCAGCCTAACTCTTTAAATGATAAGACTTCTTTGAAAGGAGGTT
The DNA here is from genome assembly GCF_004798865.1 of Varanus komodoensis. Lineage (NCBI taxonomy): Eukaryota > Metazoa > Chordata > Lepidosauria > Squamata > Varanidae > Varanus > Varanus komodoensis. Next base: position 95,856 of record NW_025335606.1, on the reverse strand, counting down.
TCTATCTGTAATTAAAAGGTAAAGGTCACATTGCAGCCGCTGAAGAGCCTTTGTTAAAGTGACACCTCTTTCAACAAATTGCTCCCACGCATTCAGAAACGAGCACCAAGGAATACAATGGCGTTCACACAGCGGTGTGACTGCGCCACGAGCAAAGTTTGGTCTTTCAGTCACCCCATTAAATTTTGTATTCAAACAGCGAGAAAATGAAGAGAGGGGCCTTGCTGGCCAAAAGCCAACCTTCCCCCACGTGGTGCATTTTGAGCCACAAAGCCATGGCGTAGATGCTATTCAATATTTCAGCTTACATCGAATATAGGTATTTGTTGGGCAAAGAATGAAAGGAACAGTCCTAAAACCTAGAAGTGCAGAGGGACTATCAAAAGCTGTGGAATTAATCACGTTCCTCAAACGTTCCTTATTGTATACAGTTATGTGTATTTTATACTGTTATTTATGTATTTTAATTTATTTATTTGTAAGCCGCCCCGAGGCTTCGGCGAATGGGGCGGCCTAGAAATTTTTTAAATAAATAAACAAACAGATAAATAAACAGAATCTCTTTTGATAAAAAGCATATAATATAGTTCCACTGATATGGTGAGTCTGAACTTCATGGCTGCCCTGCAGAAACAAATGCTTGGCTACTTTAGCCAATCATAATTTGTACGACTCTACACACAGTTCAGGTAGTTTTTAAAGACTTGGCGATCTTAATCATTTCCCCATTTTAGACCCGTTATATCGGCCAAGGATCGTTTTCCATTATCAGCCCATGGAACTCCTTTCACATGCTAGTTATTTTCCATGTGTTCGTGTACTTTAACACTCTCGGTTATTGTATCGTTTAAATGTATTAGACAAAATTAAACGAGGCTGCACTTCCTTTCACTTATTTGCTTCTTGGCTATTCGTGGCCTGGTTCCCATTGAAGGGCAACCCCTTGTGGGTGACTAGTTTTGATGGTCTGTCGTGTCCCGCTTTCCACAAGGTGGTTTATTTTTCATTTTTTTGCAAACAAGCCACACTGACAATATATGGCTTGTTCTAGAGGTTGTTCTTACCCTGATGGGTTGCCATATCAGCAAAACTTTGGAAAGCAATTCCATTGTGGGTCGTCAAGACTAGCTAGAAAGTCAGTGAGTACACCCAGCTGCTCTGCGTACCAGGACTTCGACCAAACGAGACTATGCAAAGCAGCCAGCTGCAAAACCAAACAAACAGAGACCAAGCGAAGCGTGTATCACCCTATCTGTGCATCTCTGGGGCTCCAAAAATTATAATACAAAGCCAGAGAGCAAAAAGAGGTCAATCCTGAAGCAGCCAGGGGTCCAGAGTAAGGAGACAAGACGGGGACTATGATGGAGTCCTCCAGAAAACCGAAGGGCCAGGACAGGTGGGACAACTCCTGGCAAGTCCAATCATGGGGTACCCCACGGGTTGGGCACCCCATGGGATGCTCGCTGCACAGTTTGTCTGGAGGGGTGGCTTGGCATAACCCACCAAACCGCCTTCTACCCGTTCATTCTTCTGCTAAGAGCCTTCAGACGACGCTTGGTCGTGAACTGAGCAGCACTTCTGCACTGGAAGCCTCATCCACTGAGAAGAGGACGTGCAGGAGCGAGGACAACTTGACTTCAGCAGACGAATGACTCCAGACATGCATCCTTTCGCTTGGCAAAATATTGACCATGCTAGTTGTTATTACATTTCCAGTCCGCTAAACTAACATCCTCTACATAGATTACCAACAAATTTTAACCCATGCCGTGTCTGCAACACAACCTCCACCTTCGGGATGCCTGCCCCTTGCCCTGTTTCTCAATTGATCTATTTCCCCTTTCCCTTCTGCTCGCTCACTCTCTCTCTCTCTCTCTCTCTCTCTCTCTCTCAAGCCAGCCCTCATGTTGGGGTTCTTCACCTTATTCAGTCATGCTACTCTTTGCTTCCCATTCCTCCTGCCTCTTTTAGATACTGCAATCTGGGGAAAGCTACAGTTCTGGGTTGATGCTGCAGGGGTGAACGACATTTTTCACCATATTAAGGAAGAGAAAGCTCTACGCAATGTTGAAGGAAGGAAGTTTGCACTTAAACTCCAATTAAAATTGCTGCGACACACACTGGGTCAGTTCCAATTTTTTGCACAACTTCTTTCCTGGACAACATCCAATGCAGTCCAGAAGACAGCTCAGGTCACGACAAATGTATAACCTAAGGGAGGCACAGAAGGCCAGGCGAGAAGCCATGGAGACACCAAGAGGGCGATGGAAGCTAATTTGTTCATGACTACATGGATACAATCATTGTGACAAATGGTTTGCAAGCGGGGGGGGGGGCGAAAAGGAGAGATACCAATTGCTTTTCTCCAAAAGGGAGGAGAAGGGATAAAAAAAAGTGTTCTGCCATCTGAATCATTGAAACTATTTTACAAGTGAAGGCCACTCTAAGGTTAAAAACAGTAAGACAAATTTGCTGCTGATTAATAATAAAGCCATTCATTTTATTCTTCAAATCTAAAGTAATTACAAGCCAGAGTATGGCAAATGGATTTAGCTGAAGCCATTATTACGTCAGGAAAATCCTTTAAAGAAGAACAGTAATTTAAAAGACTAAACTGAATAATGAACTCTCCTGAACAACAATTATTATGAGATTGATTTATTGAAAGTGCATTTAATCATGCAAGAAATGTTTAAAACTTTGCAAAATAGTTCAGGAAGGCAGCAACGCCAATCGCAGGCCTGGTCCAACGTACTCATTACTGCCGAGGAGGCAGGAGAGACAGGGGAATTCATTTCGGTAGGAGCAATAAAGTATATCAATTTCTCTGAATCCACATTTCTAGTCAATTTGCTACAGTGCAGGCTCCAGCAATTAATGATCTCATTTACCACTTCTGCCTCCATTTAGGTGACCTCAATCTTGGCCTCCTCCTGGGTCCAAATGTCAGCAGCAAGCAGACCATAACTCAGAAATGCAACCCGGGTGTGCAAAGCGGCCACAACGTGGACTCCATTGTGAAATTCTCCACGTGGGGGCTGTTTTTACCGACAAGGTTGCACATTCAAAGCCACTTGGCGTGCAAATTGGGAGAACTGCTCCATGCAGAGCCTCAAGCCCCACAAGGAGGAATGCATTTAATTCTGGATGAACACTACGCAATGCCCTAATCTAAGGAGGGAACACTGAACTACTGGCAGTCCGGGGAAGCGCGTCTACACTGGGGAGCCGATGCAGGCTATCCTTCCACCGGGCGGATCCTTCCAAGAAAGCAACGCAAGATCATCTTTTGCTCCGTCTTCCTCAGCTTCCCTGGGCACCAGACGCGGACGGGGGCTTGGTTATTTTTCAAAAGCGTATTTTTTATTTATTTATTTATTTATTTAGAATTTTTGTATGCCGTCCCATTCGCATGAGCCTCGGGACGGCTTACATACAATAAATAGACACAATACAAATAGTGCACATAAAATCCAGATTCACCCCGGCTGCAAAATAAAAACCTATAGATGACATTAAAAATTGTCAAAATATTGTTTAAAAAAAAGGTCTTCAATAATAATAAAAGGTCTTCAGTAGAGTAAAAACAATACAACCCTCTAACCACCCAATTACAAAAACCCACCCGCAGAGACTATAGCCAGCGCAGCCCCCGCACGGCCCTGAACGGCCATAGGCCGTGGCCCATCTTTAAGTCATGACAACCCTGCCACCTCCGAGTAAGTCACATGTATGGGCAGGAGAGAAACTTGTTTCACCGCCACTTACAGGTAACTGACCCACCTTGCAGATACCCAAGTTAATGTAAGAACTGACACTTTCCTTCACCCAAAGGAGAAACACATGAGAAGAAAAGAGCATGGCAACAACCACACGCTAGGGGAAAATGTGCACAAAAGTGGAAAGAATTCTCAAATGGATTGTAATATGGGAAGCAGCTGGCCAAAAATGCATACAGTACGTCAGTGTGAAGACAAAAATGCACACACTGAGGAACGTGCACACAAAGGCACTTACAGCACAAGAAACACACACACAAATGCATATGAATAACTCAAAAAATGCATGCATGCAAAATCATGCCAAAACAAATGTAAAATAAGGAAAATGAAATTGAAATAGATAAGACGTACATGTCTCTAGTCACTTCACTTAAAACAGAAGGTAACTGTTGTTTATATACAAATACAAACTTAACCAAATTCATAAGACAGGCAGTATTTTCTATCTATTTAATTCCATGCTTATAATAATATTAAAAATAAGATACCTATACATTTAATTAAACTAGTGAAACAATCAGCAATGAGAACGAACAAGAATGCCAACTCACTACTCATAATTACCCAGATAAAAAGATGAGGTGTGGCCGGGTACCAAAAGGTCAATAAAGGGGACATCAGGCCCAACTGAGGACACTTTAAAGTCAGGGCACCATCGCAGAGAAAGTCTTATCTCACATCACCATCCAAAGCAGTGGCAGAAAAGAAGACAACGCTAAAGAGAAAGTGTTTAGAATAAGTTGAGAAGCCCAGCTAAGACCCAAGAGTTTGAGAATCAAGGAACTAAAATATATGTGGCTATGCAGCCCTCCCCAGAGTCACGGGGTTGGAGCCACCTGGTCCAACACGGCCAACTGTAAGGTCTTGCAGGATCCACCTTAAACGTTTTCAATGCCACAAGCCAGAAAGGCAAAACGCCATGTCGGAAAAGCCACGGAACCTTTGGGGCCAGCCGTAAAGTAACAGCAGCTGTGCCGAAAACATGGGTTTGGACAACCCTTATGGTCAGGACTAGAGAACTCGTGGTGGCCCGAGCCTTTTGCCCAGACAGGGTGTTGTGCAGCTTCACACTGCGGCCCATACTGGATTGCCGTGCACTTCTTTGCTGACAAAGCTTTGAGGTTTAATCCCACAGAGCCGGCATTAAGGGCCGAGTGTCACTCTTTAAGCCTGCCCTGCTAATCCCAGCTTCTGCGACCATGAGCAACGCAATCTGCCTTTGTTCTCACAAGCATCCAATTTTATAAGAGACCAGCTAAGCCAAGTGAATTAAGACCAAAAGTCTCTTCAAACGCATTTCTGAGCTTTGATAAATTTAAACACTTAGCATTATTTTAATGCTGGTCTTCCCTGATGTTAGTTTAGGAGTTCATAAAATTTTCAAGTCATGTGTTATTTACCCAATAGCCCTTGACTGTGTCTTCTTCATTTAACAAGTTCCTAAATACAGATATTATTTAACTGATGCCACCATTACGGTCAGGCATATAAATATTCAGGGACTTTTTAATAAGCTGAGCTGTTATCCATTAGGCCATAATGGCTGCTTGGAAACCTTCACTAGAAGCAAGCCCAAATGCTTATTATGGGCACCATTCTCCAAGACTGGGGCACTCAGAACCTGACTTCCTGCTGCTTATCAGCCTTTAAAAACCCCGTTCCATAAGCTCACAACAAAGCGGAGCTTGTAACTTGGGCCGAGAGACGGACAGGGGAATGAACGGACCCTTCCCCATAATTCGCAATACCTAGGCTTTGCACAAGCAGACAACCCAACGTGCACGACTGCGAAACAATTACGAACAACTCCATGATAGATTCCCTCTTGCTTTCCGCAGAAACATTCAAGGCCACTGTAGAAGAGCACACTTGCCTTTTCTGTCCCTAGAATAATCACACCCAAGACACCCTCCCTCAAGACGTTCTGGTGCAGAAGCACACCTCACAGTGCAGAAAACTGGTATACACAGGGCAAGATTATCATCATGTTTTGCATGCTAAAAAAGCCAAATTCTATGTAATTATGATGAGGCAATGTCTGCTACTTGGTGGTATAGAAATTAATAAATGCACTCCAGACCACCCAACAGCCAAAGCTGTCTGGGCAGTGTACAGCATTTGTGTGGAGAGACTGCAGAGGCAGAGATACCGACAGTCACTGCCACCGAGTGCAAATCCTCTACCACAAATGGCAGTTGTGCACCTGCTTGGCCAACTAAAGGATGAGAGGATGAGACGTGCCAATTCGGACACGACTGTCCGGCTAGGGCCAACAGAATGTATCTTTCCCAGCAGCAAAGAACCCACTGGAAATTTTGGCAAGCGTATGCTCACATGTATTTCAGCATAAAGGGCAGCTCAGTTTCTCTTCTGGCAAAAGTTGAGATTCTCAAGATTACAATGCATTCCAAAGACTGCACAGAAGACTCTGACTGGCAGAGGAGGGTCAGGTGCGGGTCTGCCTACCTGCAAGGGAATTGCAAGAAGTTTGAACGCCTCCCATCTCTGCCTTCAGCCATCAAGAGATGATCAAACGAAGAACTGGCAAGGGTCAAAACAATTGCCTTGCACTGCCTTCCACAAGCAAACACACTCACCTACATGGCATTCCGTGCGATACCGAAATAAACAGCTAAGACATTGTTCCTCATTTAGCCACACTGTTTCACAACCTATTCTGCTCCTTCAGATGGTTAGATTAAGTGCGCAGAAACAATCTGTTTATGAATGGAGCTTTGTTGACAGTACTGCTGCTGTTTATTTTCCTCGGATATGGTGCCTGTTTTTTACATTTGTATTATTGGGTCTTTCTTAAGGGGCTATGCATCCGTTTGAGCATTTTAGATAACAAGGAAATAAATAAGTTCTATAAATAAATATTCGGCACAATGGAGGTTGCTCTGGTGGGTCATAAAGGCAGACAAAATCCAAAGTGGTCCTGACAGGCTAGGCAGAAACAACAGAATGAAACTGTGCTGGGCAGAAACAACAGAATGAACCTCAACAGGGACAAATTTCAAATGTTGCCCCCGGAAAAAGAAACCAAATGCATCGTTTCAAGATGGGGGATCCTTTACTCAACAACACTATAAGCCAGAACTATCTCAGAGTTGCACTGGATCGTAAGTAGAACAGGAGTGAACAATGTGATGCGGCTGCAAAAAAGGCAAGGGTTGTTTTAGGCTGCGTTCACGGAAGCATCGCTTCCAAACCCCGTGAAGAACGAGATCCCCTCTGCTCCGCACAGGTGAGGCCTCATCTGAAGGAGTGCAGCCGGTTCCGGACACCATCCCGAAAGAGGCAGATTCACTAGAAACGGTTCAGAGGAGGGCAGCAAGGATGATCCGGGGACTGCGGGCGAAGCCCCGTGAGGAAGACAACTGGAAAAAGTGGGCAAGTTTACCCTTGATGAAATAAGACTGTTAAGAGATTTACTAAAGGGAGAAGAGATGGCTCGCTTCAGACACCTGAAAGGGTGGCACCTGGAAAAGAGCCTACATCTCTTCCCAACTATCCCAGAACGGAGGGGAAATAATGGCCTCAAGTTATGGGAAGCCAGATTCTGGCTGAACATCAGCAGAGGCTTCCTGACTGTTAGAGCGGTACAAGAGTGGAACCCATGGCCTAGGGAGGTGGTGGGCTCTTCCACACTGGAAGCACTCAAGATGCAGCTGGGCAGCCACCTGACCGGCTTGGAGTCCTGCACTAAAGAGGAGGTTGGACTCGATGGACCACTGGGCCCTTCCATGATTATGAGACGCTCTTCTATAAACACACACACACGAGCACAAATTGCATATCGCTTGTAAAAGCTGCATACGCCGCCCTTTGGTAGACACGGGTTTACCAAACACACACAAAGCAGCAACACCTTAGGCACATCACTCTCCCACCAAGCACTCACAAGTATCTGCAGCCCTGCCCTAAAAGAAGAGGCATGTTTTCATATCATACACTCTTGATGTTGATTTGTTCAATTATCCCCTCATAGTAACAGACAAGCCTGCTTCAAACGAGGTCCTATTAAGTTTAAGATGACAGAAATTACTTAGACATGGGGACAAGGCAGCACACCCCCCATGAGCCACGAGCTCCCTAACAACTGGTTGCTGTCTTGATTAAAACCGGATCTGCTACATTGACCCTCCTCCATCTACGCTGACCTGTTGCAACCTTCCCTGACATCAGCCTGTTATTCTCCGCGTCAGAGCACGGCCTCTGAAGCACCTCTTTACTTACCCTCAACATTCTTCAGGAAAACTGTGTATAATCAACCTCCATTGTGGTGCCTGTTGCTATACAAGTAATCACACAGACTACTGGAAACAATAACTGAGGCATTGCGTGCCAAAGGCATGGTATACTTAAGAGTTAGAAGGCATTTCGTTCCAAAGAGCCTTCTGTGGACCCAGAAGAGCTCGTGGCTCTGGGGCCAGTGGTGAAGACCCCTTTCCTGCCCAGGATTCCTGAGTAGGTGGCAGCTAACCAGCTCCAGGCACTTCTGGATGAGACGGAGTCCCTGTGGCAATTTTGGCTGGGGTTTGGGGCTAGTTCTGCCACAGAAATACTGGGGTGACGACCTATGCCAGGTGAGAAATGGGGGTGGAGTGACCGTGCCGATATTCCTGGGTATCTCTCCCGCTTTCAGTACCATCAACCACGGAAACCTTCTGGAGCAGTTCTCTGAGTTGGGAGAATACCACATTGCAGCAGCTCTGAGGTTACTGGGATGGTCAGCTCCGGGTAGCAGAGTGTCGGACTCTCCAGAATGGGATTCCTCAGTGGTTCATCCTGTCCTGCATACTATTTAATGCCTGCATGAAATTCCCGTGTGACGGCACACTGCTCCATCTTCCTCTTCAGGCTGAGACAATGACTGGGAGAGAGCCGGCAAAGGGAAGCCCAAGCCAGAAAAGACAGAGGTGCTGTCAGTGAATAGTTCCTCTGACTCACAGCCTGTTCTAGACAAGGTCGCATTCTGCATGAAGGAGCAGCTCCAAAGTTTGGGGCTGCCTTGAGGCACAGAGTGCCTTCTACCAGCTCTGGCCAGTGGGTCAGCTATTCCTCCACCTAGGCAAGGATAGGCTGGTTTCTGTACTCTGCACTCTGACAAGCTCTAGAATAGATTGCTGCAATGCGCTCCACGCAGAGCTGCCCTTGAAGACTGTCCAGAAGCTGAACTTGTGCAAAACGTGGGAACCAGACTAATAGCCAAGACCAGGAAGACCAAACACGCAGCAACAATTCCGGTCCCCTTGCACTGGTTGCCTACTTGCTTCAGAGCCGGATGCAATGCATTAGTTTTAACCTGTAAGGCACGACCTGGCCTGGAAACCTCACACTTGACAGAACACCTCCCTCAGCCACAAGCCACCCAGACCACAAGCCATCCAGAACAGCACCTGGGGCCCTCCTCCAGCCATTAGCTGCAAGGGAGGCTCGGTCGGTAGGACCAAAGCACGGGGCTTCGCAGTGGCAATCCCGTAAGTTCCCCACTGCGGGCTGCCTTGCACCAAGCCTACTTTCCTTCTGACACCAGGTTAAGACTGTCTTTTGTGCATTTAAGGCAGGAGGCATTCTGCTAGCTGTTTAATAGGTTTGAACGTATCCAGCTATGCAGATAATTAAGTCATTAGACGTGGTTTTTACATTTGGTTTTTAAATTTTGTAGTGAATTTGTATGATTTATTATCTATGTTTTATACTGGATATTACTGTATTTAATGAATCTTTCTAAACTTGCCAGAGGCTCTGGCTATTGATCAATACAGAAATAAAATATTTTGAGACAGACAAGCCAGGCAAACAAGATCTCCCCCTGCCACAGAATTCAGTCCTACCAGAGTGGAGTCTTACCAACCAACTCCTTCCCTATATTGCCAGCATCCATCCCAGACAGATTCCCTTCCAGCCAGTTATCTTAGAACAGGCAACACCAAATCATATGCACATTTTCACTGCTAATTTAGCTGTCAAAGGATATAAACCCTTGCTTTTAAAAAAGTAACTTTTACGTGTGTTCACAAGAATGTGTGATTTGTCCCCGTGAGTTACTCCAATGTTCCTGAAATTCGGCACAACGCAACCTTAAATACCAGGTGAGCCATGCAGTCAAGGATACGGCCCCCATGGTTCATGAGAACTCCTCCCTGGCCGTTGGGATCCAAAGCAGACTGCTGCTGGCGGAGAAGGACGGAGCTGTGTGGACTGGTGAAGGGTCCTTCAGGAATCCAGCCCACAGCCTGTCGGCTGCATAGATGCATCTAGGAGCAGGAGGGTGAGAAGAGCAAGGTATGTGCACAGCCCACACTGGCTTCTTCAACCAGTCTCTTCCCACATTCCAACAGAACACCCAGTTTCATCACCTTCTTTAAAAAAAAAAAAAAAAGCAGGCATTTGTATTCCAGATTGATAAGTCATTTATATAGCTTCTTGGCCAGTGAACAGGCTTCCAGAGATCTGAAATTAACTGATCAGAGGTAAGTGAAGGATTTTGAATCATTCATGTATGATGGATAAGTGTGCGCATAGTTAAAATTATATTGTTTTAAATTATGTCCTTGTTTTATGTTTCTACTTTTTATAGAGTTTTATGTAGTGTAAAATCGCATGTATTAACCTTCTGCCATCTTTGCCAGACTTCTCCTGAAAGAAGTATTTATGCTCGGATGGTCTCTCGCCAATAAAGGTAAAAACAAAAACCCAAAGGGATATATTTCCTTCTCGATAGCTCAGTAGCACTCATTAGCATTAATGGAAGTTACACATGCAGAAATGCACGGAAGGAGAAAGAATCCCCCCGGAGCGTGCATCCCACCTCTCATCCATAAGCATTTGCAAAACTCAAAGCCTAGAACATTGCACCGCTCAAGAAGGGCGAGGCACCGGGTGCAGCAGGTGAGCCAGGAGTTGGCTCAGACTCTGCTCCGAGAGCCTCGAAGTTTGGGCCCTGTGCCCAAGCTGCTTCCCACAAAGCACCCTGCCTGATCGGAGATGGAGCAGGTGGGGAGAGGCCCCAAACACTTCCTGCTTCTGAAACCTCTCTCTCCCTAACAGAAGATATATGTTATTTTAAAGCCACGAACCCTGTGAAGGCAGCCACTTTTAATTCAAGTTGAAGCTCAAGGCTCGTGTCCTGCTTGGAGGTTTTCCACAGCAGCTGGCTAAACGAGACCAGGCGAATCCGTCACAGCTCTTCTCATGAGGGGACGGACAGATATGTTCTGCTGAGACTTTTGCTCCACAGCAGGAGGCCTTCCTCCACCAAAATGGAGCAGAGGGCACGGGTGTCCTTCCAAGCACACAAAGCCTGCAACATTGGCGCACGCATGAGGCAAGCGCGTGTGACATCGCAGAATGCGATTCCGGGGCCTGCAGGTCCCTCCGCTGGGAAACGTGGGTCGCACAACGCTGTTGGGCCACTGCCGTGTTGCTCAGAGGCCAACAAACCAGCAGAGCAGTTGGCACCTCTACGGTTTTGCAGGCTAAGTAGCAAGAAGGCAGGTCAGTGGCGGGGGGTAGAGAGAGAGAGAATGATTCATTCGAGCTTTAACTTGTTGCACTCCAACAGCAGCAGCACCAAAACCGTTGCGCGAAGGGTACTTAGGAAAAGCCAGTGCTCCCCTTTGCTCACTGCCCTCTGTTTCTAGCATCCCCCACAGTTACAAAGCCAGGCCAGAGCAAGACCTCCTCTTGCACCCAATCAGCCATAACTCGGGTTTCATTCAGTGACCAAGCCAATGGTCATTCAGAGTGACCATTTAGCATCATCATCCCTCGTCCAGGAATGAACCAGCAACAGAAGTTCAGGCATCCTTATCTGCCTGGCCCAACGGAAGACAACATCCATTCCCTTTGAAGGGAGCTTATCCCCCCCCCCCCCAACCCACTCTTCTGAACCAAGGCCTTTTCTGTGGTGCCAGCACTGGAATAAGGGATTACATGGGCATTTCAAAGATCCTGAAGTCCAAGAGGCATCCCGGTTGTTTCAGAGCTTCCATATACTCAGTGATCAAGGCAAGGGAGCGACACCTCAGGCAGCCACCAGCGCAAGCGGATGCTGTGCCGCTTCTCTGCGATGAGGGGCCCTGCCAGTCCTGAGGACCTGCGCCAACACACAACACCCAGGCACAAGCTGCAGGAAAACGTGGGGGCACAGCTCTACAAAACTGCTTTTGGCTAGCTAAAAAGCAACCGGAACAAGACCGAGCAAGCCGCTTGGGAAGTAGCACCCTATATTTTTCTAATTCTGTTCTGTTGTTTTTAAGTTGACAAATATCCATCTCGAGGCAGAGCGGCATCCTGGGAACAGCTGGGAGGCAGTTTCAAGCTCAAACGAGCCCGAAGCACATGCTGGCAAGTCACCTCCGATCGCTTCTGAATGGCAGCACATGGAGATTTATGCCCAGCTATAAATTAGGACAATTATTTCTTTCCAGGTTGCTTTTTTATTCCATGCAGAAACTACAATTTATTCCCTCACACACACCTTTTAAATAAAAAGGATATCTTCCCTTTCTTTGATAATGAGTTCGTTCTGTTCCTCGAGTTGTCTGATCTTCTTCTCAAACGACTCCTGCTCGGCTTTCAGCCGTTCTTCTGTCACCTCTTTTTCCTCGCTCACCCTGAAGGATCAAAGAACACACTCACTGTCAGACAATCACGACACAGAAGTGTGCGTTCCCCCTTCTGATCAGGACCAGCCTTGGGCCTTCGGGCAGCCCCTACTCCCACGGCAGAGCCGGGGGACATACGCAGCTCCCACCGCTCTTAGTGCTCGCTTACACTGCCCCTCGTCCCCGCAAGCAACCGACGCCTCCCATCTCACCAGCCGTTGTCTCAAGGCAGGGCACAATGCAGCTGCTCTCCTGCCAGGAGGGGAACCAAGGCCGGGGAGAAAGACTTGCCCGAGGCCGAACAGTGAGCCCGATGGCCGGCGTGGCGCAGGAACGGAGGCCAGCTGAACAGGAGCTGAAGCCCATGAGCAAAACCCTCCAGCAGCACCAGCAGCTGCTGCACCGTACCATTAGCGGCCCTCTCTGGCCCCCTTCAACGGCTTTGCTCACGGATCCTTCTGCACCTGCCCAGCGGGAGGAGCGCTGAGGAACTGGGCACACCTGCACTCCTCACGCCGAGACCCCGACCGGGCCACCCTGCGACTGAGGTGATGGCCCCTCAGGTCGACCGCCCCGGGAGGCTGGAGCACCCCATCCGACAGACTCCCCATCTCTGAACCCCCCTCCTTGGATACTGCTGCTCCTCCTCGTTCCCACGGGCGGTTGACGGGTCCCCAGGTTGCCCTTAATCTCTTCCCTTGCAGGTGTCCAGGGCCCTGGACTCTCCACAAGCATCTTGGTGTCAGAGCCTGAGCCGATGAGCTGGGCCAGCCGCCCGCGTCCTCGGAATCTGAGCGGCAGTCCAGCCGGAACGGCCAGCCTCTCATGCGAGCCCCTGCACTTTGCACGCGCGACAGCAACTGAGAGATGGCAGCAACCCCCACTGACCTTTTTTTGGGGGGGGAGGGCCTGCTGCTAGTGCAAAGGCAGCAGGACGCGCACAGCTGGTGGAGGAGGAAGTGCCCAAGGCCCATGAAGACGGCCAACCCTGCTCTAGCCGTCCACACAAACGGAGCGGGCCCGGCTGACGCATCACAAAGTCTCAGGCGGGGGCTGGGAGGCAACCTCTGCAAAGAAAATAAGCCTCCCACCATACAATTGCTCACAGGTGACCAAGAAGCAGCAGAGAAAATGGATACACACGCTTTGCCAGATTATGTCAGATTTATGTCGAGGCCTATTCAAGACCTGCTGGAGATTACTGTGTACTTTAGTGCTTTATGTCTCGCGGCAGAAACGCCAAAAATGATTTCTGGATCTGTCAGGAAGAAAATCGCTAGAAGTTAAGCAAAAGCTTTCGCGCAGCTGCTCCCCTTCCACTTCTTTTCCCCGGCCTCTGCACCCCACACCCTCGGCCAGTCCGCCTCGCTCCCCGTCGCTCCTCCTGTCTCGTGTTTGATCAGGCTCCCCCAGCCTAGACCCCAGCAGCCCAAAGCCTGCGTAACGGCCACAAACTCCAGCCTGGCATCCGCGGGCAAACCTATTTGACTTTGCAAAGGCAAGTCCTCCACACTGGAGACAGGCTCTCCCCTGTTCAAAGAGTCCCAACTCGTTTCAACCGTCTCTGAATTCTGCTTTTCCATTAGGAGGAATTGGGCAATGAAGGGGAGAAGAATTCTCCTGCTTGAAAACATATAACAAAAACACTAGCTAAGAAAAAGGGAGCTGGTAAAAGTGTCGGCCCAACCATTCCCTTTTCTAGAAGACTTAACAAAATGCAGCATTCTGATTGAGTCATCAAGATATGGAATTGATTTACAAACCACTGGAGAAACAAATATTATGATCATGTCTATCCATATGTTTTCCTTTTCCTTATTAAATTATTTTAAAATATTCGGAATTTTCTACTGCAATGTGTTTTGCATTTATTACTTTTCAATCATGCATCTTTGTATGGAGCAGTCATAACTGTGTGTCATACTAATAATAAATATACCTTTTAAAATACTATTATGCGAAAGGATCTTAATAAAAAAGAGCTCCTCAAAAAGACAAAATTTATTCACAGGCATTTTATCCCAACCTCTTACAGCCGGATATTCAAAAGCCTCACAGCTCTGCAATGCTGAGCAGTTTAATACACTCCTCAGCCAAACAACATCGGAGCGGCCTTGCTGAGACGGAAGAAGAGGCCCTCGAGTCCCGTATGCCACTGGGCCACGATCGGTGGAGACAGAACGTGGGACCACATGGACCTCGCAGCCTGACCTAACAAGGCAACTGCTTTGTCCTCAGAAGCAGGACAGGCCTGGCGCCTGTTCCTGCTTCTCGGCGTGTGGCGGAGGGCTTCAAAGCCCTTGGAGCCAGGCGCTGTGTGCAGCAGGCAGGGAGGGACAGAGAGGTCAAGCGCTCCCCAGTGAATGCTTTCCCTCTCAAAGGGCTGCTTCAGACAAAGAAAACAGGAGCTGCGGCGAGTCCCGGCAGCGATCTTTGCAGCGGCCCTCTGCAGTCCATGTTCCTTGCAAAGCTGCATGCGCTTCAAGTATCAGCAGGTGCTGGAGGAGCCACAAGCACCCCTTTTCGACAACACAGCCCTAGATGGGGTAGACCTAGATGGTCAGCCCTAGATGGGGTAGCAAGCATATACTGCAGGTTAAGAGGCAAGAGGCTATAACAAGAAAGCCCAGGGGAGGTCAAGCTGCAAAGCCCTGAGCTAAGGCGAGACAGGCAGACTCAGGATGTGCACCCCAAGTGTCTCACTGAGAAGCAGGAAGCTTCCGGGACAGAGGATGAACGAAAAGCCAGGCGGGTGGGATCCACAGCCTGCAAAACACAAGGTTTGCCACTGGAGAAGTGGGCACCTCTCCTCTGACTGCGTTGCCACCCCGCACACCACCCAGACATAAACTGTGCGGACAGATTAACAACATTGTGGCAGGGTTCTGAGCTCCTGTGGCCACAGTCTCAAGCTATTTTCTTAACTAGTGTTAAGAGAGCCAGTGTGGTGCAGCGGTTAAGAGCACGGGACTGGGACTCAGACGATCTGGGTTCGAGTCCCCGCTCAGCCATGGAGCCAACTGGGTGACTCTGGGCCAGTCACAGACTCTCAGCCCAACCTACCTCACAGGGTTGTTGTTGTGGGGATGGGATGGAGGAGGAGAATGATGCAAGCTGCCTTGGGCCCTTTGTCGGAAAAAGGCAGGATATAAATCGAAAAATAATAACAACTACTACCACTGCTGCTGCTGCACTGGATGGAAGCTCTCTGGCTGCCCATATGAACCTGGAATGTGTCATTGGTACGCGACCAGTCTGCATAAGCCAGGCTTACCCTAGACTGAGGATAACCAATGCGAGCAGGCCAGCCCGGCCTAGAATTCACGAGTGAGGCTGCCCAGACTAGCCATGGCCAGCAATGCTACTGCACAAGCTACATCCACACTTGGGAGATGCCACAAGCCTCGCTTACCTCCTGGAATGCAGGCTGCTGGGACACACTCGTGCCAGATCCCGTCTGGCCAGCGCTTCCCCAAGAGGCACAAGCAGCACCACTGGGGCGACCGTGCTAGGGAAAGTCAGAGGCAGACGAGGAAGGCCAGCTGTGGGATGGACGGACTCCGCCAAGGAAACCACAGCCTTGAATTCACGAGAGCCGAGTAGCGCTGCCAAGGGCAGGCCATTTTGGGACGCTCTTAATCACAGAGTTGCCTCACGCTGGAGATGGCTTGATGACGCATAAGTATGCTCTGTGGGGCAGCCCTTGAAAAATGCCTGGAGACTTCATCTGCCCAAACTGCTGCAGAGACTATGATAAACCAGGGTCAGTTAAAGGATCCATATGACTCCCTTGGTTAAAAAAAGGGAAGCAGCAGCAGCAGCTTTACTGCGACCAGTCCATTTCTGGGCATAACTTGAAGTGCTGGCTGTGACCTGCAAAGCCCAACATGACTTGGGACCAGACTATTTGAAAACCCACATTCTCAGAAGTTTTCAGTGGCTGGGGAGCCGTGCTTTCCTCTGAAATGTGCTGTCAGAGGCATCTTCCGTGGGAACAAGGGAGAGGGCCCTTCTGGTGCCTACAGCATGGGACATCGAGAGCGCTCCATCTCTATTGCCCTTCCACCAGAAAGCAAATCTGTTTCTATTCAGAGAGGGTTTTGCTGTGTAAACTCATCTGGTGCTGGAACAGGTATTAATCTGGTGAGTGCTGCTATTTCTGTCTGTATGTTGCTTGAAATAATTATCTTTTAACTGTAACTTGATTATTTTCCTGCATTTTATTGTTAGCTGCTTTGACCACTATGCTTAGAAGAAAACCAAGATAAACATTTGACAGATAGATGATAGATTGACATTTGATTAATTGATTGATTGGGTTCAGTTGGTACCTGTTTTGCTGCTAGGAATTATGAAGGAAAATACCAGCGCTGGTTCATAGAAGAAAAAACCTTCCACCTATTCTAAATGGAGAAGAAAATTATGGCAAGTCTTAAAAGAGCGAATGAGGTGAGAAAAACTAAAGCTTAACTCCCCTATTACGCTGAAGAAGTCTTTTTAATTATATCCATTAAAATATGATTAGGTTTAAAAATAAAAGGAGAACCAAGTATAAGGGAGCGTCACGCTGATTTTACTTTTCTAAATTAATGTTCCTATTTCTTCCCTTCCAAGAAATGTCAGGTCGGAATATGCAGGCTGCCCCTGGCAGGGGCAGGTGCTGGGAATTATGTGCACCCAAGACCTAAAACAGCGACTAGGAAGTTCCGGCCGGTGGTCTAACAGGATGCCCTGAACGAAACTCACGGAGGCCTCCCCACGGACCACCTGGCCGCACCCCTTCCTCCTACCACACGCCAGAGCCTTTAACGCCTTGCCTGCCAGAAGGAGGTTTCTGCTGTGCTTTTCTGTCTTCCCCCTGGCCTTCCAGGTCCTTCTGGTCCCAACACTGCACTTCCTCTAATGACTGTGGGCATTACTGCCGCCTTTTGAAGCTACATCAGTTCAACAGTATAACCAAGTTTTACCTGTGGCTTGGACTTTAGGATGATATTCCAGCTTTTAATTCAGACTGAATGGAGGGTGAGTTGCTTTGTCATAGAGATGCATATAGTTGTCCTGAATTTTTTCAATACAATCTAATTCTGTGCAATTTACATTTTGGCCCTGCACTCTGCCTCTGGTCCCATCTACCTCCCCAAGATCAGAACCAGCGCCCAGGCTGAAGACGATCTCTTCCCTTCCTTTAAAAGAATCTTATTTTCTTTTAAAGGACTGCTTGGCTACTGGATGCATAAATATCAGTGACAACAAATGATGCTTTTATTTAAATCTGTATTTTCCAAAAGTAATTTCAATTAGCTTCTCTTTAAAAAATAGCCTGGCTTACAATAAACCGACATAAGTATATATGTTATGCTTGCACTGATCATCTCTTAAAACTGAACCAACACCTATCATTTTTAGACGCACTAGATACAAAATTCGGACTTAACAAAGCATCGTCTGCCATTATATGCATAAGTCAAGATCAGCCTCACTAGATTTCATAGTTTGGTTTGAGTACAAATTACACTTTGCACACACCAAGTTTTCATGGTTTACTGAAAATGGAAACTTCTGACAAGGGCGCCTTATGAGGGAGGAAGGGAGGAAGGAAGGACGGCTTACTAAGTGCTCCCCAGTTGTTTCTTCCTTCCTCTGGTGGCACAAACTGCCAGGCTCCTGGTGCTCAGATCCATCCAGGCCAGAACTCTTGTGGCCCAAATGCTTCCTGCCATGAACGAGTGCAACAGCAGCGGGGACCTCCATTTGTCCCCAGCTCAGTGCAATCCCACAATGGCTAATTATGACAAACATTTACCGCCTTATGCTCTGTCCAACTATCTTGTTTTTAACATATTCTAAGCTACACCCTGACTGTCCCCGCACCCACCAAAAAAAGAGGCCGGCAAGAGATAAAATAATGCCTTTCACGCTTTTGCTGAGTGTATCCTCAGCGTGCAAATACCACATTCTGCCGGCAATCCGTGCCACGGAGCTTCCAGATACACACCCACTTCCCAGCCTTCCGATCTCACATGTGCAGGAAGCCAGGGATCTTTCCAAGAAATGCCACGGACTTTGAGAAGATACAGAGAAGTGGCTACACAGTGATGTGAAAATACTGAAATTGTCTCCCTAAGAGACAGACAAAGAATGGGAAGGAAAAGAACCCCATGCAAACCCAGAAGGAAATTAAAGGTCTAGAGCAAGAATGCCTCCAAGGACATTCCTCCTGTATCCCTGCTTATAAAAAAACCAAAGGGAGCTGGGATTCCTCTCTTCTGTTCAAAATGCAGCAACCACGACAACACCAAAGCAGAAGCTGAAACCGGACAGGGATTAATAGAACGAGGAGTAGGCCAGGCCGTGGCAGTGCTGTGAGGAGCAGCAAGGGGCGTGCAGTGGTCACTGGCTGCCTCTAGACCCTGGACCTCCCTCACACACACGGCGCCATAGCCGCGAGGGACAGAAACGTGCTCTGCTGCTGCTGCCGAAAGCGTCAGCTGTCCCGCCTGGGCAGACCGCTGGGGTCCAGGAGCCCGTTTTCACCCACCATGAACTGCACATGGCGGGCCTGTCGTGAGCGGAGCCACCTGGAGCCGGGGGTCAGACTAGATGGCCCAGGAGGCCCCTCCTGACTCGCGCTGTTTCTATGTTTCTATGCAAGGCATTCCTGCCACTGCTACCGATGTGTTTATCACAGTAAAGCTGCTCCTCCCAGCTTCCACTGCGGTTTATCCCTGGGGCTTCTGCCAGGCCCACAGCCTGCTCGGGAGGCCTGAGGGGCCACATGCAGCCCACGGCCAGCAGCTCACCTGCACCCAGGCAAGGCGCAGCACAGGGAAAACTTTGCTCTCGACCGCTGCTGTTTACACCACAGAGCACAAGTCCCAGTGGCCCATCCTCCAGCAGTACAAAGGTGCAACGTTCACAGTCCCGTACGATAAGGAGGTGCTGGGGCAGGAATAAAGTGCTCCTGCCTCAGTTCCCTGACACAGCAGGGCCTGTTTGGTTGGAGCCCATCGAAGGCCTTAGGCAGGGATCATCTCCCGGGAGAGAAAGAGACAGGCGACCACTCCGTGCCCTTTGCTGTAACGGCTCGTGGCACCGGAGAATTGGCAACGCGCTTTCCGTAAACATGGACCCTTAAATTCCTGAAGAGCAATTGGAGGGAGAGCCTCAACCAAAAGCTGATGCATTATCAGACAGAGTTTATCCTCACCTTGCAAGCTCCTTAATTAAGTTTGCTATGCGCCTCTTGTCTTCAGGACATAAATCCTTTAGAGAAGCACTTTTCATTCCTCCTTTGTCAGGGACCTGAAAATTAAAATCAGCATTTTAAAAAACAATCATTAACATGGAACAAGTGTTCTGAATCTACAATAAAAGTATTTCAAGCACCATAGGCTGCATATTTAGCCCTGGATGAATTAAGAACTGAAGAAAACAGGGGGTTTTCAAATCAACCAGTGGAATAATTTCCCAAATGATGTGCTGCAAGATCCACCATTAACTTGCACATCCAAAGATAAGCTGTGTGTGGAGGCAGAGGTGCAAAGGGCTACAACACATCAAGGAAAGCATGTTTTGGGGGCCAGGGAAGGCTGCAGCCAACTCGTACATTTTAATGTTTCCATTAATGTATTAGCTGATGGGTGACACATTTGTCCTGGGGGTGAGAGGTCTCTGTGCCGCAAAGACCAGCTACTTAGAGAAGTGAACAAAAAGTCCACCCACAAATTTATCATGCAGCACAAATGCTAATATCGTATGGAGTACTAATGTTAAACAGTCTCTTTTAAAAGCAAATTGCAGCTGCAACAGCAAGAGTATGTAATGTTTTGAAGCATACAAAATATGAAAAATACAGCCTTTCGATTCAATGAGTGACGCTGAAGGTCTAACATGCTTGGACCCATATCCTTCGCAGTGATGCAAGGATTCAGCACGGCCTGCTATTAAACTGACACAGCTCGCATCTCAACAGTCTTCCCACAAAGCTCAGATCTGCTCTGCCCAAGCCAATACAATTTCAAGACTCAAAATGATCTCTGCAGCTCTAAAAGTCATCAAGAAGGTAAAGCCCCATTGCTTCTGGGGTTTCAACACTCGCACAGGCCTGCCGTATCAGCCACAGTTCGCTGTGGTGCCGGTATCACAGGAGACTGAAAATTCTTGGGTCACCAAGATAACCGATAGTACAATCAGCAAGCCCTTACAAGTGGTCTGGTCACCCTGTCTTGCAGTACATTCTCTGTCCACGAGAGGGCACCATTTGCTCTAGCTCTTGCATGCCTGTAGCTGCAGGGCCTCCCTTACTAGGACGCGCACTGTCGATGGCGAATTCGATTCTGCTATTTAATTCCCACTCTCAATTGGACTTTTGGCAACTTTCTCCACTTTAGCAACAGCTGAATATCACAGCAACGGAACAGCCGGTGACTATAATTTAGAACGTAAGAGCTGCAGCAGAACTACGCAGAAATGAAATTGTGGGGAAATAATGGCTAACACAAGAAAACGCTGCTGTTGAAGTTGGAGGAGGCTCTGTCCTAAGGGACGCACAATCTACAGCGGCACATGCTTGTCTTGTCTCCGCACCCGAACCCTCGTCCTCCTGACCCTGAGTCTAATCTATATCCACTGCACAACCACTAACCCTGCTTGTTCCCGGACATTTTGAACCCGGCAAGAGGACAGAAGAGCTTTCTCTCCCTTCAGTTTGCTTTGCACAGGACCGGGAACTGGCACGCAGGTGGGAGAGAAGGCCAGCATTCCCAAATTCTGAAAGAACCGTTCCCACCGAAGTGCAGAGGACATTCTCCTGTGCCCAACAAACCCTGTTGAGAGAGGCAGCCATGCGAGTCCCAAAGGCAGGCCGGAGGCAAGATCAGTGAGTCGTTCGTTTCATGGGCCAGCCGCTGCCAATCAAGCTGCTAAATCTGTCGGGATTTAGGGGACCCCTCTTCGGCTGGAGCAACAGTCACAGTTCAGTTCAAAGGAGAGGCCACGGTCCACCCAAAAGGTCACTATCTTCCTCCAAGCAAGCTGGCCTGGGGACATTTCCTGTGCGGGAGCTTCTCCTACCGTTCGGGTCTTCAAACACGGGGCTGGAAGCGCCATCCCTTCAGTGTTTGCCCAAGGCCTACAATACAAGGCATTTTCTCCGAACGGTTTGCAGTTTCTTTCCACTGCGGGCCTATGGCACAATTGAAAACAGATCACACAAAGAATGAACAAAGGGTCTGCATTTCGTTTACGCACCACGCACGCCTTCTCAAGAGCATGATTGGGAGATGCTGCTAGACATTATCAAGAAAACATGTCCTTCTGGGTTCAGCTACTCCTTTCAAAGAAATCTTCAAACACTAATAAAATTATTATTTTAAGCTGTCTTTGAAATGGATAGTAGCGATCAACCTGTACCGAGTGATGTTTCTCACAACCTCAGGCATGAGAGAGCTTCATTCAAACCTTTTGATTTGTGTTTAATTTAAACTAGTTTTTCACTCAAAGCACTTCAAGTTAACAGCTGCAGGTTATATCTGCTAAAACTTTCCCTGCACTTTTCAAAAGATGACAACTTGTTTCAAAGACGACAGCTCATGCCGTGTGCTCGCACCGGAAACGTTCCCGCTCCTGCAACCGTGGACAGATGCACTCACAGCTCTGCTTGCACAAATCCCGGGTCACAGAACTCAGGCCTGCAGCAGGATGAAGAGTTCCAAGCTGCTCCTTGGGATGCCTCTCCTAGTGGGCAACCTGCACGAGGCAGCAGCAACTTTTCAAAAGGACGGACAAGTAATTGAAGCGAGAGTGTGGCTTTGATCATGATCAACGCAGAAAAGCACTGTCTGAGGAACACGATGAGCCCACGTGGCCTGTTCCAAGGCATCATGGGGCGCACGCCCAACTGTACATATTAATTCAGCAACTTGGAGTAGAAATCTGGCAAGTTTGCGATGTATCCCGGAGGCCAACGCATCTCCTATTCAATGTGCAGCCACAGATCCTACTGAGGCAGCATCCGTGCTTTCCAAAGGTCAAAAAAGGCACTTGAGACAATGTTCTTCACTAGCCCTGTGGGCCACAAGTGGCTCTCGATCCACGCAAGTGTGATTCACCCTCCCCTCCCCCCCTTTCTCACATGCACACACGCACTGTAGCCACTCACACTCGGCAAGGGTTTTCTAACTTTGTCTTTAGCACTGGGCAAACGGCTGTGATCTGCACTCCTAGAAAATGTCCCGGGGTGGGGAGCTGAGCTCAGCCGTCCAGGGGCCGGAGGCAGGGAGAGGAGAACATAGGCACAATCAGCCCAGGAGCTGTGGGGCAGGAAGAACGCAAGAGGCTAAGAGCCGTGTGATGGTGAGGTGCTAGAGAGAAAACGGCAGGGGAGGGAGACAATGCAACGTGCTTGGAGATTTTGCAGCAGTCTCTTCGACGATAAGAGAAACGACACGACCCAGTCCAACGTTGTTTACCTGCCTGGCGAAGGGGTGACTAGCTGCTTAAGCCTTGCTTGGAGGGTGCTGACGGAAGACCCAGAAATGACTGGTTTATGCAACACTACCACCTGCTGTGGGTAACCAGCTGGTTGGGTTGCTAGGCTTATCCCAGAAGGCTTCACCCACAGGCGTGCTTTAACTCTTCTGTTCAGACTCGCAAAGAGCAGCACTGCACACTTCCGCAGCCCTGGAAGAGGAAGCCTCTCCTGGGCATCGTCGGGGGCGGAGGGAACCTGCTCTCAAAGCGCAGTAGGTGCCAAACCGGTTCAGCGATCCGGAGTGACTCCAAGCAGTTTTTTACTTTGCTTTCATCAGACAGCTATCGAAAGTTAAGCTGTCACGAGAAAGGAAGACTGCAAGTCTTTGGAGGTGGCAAGACTCACGCCCCTTTGTGCCAAGATTGACCACCACCAAGCAGAGGGCAGTCCCCAGGCGACACAGGCTTTAGCTGCCCAAGGGGGGGCGGAAATGCACTGTGCCCCCTTTGCTGCGGCAAGGCAGCTGGTCCAAATCTCCCGGACCAAAGGTAAATCCATTGCCCTATAAAAAAGCCAGCTGTCAAAACTCCTTTACCCTAGGAAGTCTCCAGGAAACAGCGCTCAGGAGAAAGCGCTGTGTGCACATCACCCTGAGGGCCATCAGGGAAAAAACAGCCAGCACACTTCACAGCAACAACAACACTTGTGCACATCCGGAGTGAACAAACCGCGTTCAAAACAGCTTCCGCCCACCAGTGACAGCCGCTCCAGTGGGTCGACAGGAAGGGCTGTCCTGACAGTCAAATAAGGGATAAGGGGGGAAAGGCATGCTGCGCCAGAATACGGCTCACAACCACAGTGTGTGCGCGTGGGGGGGGGGGTGGAGGGCATTCAACCCAGCTGCAGCGTCCCCCAGATACCAGCTGCAAAGACTGAGGAGGCACCACCCGTGACGGGCTCTGCCCTCTGGCAGGCTCAGCACAGGATGTTCGCAATGCAAGCGAGCCACTGCCACTGGCATGTCCCGGAGGAGCCCGGACGCTTCGGTGGACGCCTCCAGCCCTCAAACGGAGGACATCACAGACTAACATTTCCCAGGCCCCCCTTGCACGTCCACAGCCCATCATGTTCTAGTCTGAGGGAAGACACAGTCCGCTGTCCTGAACCCCCTACGGCGCATCCGTTCAGGCTTTCCTTGCAAACCGGGTTCAGAAATCAGGATTCACAAACTATGGCTTCTCTCGCACGGGGACAGGAGGCCGAGCGTCGCAAAGTGCAAGGAAGGAGGGCACACGCTGCCCCACGCATGGAGCTGTGGCTCCGGACTGCACACTCACACCACAACAGTGCGGAAGTACATCTGCACCACCTCACTCGAATCCTCAGTGGCCCTGGGCAACTGACACTCCCAAAACCTGCTCAAGACAAGTCATGCAACTCCATCATGGAGCCTGGCAGCAAAAGCAGCATCATAAAACAAGAGCCATTTTCCAAAAACAGCAAGTAGGATGCCTTCAGAAATGTCCTGCTGGTTGCTTCTCACACAACAGAGAGACCCACACAGGACTGAAGAAAAGAGGGTGGGAGAAACCCACCACGTAATACTTACTGCAGGATGACACAAAATAACCCTCATGGCTCCACAGTGCCACCCCAAATTAATACATAAAAGCAAAATCCAACCAGACTGAAGGATTAAATTCATATTTTCATTGCAGTGCCCTGGAACATGTTATCTCTTTGATATGAAGAATTAGCCCCTTAAGAAATACCATTCCATATAAAATTGCTTGTTTACCCACTCACACTCCTCAGGGCATGGCAAGAAATAAATCAATAAATTAACTGATATATCCATTCATCACCACCTTCGTGCTTTCTTCCTGGTTTACATCCCCCAATAAAACCATATCTTCATCCATGACTCAGGCATGCCAGCTCAGGTAAGCAGCATTTGGGCAAATGTTTTTTGTTACAAGCAAGCACCTCAATGCTTTCAGAACAGCTCTGTCAGACAAACCAGCCTCTGTAAGCAAGGGAAGGGAAAACGAGCCAGCTCACTGCCTTGCACTCTCTAGGTCTCCACAAAAGGATGGTCTTCGAAGAGGGAGAAAGGAAACTCACCGGCAACACTCACTCCCTCTAATCTCTGCCGTGTTGACTTCGAACCTTTGGCGAAGGCCCAATCGGAGCGCTACGTTCCCTAAGCTCAAGAGGCACCTTTATACAGCAGAGCTCCAATCCTGCATTAGTGCCATGGGAATAAAGCTGAGGGATGCCGGTGGCCCTGTGGTTTAGACTGTTGCGCCGCTGGGCTGGGCGATCGAAAGGTCGCCGGTTCGAATCCGCCCAACGGGGTGAGTTCCCGTTGCTCCGTCCCAGCTCCTGCCCACCTTGCAGTTCGAAAGCATGCAAAGGCAAGTCGAGGAAAAGGTACCACTTCGGTGGGCAGGTTGCAGCGTTCCGGGACGTAAGGCCAAGGGGAAACCTTTACCTTTAATACGGTTGAGTATATTGTCCACAGCGAAGGAATAACCTGTGGCCGTCCCGAAGGCTGGGGGAGGAATGGTTCCGCCCCCCCCCCCCCCCACGTTCGCCCGCTCTGCCACGGCTGCCTGTCCAGCTCGGGGCGAAGCAGCAGCTCTGACAACCTGTGCGGCTCAAGGCTGCCCACGCGCACGAGACACTGGGCCACGTGGAGAGGGGGCAGCTCGGCGGCAGCAGGCGTGCTGGAGGCGCGGAAAGCCCCTCGCCCGGCCCTGGCCCGGCCCGGCCCGTCCAGAGGGGGGCCGGCAGCAGACCTCGGAAAGAGCCCCCTCTGCCTCCTGGCCTGCCCTGGGATACGCAGCTTCCCCCTGCGAGATGCAGGGAAGGGGCACCGGGGGGCCGATCTCGACTGCTGGGGGAGAGCCTGGAAGTGCGACGGGGGGCAGACCCCTCGAGGGGAGGCGCGGAGCATCTGCCAGCTCACGGGAGGGGCAGGAAGAGGCGTCTCCTTGGTCCAGCCCTCTGTCTTGCCAGAGGCCTCTTGGAATGGTGTGAGGATGCAACACGGACCGTGCCACCGATTCCTGCCCGCCTGCCCAGAAGAGCTTTGCAGTCCCTCAGCGCCGGGCAGAACCTGCTCCTGCTTGGTCCGCTTTGGCCCAGGACTGACAAAGGCGTGTCTACTCACAATGGCAACACCTGAGGCCTAGACAAACAGGATTCCAGGGGCCGCAAAGCTGCCCGCTCCACCGCTCCTGCTTCGTTTCCATACCCCAAACATGCAGCGTGATTGCAGAAAGCAAGATTCAGACCTGGAAAGGCTGCAAAGCCAAAGGCAAAAGCCCCTTTCCAGCCCTCTGAGGAGGACGCCTTAAGCAGCAACACCCTTGCAGCGCCAGCCGAGATGCAGGGTCCTGTTCACGCAGAAGAAGCCCCACCAAATTTAACGGGCTTGAGCTTTAATGGGAAGGATGCAAAGGAGTGCAGCCCCTGCTCTGACTAGGTTCTGTCGCCCCTTTCACAGATTTTATAGGAACAACCATTCTGACCTGCTGTCCAGGCAAATCTGTATTTTTCAAGGCATCCATTGGGGCAGGAGTAGCAGCTGTAGGTTCCTTTGTCTTCTGTTCTGCTTTCTGACCTCTCAGCCGGTGCCTTGCTCTAAAATTCCGCTCGGTAGAAACTCCTGTAGATGGAATGGAAAGTCAGGAAAGCTCTTATACAGCACCTTCCGCACTGACCCTCACGACACAAAAGAGGACATGAGCGCAGAGGCAAAAGACACTGAGCAGCACTTTCCAAAAGTCCCTGCAACACCCACACACTAGTCGCTGGACTGGGGAACTCCAGGGGAAATACTGAGCAAACCATAAGGCTGTTCCACCTTGGACTGGTTATGCTGTTTCAAAGACAGAAGTATCAAACCTGATTTAAAGATCCCACAATAAACCAAAGATTAATAGTTTTATGGATTGCAGATCAACACTTATCTTTTGAAGGCAAAGGTTCAATAATTTCACACACAGACACACACACGCACACACACACCCCAATCCCTTTGGTGTTGTTTCATCAAGTCCGTGCTGCCATGCGCAGCTGCCGCTTGATTCAGCTTCCTGGCCGCCCGCTTTTCCACAAGATTAGGTTCCCCAGTCTCAGTCCAACAGACTCTGCAGATCAGCCTGGCAAACACTTAGTATGTCCATCTTTCTGCAAGTCCGTGGTCACAGCTTCCAAGGGCCAAGACAGAAGCTCTGTTATCAAACTGGAACAAGCCTTGTGCCACGGGAGCTGGTAACGTGAACCTGGCTTGCTGAAGGATGCAAAACATTTCTTCCTACCTCTGGCCAACTGGAAGAGGCCTCACAGCCGCCCCGTTTTTCTCCTGGAACGCAAGTCTGGCTGACCAGGGAGTCAGTCCAGGGGATCAGACCTTGGCTTGCTCACTGCAGGCCTTTGCAAGCGGCTGGTGGCGAGGCGAGATCCTGGCTCCCGGCCAAGCGCTTCCATGGGGCAACACTCTGGGCAGCTCCGTGCTCGACACTCCCGAGCCTGGTGTCTGGACGCCTCAGGCAACGACCCCAGAGAAGAACTGGCTCAGCCGGGCCCCCCGGCTGCTTCCTGGGCTGCCTCCCTTCGTTGTTCCGCAAAGAGAAACAGAGCCGGAGCCAGGAAGCAGTCCATCCACTCACTGCTGCCACTCCCAAAGGCCTCGTGGGCGTTTGATCATCCCAACTGGGTCACGGTGTTTACACACTTATTTGTTGCCTAATCCCAAACGGGCAGCTGGAAATCTTGAATTAACAAATGGGAAATGTATATGTTTTTGTCAGCTTTGCAGGGAGACCCTTGGGTGTCAGCGTGTCGAGATAGAAAAAGAATGGAAAATTTTTAAGCACTATTTCTGCTAACAGGTTGTAATCCGACCCTTTTCTTTAATTTATATTTTGCCCTAGTTCTACGGTTAAAATATCTCACCCATCTCAGTTTCTTGCCTACTGTATATGAACAATTACGTACAATATTAGATTTTTAAGGATTTTAGTCAGCTTTGTCTATTGGGCAAGCCTAGGTATTGAATACAAGAAATGAAATTCAGCAGTGGAGTTGAACCAAAGTATCAAAATGACACTCTTATATTTTGCAACTGCTCAAAGATCATACCTGGAACATACACAGGAGGCTGGCCTTCATCAGAAACTGAATGCAATTTCATTCAAGGAAAGCAAAGGGCAAAGATGATTGTTCTGTACTGTGTTTCAGAGTCTGCAGCCTTTAAAAGCCCGATGGGAAAGATTTCTTGAGTCAAAATGCAAAGTTTGGCAGCAGAACATGGAGAGAAGGCCTGCCAGGGCGGCCACCTCTGTGCGCCCACGTCCCTTTCCTCGCTCTGAACAGGAGGAGAGCCCAGCTCCAAGCTGCCATTCATCAAGTACCTTGCAACTAACTCAGCTGATGAGATAAGGAACCGCAGCTGGGTTCCAACTCCATTTTGGGGCAATCCTTTATTAGTCTAACTCAAAGATCACAAACATGCAAAAGCTTCTGAGATCCCCAAATCTTTTCATCCAGGGAGATGGCACGAGGGCGAGAAGCTGGGAAAGGCTTTGAGGAAGTGTGGCTTGGAAGAGTCGGAAGATGAAATGGACGGGAGAATGAAGCCAACGTTCAAACGGGAACCTGCCAGGTGTGACGATGTCGCATGGCAACCGAGCCCCAGCTGTTCCTCGGACCCATCTCCACCCACATCCTTTTCCACTGCCCTTCTTCATACTGGCCCTCGTGCTTCCGAGACACTATGAACAGGGGGACTCAGGCCTCACCATGTAATGCCAAGAAGCAACCTGGTGCTTCCACAGGCAGACGGTACAATCTGAGGGGCCAGGAGGGCCACCAGGTGGTAACAGCAGACCTGCATCCACGGCACGAGATTCCCACTCGTTCAGCTGATGCTTTTCTAACCCAGGGAAAGATGAAGTATAGATAACCTCGCTTCCAACAGCAAATCCTTAGTGCCCGTATGCAACCTTCCAGCAAAGCCTTGAAAGAGCAGCAGGGTACAAACATGGCACAGAAGCATCTGAACTCCTCGGGATTCTACCTGGTTTCGGGACAAGATGCAATGGGAACATCTCTTCAGTGT